>NC_135715.1:70446539-70746539 GCF_964656455.1 Halichoerus grypus
ATGCATGCTAAATTACTAAACATGAAAAAGGAACTAGACTTGTTTACAGTAAGACTCATACGTTTAACTTGCCTCCAAAAAATTCACCTTTTGAACAGGGTATAATGACATAATCTCCAAATACGAAATTAGGAATCCCACACAATTGGTGGAAAAGGCTTTGTTTTAAAAGAGCTTATCCCAGCAACCCTGTAGTCGTAGGCACATGCCTGTTCTGCTGAATAAAAAACTGCAGCCCTCGATTAACCTCTTTTTGCTACTTAAAATTTGGCTAGGTCCTAGGATGAACCATTTTTATTTTTTTATACTGTGAATTAGTTTCCTAATGCTGCCATAACAAATTACCCACTAACTTGGTGGCTTAAAACAGCATAAATTTATTCTTCAGAGTTCTGGACCCCAGAAGTCCACGATTGAGATGTCAGCAGAGTTGGTTCCTTCCGGAGGCTCTGAGGGAGAGACTGTCCCATGCAGCTCTCCTAGATCTTGCTTTTTGCCACCATTCCTTGACTGGTAGCTGCATCCTTCCAATCTCTGCTTCTCTTTTCACATGGCCTTCCCCTCGGGGTCCTTCTCAGTCCTCCCTCTGTCTCTTGTAAAGACACCTGCCATTGGATTTAGGGCCCCCTCTAAATCCAGGATGATCTCATTCAAAATCCTCAATTTAATTATATCTGCAAAGACCGTTTTTCCAAATAAAATCACAAGTTACAGTGTTAGGACATGGACAGATCTTTTTGGAGGACCACCATTTAACCACTGTATAAGAGACCACTGTGTAAGGAAAAGAACCAGAATCTGAGGTGAAAAAGAGAATGAGCTGGTACAGGAAAACTATACTTCCTGAAGATTCCACCCAGTGGGCATACTAGAGCTTTATTGTCACGTTGTCATGGAACCCCTAAAGATTAATTTTCTAGGTACAATTAAATGTCTGCCCAATGGGCAGGTCTTCATCTTCAGTTGTGGGATTGTTGAAGATGAAGGGGTTTGTCCAGTTTTCTTTTTCAAGTCTGTCAATACTACAGTTTCTGGAGCCTATTAACTATATTCGGGAAAAGAACAAGCAGTGGAGCTAGAAGAACATACATGTGGTTTGGGCTTGAGAGCCATGATGGAATGTTCTAAGAAGCACCAGCTGAAGAAGATATCAATAGCTATCTGTACTTGTTAGCCCCTTCAGTCACTTGACCACCATCTCTCCTTTTCAGCAGGAATTTACCTTGCCTCAGGCATGCATAATTGGAAATTTGGTTAACAAGAAAGTAAGTGGAGGAAATGAGTATTTTTGACATTTTGGGTTTTGCTCTGAATGGAGCACTGGAATTGGCTACCAGTGCTAGATAAGGAAAGATAGGAAATCACCGAATTTTTTTCACCACAGTAGTGTGGCTTGTGGCTGGAAAAAGGACGGTGCCAATACGAGCACCCTTTGCCTGAGACTTAGAATTTGAATACTTAGAACCCTGTACCTCTACCTAAAATGGTTTGGAGTAGTAGTTCAAGAAAACCCAGGCTGTAGAGAGTTGTAACTCTCTTAGGATAAAATTTCCCACCAATATGTGTAGCACGCTGCCCATAAAAATAGTGAGCCTTGCACAAATTTTTTAAAATCAAAACTCATTTGTTCGTCAGATCTCATGACCAAGAAATCCTCCAAGTTAATTACTACCTTGTTCCTTTTTGCATCTGTGGTTCCTACCGCAGTGCCTGTTTAGGAGATGTTTAACCAGCCAAGAATTTAGTGGATTCCATCTCTGCTCACCTTTTAAGTTGCTATGATTGATTTCCGTAAAGATCAAAATATTGAGAAAGTAAATGACATGATCTAAATGCTGGATTGAGTAAGTATAGGCTCTTCATTTTTCAGAGTAACTTCCTGTTGACTTGGTAAGAAAAAAATGCATGGTTTCAAGGAGAAAATGTGTTGGTGTAAATCAGATCAAGCTATTACTGCTTCAGAACAAGTGTCGGCCAAGTACAGCCCGTGAGCCAAACCCAGCTCGCTGCCTAATTTTGTATGGCCTGCGGGCTAAAAATGGCTGTTACCTTTTTAAACAGTTGGACGAAAATCAGAAGAAGATTTCATGACACATGAAAAGTCTGTGAAATTCAGAAATTCCAGGGTCCACAGATAAAGTTATGTTGAACATAGCTCATTCATTTATGTATTGTCTGTGGCTACCTTTGCCCTCAGTGGTGAAGCTGAGTAGTTGCAATAGAGACCATATGTGGCCCAGAAAGCCCAAAACACTGACTCTCTGACCTTTTACAGAAGGAATCTGGCATTCTCTCAACACCTGCTCTAGTGCTGTGTCTATCAAAATGCTGATTTTTGAACTTCAGAATATTAAGAACTTGAGTTTGTTCCTCACTTCGTAGTTTGACTTCAGGAAGTAAGGATGCATTGTATCACAGGGCTGCCAAGCTTCCCTCCTGTGGGCTGAGGAAGAGCATACAGGCGCTCGTAAGCTGGGCAGACACTCCACAGAAACTGGTCAAATATTGCTAGGCAGGCGAGCCAAGGAACGGTCGTCTGAACAGGACACTGCGTCCGGCACCATTGACATTGAACTCTGAATGCCACCCGTGCTGGGAATGATTTCTAAATTGTCCTTGCATCTCTGTGATGTGGCCTTAAGGAGGTTTCTGGTTGGCTGGACCTAGGCCACATGCCCAGACCTCGTCAGGGTATGGGAGGGAGGTACTCGTTCTAATTGGCTAATTTTCAACCCATCCCTCCCAGGACAACGCACAAAGAGAAGATTTCCCCCAAATGGGAAGCCATGCTAGGCAGCTAGAGAACATAAACCAGACGCCTTCTACACCTTTGCTACTCTAAGCAAAGACCAGGCGTCCCCGGGCCTCACTTGGGAGCGTGGTCGAAAGGCCGTCTCACAGGCCCATCCCCAGACCTACTGAATCAGATTCACATTTTAACAAGATCTCCAGGTGATTTGTATGTGCATTCTAAAAATTGAGATGAGATCCAAATAAAGTCCTAATTTGGCAGGATTTCAAGCAATATTATGAAGTGAAAGCAAATAGACAATTTGGGGGCATGTATTTTTGGCCCTGGGAGGTGACATAAACATGCCAGTCCTATCTGGGAACCTGCTCACCTAGGCTAGTCCTGCTTTTTTGGTATTTTCCTTTCTTAAACCCTCAGATTTAAAAGCTCCGGAATTACAGCATTTCCCACAGCAGTGCACCAGGAGTCCCAACAGTGAAAGTGGGCAGTGAGGGGGAGCAGGGGCTTGTTTGTAAGTGATCCCTTGCCTGTGTAGGTCACAGGGCCCAAGGTGAGTGACGGACCTAATAGAAACTCAGAAACACAAGTTTAATATGACCCCGGTCATAGTTGGATTCAAGTCCCAGCTCTGTCGCCTATTTTGTGCTTTTTAAATAATGTATATAACCTTCCTGAGCCAAAATTTTCTCATCTCTAAAATGGGGTTAATAATATGAGAGAGAGTCTCTGTGAAGGAGATACCACCATGTCCAGCAAGAACTATGTACTCCAGTAATTATGGCCATCATTATTTGTTTTAATTTCCGGCATTAGGAGACCATGGCACTTTATGCTTTATGTAGCCAAAGCGTTAGCGCTTGCTAACTCATTTTACAGTAGAATTGTTACAACTCCTAATGCCGAGTAACTCATGCTGAGTTTTAGGATTACTGATACTTAGACATTCAGTTTCTGCTTTGCCTTCAGTTTCTGTCGCCATGAGGCACAGAGTACAGTTGTTTATACCATCAGGTCAGTTTGATAAATGGCAATCATGAATATTAGATGGATAAAAGTACCTGTTTGAAAACTGCTGAGTGTACTAAGTGTGTTCTTTAAATATGACTTCTGGAATATTGCCACTACTGAGGACAATAGAAAAATCTCAGCAGAACCTTTCTGTAGGACAGAGATGATTACTCTTTGTTATCATAAACCTACAAAAATTTATTTCCAACGATCTTTAGAACTGAAGAGCAGATCTTTGCAAGCATAGGACAGTGATTAGTATGTTAGGCATGTGCTGTCTCCATTTCCTTTGAGAATCTATCACCTCAATAAAATCGATCCTTTAAAAATGTGAATCGAATTTATTTCCACGGCTAAAATCTTTTGGGCACAGTGCCCCTGAAGTTATTAAAATAAACTCTTTATTGAAAAGGAGGATATGTTTTCCAGTTAACTATTTTCATCTTTATTGGCTTGTAAATTAAAGAAGAATGCAGTTATAGAGTAGAAAACCAGCTAATAAAGCTTAAAGAAGTTGCTTATAAATGAACTGGATACCTAAAATCCTCAAACCATATCTCAGTTAGCAGTGAGGTGTCTTTATCCTCAGTTTATTAATACATTTCTCCCATGCAACATTGATGTCAGAGACACCTCTAACATGAAGGTCCTACATTCCTTTTGGCTAGAATCTAAATGTAGATTTGCAGAAAAATAACTCTACTAGCCTTTGAAGCACATGGCTGTAATGTACTAAATGAAAGGAAATATTTTATTATTAATACCCAGGCAATATTATTAATATTGGCCAGGCAATGTAGAAGGACACCATGTCAGAAATTAAATTTGTGGGGATTTTCCCCCTTATTCTTTAACAAGAAAACTTCTAGATGTTTCTATAAATGCAAGAATCTATTTTGACCTTGAAGCAAATCTTTCCTAATAAAATTTGCTTGAGAATTGCCCTTAGAATGTAGGGCTAGCACGCTTCATGCTATGACTGCTTTGTGGGATCTTAAGTACTGTGCCCTGGAGGCTGACACCTTATTTATAGATCAAGCTGTGTAGAATATACATCCCAGTTCCACCTTGAACATGGTATAGTCATTAATGCTTAATGTACTCCCTTTTCTCTTCTGGAGCAAATCTTATGGTTTACTGATCTTATGCCTTCTATAAACCATCTTAACCATTACCCTTTTGGAATCCTCTAGTCTAAAACCAAAAACTCCTCTTGATTTGTTCCCTGCCGTGGAGGCCAAGCTCCTGCCATTGGATAGTAGTACCTCTGCCAGCCAACCTGGGGGCACTTCCTCCATCTTTAAGTGCATTGGCCAGTCCTGACTCCTGTGTCTCCAAGAATGAGGTCTATCTTCAGGATCTATTAATTCTATCCCACCAACATTTAAACATGCTTAAGTCTCCTATATCTTACTAAAAAAAATATAGAATAATAATCTTTCTTGGCCACATGTTCCTTTCTAGCTACTCCCCTTTCTTGCATAACTGTACTTCTTAAATGCCTTAGAAGAGTGGTCTACGTTCTGTTTCCACTCACACACTTCTCACTCTCTTCTCACTCCTCAACCCAACGTCATCTGCCTGCTCTCCCACCACTTCACTGACTTTGCTTTCAGCAGGGTCTTTGGAGATTTCCTCGTGACCAGTGGGTTGATATTGACAGCAGTCTCACTGTTATTCATTCATCCTTCCTTTTGGAAACACCTTCCCTCGGCTTCCCTGAGTCCACTGTCCTACGTCCCTGCTGACAGTTGCTCAGTGTCCTTTGCAAGCCTCTCCCGAATTCCCATGACTGCTGCACTTAATGTGTGTGTTCCTCGGGAACTTGTCCCGGTCCTTTTCTCTTCTTCAGCACACCCAGGCTGGGCAATCTCAGCTATGACTTTAATACCATCAGTTAAAGTTGCCTCCTCGTTTGGAGCTCCAGACAAGGAAGTCCATTGACATCCCCGCCTTTGTGAAATACTCTCTTTCTGTGAGCGTCCCTGATTCCAGAATGCCTCAGTTTGCTTCCTTTCTTTTTTTTTTTTTGGCAAATATCCCTCAGTCTTCTTAAATCTGTCACTTTCCTACTTAGAACACTTCATTGATTTGAATTCAGTATGAATGATAAATTCAGTGATTATCAGACTCCTCCTTACTTCTCCAGCCATCATACCAGAATTTCTTCAGCTTCCTCCTCCTCCTTAATACTTAGAAATTCACCTCCATGGGAATATACCCATTCTTCCTTATTTTTGGTCCCAGGGGAAAAAATGTGCTTCTACTTCTTGAAACCTAATCTAGTCCCTTGCCTATTTTTCAGGAATGTGTTCTAACTTCTCTGTTGATATTGGCTTTTGTCTCAAGTAGTTTGGTCCAATGTTATATTCTAATACTCCTTGGAAAAGAAAAGTCCCTTGACTCCACATTTCCTTCTAGCTACTTACCTAGCTCTTCTTCCCTTCAGAATCAAGTTTCTTGCAAGAGTGGCCTATAATTGCCTATCCCCACTTCCTTATGCCTGTTTGATTCCCCAACCCACTGCCATTAGCTTCTGTTCCTAAAATGCTGATGAAATGGTTCTTGCTAACTTGCCAATAAGCTTCATGTTTGCCAAAACTAATGGGCAGTTTATCTTTACCTTACATTGTGCCTTTGTAATATTAGACACTGCTGACCACCCCTCCTTGGAACTTGTTTCTCCTTTGATTTACATGATCCTACTTTTCTCTGGTACTTCTCCCATCTTTCTAGCTTTTTCCTTTGCAGCCCCTTTGGGGCTCCTCTTTATTCATTTATTGATTTAGCGGATATTTATTGAGCTAGCCCTTGGAGCTGCAGTGATGAGTAGGATATAATCCCTGCCCTCATGGAGTTTATAGGATACGAGGAATGAGAGACAATTGAATAATCACACAAATAACTAGAAATCATTATGAATTCTGGTAAGTGCTGTGAGAGCATGTGGTAGGGGCCTGATCTAGTCTTAGTGCACCTGAGAGTTGAAGCATTATAGGCATCCTCCCTCATACTGCACTACTTTTCTTACTTTTTCAATATGAGATTTTGGTGAATGAATGCATATTCATCTTAGTCATACCCTTAATTATTTAATAACTGTCAGTCACGTACCCTCTCACAATCTGCTGTTTCCAAATGGAGATATTTTTAGCCTTTTTATGTACAGTCTCCTCAGCCTACTAGAAGTTATGTAGAGACTTGGGCTTAAATACATTTTTGTCGATTTTCTTCAGTTCACTTATGCCATACTTGAGCAGCAACAACTCCACAGCGTTCCGGGTGCCCATCTATTTGAAACTAAACTCCATCCTCTGTCTCAAAAAGTGGATTTTCCACATGTAGCTTTCTAAATTTAGGTCTCACGCGTGTGAGTAGGCAGCCTACTACAAGCACATCTAGAACACTGCTTTTTAGTGTGCCGTGTTGTTGAAGACGTGTGGATGGAGTACACTGTTTGTTCGAGTCTGACCTCCGTTGTTTCATAATTTTGACAAATTACTTGAATTTGCTGCTCAAGGAAGCACTGAAAATCAGCATTAAGACTCTGGCAATCTGACTGAGATTGGGGGTTTAACATGTAAAATTGTCCGTTATTTTGTAAATGGTCATCGTCATGGCTAGAAGGCAGTTTCTCCCTGGTGGGCTTCCCTGTCCGTTCTGAGAAAGCACAGAAAGCAGCTAGCCTTGGAGAGAGGCAAGTGCCTAATCTGTGCTGGTAAGGAATGATCTAAAGCAATGGTTCCCAACAGGGAGGATTTTGCTCCCCATCCCTGGGTACATTTGGCAATGTGTGGGGACATTTTTGGTTCTCCTGACTGGGTGGGTGCTATTAGCATCTTGGTGTAGAGGTAGAGGCCAAGAATGTTGCTAAACATACAATGCAGGAGACACACTCCCACAACAAAGAATTGATCTGGTCCCAAATACCAAGGCAGAGAAAAAAAAAATTCCAAGGTTGAAAAACCCTAATTTAAGGAGTAATGGAAATGTAATAATTGAGTGACTTTGCACCAAAAGTAGATGAAAGAACCAGATTTCACTTATTCCTAGTGAAGTACTCAAAAGGTATTTTTAATTTTAAAAAACATAGATTCAAAGTTTTCTGGGGAAATGTGGAGGCCAGTCATTCACCCTGAGCCACGTGCCAGGGTTTCAACTCTCAACAAGCTTTGGTCCCTGCCCTCAAGGGCATAATCCAGTCTGCAGTGGTAGTCTTCAAACTTTAAAGTGCATCAGAATCTCCTAGAGGCTTGTTAAAATCCATTGCTGGGCCCCACCACCAGAATTTCTGATTCAGTAAGTCAGTCTGGGGTGGGACCCAAGAATTTGCATTTTTCTAACAAGTGCCCAAGGAGTGCCAGTGAAGCTGGTCCAGAATAACACTTTGAGAACCATTGCACTAAGTTGTGCAAACACCTGTGGTTTTGTTATGAACCGCGTGTTTGTGTCGTCCCCCTGCCCTCAAATTCATAGTTTGAAATCTTAACCCCCAAGGTGACAGTATTAGGGGAAGGCCTTTGGGAGGTGATTAGGTCATGAGGGTGGAGTTAATGCCTTAGAAGAAGAGACTGGGGAGAGTTTCTCTCCTCTGTCTCTGCTCTTTGCCTGGTGAGGATATACATAAAAAGATGGCCACCTGGAAACCAGGAAGAGGGCTTTTGCCAGAAGTTTATCAGGCTGGCATCCAGCCTCCAGGACGGTGAGAAATAAATATTTGTTGTTTAAGCCACCCAGTCTATGGCAATTCGTTATGGCAGCTGAGCTAAAACAGATTTTGAGGATTAACATTTGCAGTAATTGTGGCCACTTGAAAGATTTGATTGTATCTGTCAGAATGCCTTTTGGAGGAAGGAAGATTTCATAGCCCATGGCTGCTAAAGATAGACTTGGTGTTTCACTGAGAACTAGTATTATTGCTAAAAGCCCAGCTGTTTTAATTTATAGTTGTCCAAAGCCAGCAAGGTTGAACATTTTTTCATCTTAAATGTTTCTCTCTTTTTTATGTGAGCGTTCATTTCAATTATCTTTTTATATATTTCTCCTGAGGTCTTGGTGAGCAAATGGTTTTAAACTCCACAATTTTGGCTAACAATGTGATGCAAGATATAGACACTAGTTCTTAAAATTCAGCACTGTTCAGTTTTGCCAAGTGAACATAAACTGAATTGCATCAAATTACAGAGAACACGGTATCTAGGATATTTTATCATTTTTACCTTTTCATTGAAGAATATACTCAGGCAATCAAGGTAGCAAATCTCAGGCTTAGCAAGGGTTAAGTTTCCAGATTGCCACAAGTCAGAATTGACAGGAAGAGCTTTCCGTTCCATATATGTTCCAAGGAAAAGGCAAGAAGCAGCAACTCAAATTCTTGTTCCCTTCATTATCCTTTTTTTAATAGCTTTTGCATAGACTCGATTTTTGGAAGTTGTATGATGCTAATTTCGGTATATATGTCATTACAGTTTTAGCATGGATCCTTATCCGCATACACAAGATATGCCAGACATGTGAAAAGGGGAGGGAGCCAAGCACAGGAACCTCTGGGGCACTGGTGTAACAGTATTCCAAACTCAGAAGCCACTTCAACACCTACCAAATTCATGGACCTGCGGTTCAAGTCCATCTCTGAATATGGAGGGATAACCCTCCTTCCTGCCTCTCTCCCTGAGGTTCCCTGCTCTGTCCATAACTGTATTCGACATAATCCCCAAGGTGAGACCTAGAACCAATGGACAAAAGACTAAAAAGAGGCAAGATCTGACTCCATTTGATGATTATGTAACAATTATCTCTGTTGTGGTTAATGAAATTGGACAGAGGCATTCTTTTCCCTGGATGTGTTTTTGCAGAGACTGGCTGTTCGTAACTAGTAGGGTGGTAGTTAGAGTATTGGGTTATATGACCACCAAAGGCCTTTTAACTCCAAGGTGAATAACTCCTTTGGTCAGCATTCATTGGAGCACAGCAATGGACAGAGCATTGTGCAGGCATGGGGCATACACAAGAGACATAAAGCATGGTCTTTGCCTTCAAGAGGCATACACATATATCCACACATAAAAAATGATGGGGCGCCTGGGTGGCTCAGTCGGTTAAGCATCTGCCTTCAGCTCAGGTCATGATCCCAGGGTCCTGGGATCGAACCCCACGTTGGGCTCCCTGCTCAGTGGGGAGCCTGCTCCTGCCTCTCCCTGCTGCTCCCCCTGCTTGTACTCTTTCTCTCTCTCTGACAAATAAATAAAATCTTTAAAAAAATAATAATAAAATGAATAACCGTGCAAAATAATCTAGACAAGGCATTATTTTTTTGCCCTGGAACTGGTGTTAAGGATCACTAGGAGTATGTTTGGACTTGAATTCTTCGAGACTACATTATTTCGGCTGATGTGCAGCAACCAAGGAATTTTTTTTACTAGAATTGGGAGATTTATTTCCACTAGAACACTGCTTGTATAAACGTGAAGGTGAAAAGAGGGAGAAAGGTAACTCTAAAAAAATGTGGAATTCAGTGCAAATTTTGTTAGCCTACAAAAACATACAAGTATTATTCTTCCCCCCATACACATTTGAGATATTTACCTAAAATCATAAAAAGCTATGATGTTAAAAAAAAAATTGAATAAGAAATAATCTTTTTAATTTGTTGTGTAAGTAAATTAATTTTGGTGTCCTAAGAATTCAATAAATTGTTTTAATGAATTCTTTCTAAATACTCACTCCTGTGTCCTGCTTATTGACAGCTATGTCAGCAGCGTCCAAAGCCTGCTTTTTTCTGAGGTCTCTGTGGCTTTCTGACACTTCTTCCACTGAGAAAGCGACTCTTTGTTTTGAATAATTCCCATTTCCTACTAAGTGTATAAGCAACCTAGAGTATTTTGTGAGATCCATACAGATTAATGTTTCAAGCACAATAATCCTTATACATCCTAGTTTGACTATGGAGATTATGGTAATGGGTAGAAGGTTTTGAATGAAGACTGCTTTTGAGGTTCCAAAGCTTCAAAAATCTTCGATGGAAATAAGACAACATGTTCCTATGAGATATTGATGTTATACCAGTTTTCTTAAGTTTCTCACCTACAGATTGAGACTTTCTTCCTGAAGTTTAGATTTACTATATCACATTATATTGTGAAATGTGGTTTGTCTTTTCCTAAATTTAGGATTTTTTTTTTTTTTTTTTTTAGAGCGCATGCAAGCCAGTGGTGGGGAGGGTGGTGTGAAGAGGGGCAGAGGAAGAGGGAGAGAGAGAGGGAATCCCAAGCCGGCTCCACGCTCAGCGCAGAGCCCAATGCGGGATTCAATCTCATGGCCCTGAGATCATGACCTGAGCCAAAATCAAAAGTCAGATGCTTACCAACTGATCCACCCAGGTGTCCCTAGGATGATTATTTAAAAAAATAATTCTGGACATTTTTTATTAGGGTATTAGTGTATCCGGTGCATTAATTAGAACTTTGGTTGCTAATAAAAGTGACTAATTAAAATTAGCCAGTGTAAAAAAGGGATAGAGGTAGAAGAATGCAGCTGGGCCTCAAGAAGAGAATGACTAGAAGCCATCAAAACTCCAAGAAGTTCTTTCTCACGTCCTCTCTGTCTCTTGTCTCTGCTTCTTCATGAAGTATCATAATGAAGTGCTATGCTTCATATTTGCTTCTTTCTATAAATCAGGTGTTTGTGCTCCTTCATCCACATGGCAGAGTATGACCAGCCACGCCACAGATTCTGGATTTCACTTTATAGCTAAAGCCATATGAGAGGTTAACTGCCTCTTTCTTGATCTCAAATTCAATTTCCCCAGATAAAGAATCTGCTCGTAGTTTAATTAGCTATGGTTTGAGGGGGAGGATGACAAAGTCTCCTAGTAAAAATGTGGACACATGAGCCCACTTCCAGGGAACTGAGGGGAGGAGTAATAAGTTTTAAGAGAAATAAGAAAGGGGAAGATGGCTCCTAGCTGGGCAGACATCCAATGTGTTTTATTATACTCAAGTATTATTCTGGGAATGTGTGTCTGTGTGTCTGTGTGTAGGAAATTTCTAATTTCTAATTATCACAATCCTGCAAAGTATTATTATCTTCTTTATAAACTGAGGAGAGTGAGGCCGAGAGGTTAAATTAGCAGGCCAAGATCACAGGTGGTGAACGACGAACTTAGATTCAAATTCAAGTCTGCCTGATGCCCAAGCCTGTGTTCTGTTCACTCCACTGCACTCTCTTAGTCTAGGCTCTCCTGCAGGTAGCTTGTTTGAGAACGTGACCCCAGAGAATAGTCTGTGAGAAACAGAGGGATGACCCCAGGAAGGACGAAAGCCAATTCAAGGATCCTTTTTAAATTGGCAACCCTTATGAATATCTGCTACTTGATCGTGTGGCAGCTTCTGCGGAACTCTGCAAAACGCATCTCAGAATTGGCCTCCCTGAGGATCCAAGAGTGGGTAAGTATTTTTCATGAGCTTCTGTCCCAGTGGTCAAGGGTGGCCCTATAGACCCTAACTGCCTGGTTTGCAGATTGTGCATGTCTGAGGGCCTGGTGGTTCCATAGGAATCCTTTGCCACACACCAGCGTAGCCCTGGGCCCAGAAATGAGAGTTCCCAGCACAGGCTCAAAGCAAGGTGCTGTCAGTCTGCATCTACACAAGGCTGATAGAAGCCTGTGCAGGACTGGGCCCCAGTGACAGCTTTTGAAATAAGTGGTGAAATTGAGAAGACATGAGTGGTGCCCAGAAAGCTCTGAGACATATTGACCAGTTAGAATGAGAATGTAGAATGGGAATCTCAAATGTCACCATTCCTTCGTCCGTTCAGTCATCAACCATGCCAAGTAGTATGTGAAGTGTAAGAGAAATTGAAGGGAGTCTAGCTGAGTTTCAGATACTAACCAAAAAGGAAATAGACGATATGGTAGAGAGTGGTAAGTGGTTCAGGAGAAGAATACGAAAGAATAAAAATACAGAAGAAAGACACCTAACACAGTGCGTGCGTGTGTGTGTGTGTGTGTGTGGTAGAATGTCATGTCATTTTCCTAAAGCTTGGTCTTAAAACACAAATAGTAGTAGCCAATTGGGGAGAAATTTAACTATCGACTCTATGTTCCAATTAAATTTGAACATTTTAATATTACATTTCCCAAGTGAGATCATTGTGTTGTAGTTATGTAAGAGAATATTCTATTTTTAGGAGATACATGCTGAAGAATTTAAAAGTAAAGTGTCATAATGTCTGCAACTTAAATGATTCAGCAAAAGCAAATACGTATGTGGCGGTCGGGGGAGAGCAAATGAACACAAATGTGGCAAAATGTTAACAACTGATAAATATAGGTGACGGGCTAATGAGTGTTTATGGACTGATCTTACAGCTTTTTGAAATTTTCCAAGATAAAAAAACTGGAAGAAAAAATTAATTGGGGGCCATGAGCAGGGGTTGGGAGAAGGTAAGGAAGAGTGGTCTAGGATGAGATGGTGACAGGCCCCAAAGCACAAAAAGCTTGAGGCTTTTCAGAAATGGCGAGTGGTTGGGTATGAACGGACCGGAGACAGCTGATGGTGGGAGCCTGGCAAAAGGGAGGCAAGAGAAGGCGGTGAGCTGTGCAAGCGTGTCAGGCCTGCGTCCTGAAGGCCTTGGGGTGACACTGAAGGATTCCATGCATCTTTTGTGTTTTAGGTTAGTCACATCAGCAGGAGTTTAAGAAGACCGAATTAGAAAGAGTCGAAATCATGGCAGAAGGATTAGTTCATGGGACATTACTGTGGTTCCAGGGACAAATTCTCTAGGCCTAGAGGAAAATGGTGCCGAAGATCAAATGGAGAAGACACCTTTGCAACTAGATAGGGCAGAAGAATCAATAGGACTTAGCCATCAAATTCACTTGGTGCAGAAGAAGGCTGATGTGGTTCAGTTCAGTTGATGACTCTTTTAAACCCAAAGGTAAAGGAAGACTCGTGGAGGGATAAAACTGTCAAGCTTCTCTAGCCATGACTGATAAATTAAGGAGACTGGTTTATACATCAAAGATTTACTTCTCTTTCATCTCCATATCTGGTATTGCTTGGCATATTGTAGGTATTCAATAAATTCTTTTAAAAATTCTTTTTAGAAATGGTGGTGGATAGTAACGTGCTTCCTTCAGTTGCTGATACTCAGGGGAAATATGCTTTATATTTTGTTAATGTTTTCTCCCTGAGGGTTAAGCATTTGGTGAACATCTGTCTCCAAACACCTGTTGGACTTGTTTACGTGCGATCTACAGTGAACACATGCCAGGGTAGGGCCATTTAAAGTACCTGCACTTTTTAAAACTACCAGATGTGTCTAGAATTAATTTTGTCTTCGATCAGTTAGTTTATTGTCTCAGTTTAGAAAGTACAGATATTTCTGAGTCTTAGTGAACTTGATATATGAAGTGTGCATTTACAGAATTTGCAAAGTAGGAAACATTTCTATTTCATATAACATCGATTTTCACATGTAAAAATTTCCTCCTGGTGGCGATACTTGAGTAACAGTGACAGAACAGATACGGTGTGGAAGCCAAGCTCACCTAGACATTGCAGATACCCTGGCAAAGGAGGTGGCCTGGGTGTGTCATCAGATGATCCCTAGGGATGGGAGCAATTCCTTTGGTGGGTGGTGAGCTGAACAAAGGAGGCAAGTAAATGGTAGATCGTTAGATCTTCGAGAGACTCCCGAAGTCAAGGAAACACTGAAGATGTCAGGCCTCAATTTAGATTTTTTTGTCCTTGACATCCCTCCCCACCGTGTTAGGAAGACCATGTGCTCCCACCCTGCCCAGCCACAGACTTATCACACCTGTTACAGTAGCTGATAATTGCCTGCTTTCCTCCTTTGACTTTACCTAAGTGCTATGAAAGCCACCCACTTTTGTGTCTCTAGCATTTCATATGGTGCCTAGCACAAGGTCAGTGCCCCATAGGTTTTACAAGTATGAATGAACATATGGACAAATGCACATACATGACTTTCTAAAAGGATCACAGCTCCCAATAGTCAAAACCAGCTTAACCCTTTTCTTTGTAATGAGTTTCAATTTAGTGTTTTAAAGAAAACATGAGATTTTTTAGTAGTACACACACACACATACATATTCCATTCAGAGTCCTAGTAAATATGAATATTAACTTGTAAAATAATAAGCTCATGTGCTTTAAAAATTAGTGTTGTTTTAGGACCTGCCAAATACAGGACTGCTACCCCAGATCTTTCAGATACGGGCCAGACCTTTTTCTGATTCTTTTGATTCCAAAAAAAATAAAATTTCAGGACACCAAGAAAGAAAGCAGCCAAAAGGAGCTCACACTGTCCCTTTATTTACTATCAGGAACACTGTTCGTAGTGACTGCACAGTGCTATCCAAGGCCAGCACGTCGATTGATCTTAGGGACAGACCCTGAGGAGTTAGTCCACAACTCACAGCACAGCTTTGTGGGCAACTGCTTCCATGGGAGACATGCTCTGACTCTTTTATATGTCCCCTAGGGCAACAGCTGTAGGTCCCGAGTGACATCTTATCATAACTCAGTGGAAACACTGAGAAGCAAGCAAGCATAATTCTGGGCAAAGAAGAACTTCTCTCATAAAATTTTTGCAAACAGTACATATTCTCTAATTTTGTTACAGTGCATATAATTTATCTTTTGGGAACGAAGCACACAGATCTTGATGTAATTTGTGTACTAGTCACTGCCTATTAATGAAACACCCTTCTTAGTTGAAGGGAAAAATTTTCAGTGATTTCAGAGTTTCCCGTAACAGATGCTTATGTCCATGTTTAAAACCCTGAAATATAGTGGTGTTATTATTGCAAGTTCTCGTAAGAAAACACCATTAGAGAAAACGCAAAAAAATGATGAGAAAGGGCTGTCCATTATAAAGTGAGAATTTTTATTTTCTCCTAAACATAGGTGACTAACTCAGACCTTTATTTTATTTTTTTAATGCTAGAGTCCTGTTGGTAAAGACCCTTATCCCATGTTATTAGATAGCTATTGCAAAAATAATGCTGTATAACAAGTTACCCCAAACACAGTCGTTTACAATAACATGTATTTATTCTCATACTCATGGGTCTCAAGCTGATCAAGGGTAGCTTATATAGGATGGGCTCAGCTGGGGTGCTCTGCTTCAGGCTGTGGGTAAAGGACACTAATATTTAGTCAAATGAAAATAACCTTGCCCTATATGATGTTCATTAGGTTTTGTCACCATACATAATTATTAAACTTTCACTGTAAGTGTTTAGCAACAGTATTTTATGAAATGAAAGGATAAAGTAAGAAAATTTATAACTAGAACAGTGCCTTGCCTGCAGTAAGTTCTTAAATAATATTTGGAAAAAGATAAAGCAATGAGTTTTAAAAAACTCAGAAATGATAAAAATTTTCTGACAACTATAACATTTAAAAGCAAACCTTGGGGAAATTCTGTTTGACAAAGCTAAGCAGCAGACCACTTCCCCCATTCACTTTGTTGTTAATTATGTTCAAAACATTCTCAGGAGGATTTCAGGTCTAACGTGGCCAATCGAGCATATTTATCTCTGCTCCCTGCCTAAAACCCATGAAAACGATAGTAAATGAATAAAATAGGTATAAACACATTTTGAAAGATGGAAGACAGAAGGACAAGTGGTAACGAACAGCAGAAAGCTGAAACCTGCCTTCAAGAGTGTGTGTTCACGTGCGGAGAGGTTAAGTCAAATTTCAAAAATGGAGGCCTTTCAGTACCTGTGAAGTTGGGTTTGGGGCAAGGTTGAAAGCTAAAGAATTAATTTTTAAAAAATTATATAAAAATTCATCAAGGGGCGCCTGGGTGGCTCAGTCGTCAAGCGTCTGCCTTCTGCTCAGGTCATGATCCCAGGGTTCTGGGATCGAGCCCCACATCATCAGGCTCTCTGCTCAGCGGGGAGTCTGCTTCTCCCTCTCCCTCTGCCCCTCCCCACGCTCGTGCTCTCTCTCTCAAATAAATAAAATCTTAAAAGGCATCAAACTTTCAGATCCCCTTATCCAACAATACAGTTAAAGAAGCCACTTCTCCCAAAGCATAAAATGTGAGCTTCAGTCTTAAGCACTAACAGAACGTTCTGTGATGAAGGAAATGTTTTATATCACCATTGCCCATCATCACGTGGCTCAACGGTCAGTGTGGCTGGTGTGACTGAAGAACTAAATTTTTAATTTAATTTTAATTAACTTAAAATCAAATGGCCACATGTGGCAGCTACCATGCAGGGCAGTGCAGCTCTAGACCCAGGGACACCAGGCACTGCTGAGAACAGGGATGGACTATCTTACTGAGTAATGGAAATTAAGTAAAATTCTACATAGTGAATGGTAAGATCTGTCAACCCTTTCTACTGTTTGGGGCCCAGATTGGAGGATTCCTTCCTGAAGAAGTCGACCTGCCAGAGAGGAAAGATCTGTAACCCCCACGGTGTGGCTGGCACTCCGCCTCCTCATCCTGTGTGAGGCAGGCACCCCCCACACCCGGAGCTCCGAGGCCTTTTTTTAAATGCCTCACTCTTAAATATGATGAGGCAGCCAAGGATCACCACACATTTGAGGAAAGCTGGCCCAAAGAGAGACAAACAGAAAAAGGGAGCCGAAAGCAAGATATTACAGAGAGTGTAAGAAAAAAAATTTTTTTTACTTTCTTAGAAAAGAGAAGATATTGCAACAATGAAACAAGATCAGGATGCTATTTTAAAAATCAGGAAAAGAATTTTAAATGTCTCGGAGGTAAAAAAAATAATAAGACAAAAACGCAGTAGAAATATTGGAAGATAAAGTTGAGATGTCCTCTCAGAAAATAAACCAAAAAGAAAATACGAAAGGAAAGTTATGAGCATTAGAGTTCCAGAAAGAGGGGCGCCTGGGTGGCTCAGTCGTTAAGCGTCTGCCTTCAGCTCAGGTCATGATCCCGGGGTCCTAGGATCCAGCCCCGCATCGGGCTCCCTGCTCAGCGGGAAGCCTGCTTCTCCCTCTCCCACTCCCCCTGCTTGTGTTCCCTCTCTCGCTGTGTGTGTCTCTGTCAAATAAATAAATAAATAAATCTTTAAACAAACAAAAAAAAGAGTTCCAGAAAGAAAGAAGAACTAGAAAAGGAAAACGGAAGAAAAGGAAGAATTTACCAGAGAAGGAGTTCCCGAAAATTTCTCTAAAATGAAAAAAGTAAATATTCAGATTGAAAAGGCTGAGTCCCCAGCCAAAAAAATGGGGAAAAGCCTCATGCCAGCCAACAGAAGTACATACATCTCTTCAGCCAAGGCCATGTACAAAAATATTTATGGCACCACCATCTTTCATAGCCAGAAACTGGAAACAACGAAAAGCCCATCAACAGGTAAAATTAATCACAGTATGTTCAGATAATGAACAAGAATGAATGAATGACCATTACATGCAGGTGACACAGCTGAATCTCACAAACTTCATGGTGAGTGAAAGAGACCAGTAGTAAAAGAATACATATTGTATGACTTCATTTCTATAAAAATTCAAAAACAGGCAAACTCTGGATCCATGATGTTAGAAATTAGGATAGTGGTTACCACTAGGGGCAGGCAGGGGCTGGAAGCAAGCTCTTGGTAGTAGTCCGTTTCTTAATCTAGGTACTAGTTCCACATGTGAATTTTGTAAAAATTCATCGAGTTGATATTTATGATTCGTGCTGTCTTCTGTAAGTATATTATTCTTCAGTAAAAAGCTGACATTTCAGAAAGTTCCATACCCAAACACATCATAGTGAAATTTAGAACCAGAGATAAAACCCTATAGAGTGTGACTGAGTAGGGGTGGGGAGATAAAAGGATAAAGACAGAAAATAACTTAAGACTTCTTAAAAATGATGTTGGAAACTACAAGACAATGGAGGAGTGCCTGTAACATTCCAAGGGATTATTATTTCCAACCTTAACAGTCAGGTGAGGAGGTGATACAAACATGTTTCATGAAACACAGTCTCAAAAAATGTGCATCCATGCATCCTTTCACAGGCGATTTCTAGAAGATACTACTTCACGAAAGTAAGAGAACAGGGAAGACAGTGTCCAGGAAACAGAAAAGACGGAAAGAGAATCTCCAAAATGGTGGTAAAAAGAAATCCCAAAACTACCACCCTGCAGCAGGCTAGCAGTGCATCTGTGTGGCTTATGGCAGGAGGACAAGGGTTCTAGAAGGGATACTGCCGAGGTGTAGTCTGAGGTGTGGGAGGAGGTGAACAGCTCTCTTGGAGAGTAGGGTGGTGAATGGTGGGGAGCACATAGAAACGTAAGCAAATGAAAACAGAAAAGATAATTCCTGACTATAGGAAAACAAAGACGTACAGGAAAGGAAATGTCATGATGGTACACTACAGTGAACAATATTTACATTTTATAATATAAGTGTTGAAAAATGACTTAATTTTTTTAAACCTTCATATTAGGAAATTAAGGGGGGAAAAAAGCGCATTGTGTCATGAGAAGTTAGGAACAAGGTCTGAGTCCTAATAGGCTATGAAAGGAGGTCAATACTATCAATACTGTGTGTGTATAATACTTTGATAATTAATTTTCAAAACAGTAATCATGAGAAAAAAAATAATTGGTCCATCTGCAACACAATAAGAATTGTTTCTTACAGTAACTTCTATTTAACTGGAGAAAATAAAGTTTTCCATTTCTTGATCATAAAGTGCACTTTAGTGTTTTTGTCCAGTTCTGTTAATGTTAGAAAATCAAATTTAAAGCACAATGTTAGAAAATCAAATTTAAAACATGCTTCTGTTTTCTGAGTTAATGTTCTTTGTAATAATTACAAAAGTGGACTTATATTATTTGAGTGTGTTGCTTAGCTTTTGCTTATAGTGTATTCCTGTCACAACTGTGTGGGGGAAATAGGAAAAAAAAAAAAGGTGTGCATTAGTTCAAATAAGTGGAATAATCAAATTTAGTAAGCATGGCACCTGACCTCTTTGTAGTTTTCCTGCTAAAGCAGTTAATCCTAGAAATTTTTATTCCAAAGGCCCAGGTGGTTAAAATGGGCCTGGTGGAGAAAGATGCTCCTTCCTCTCTTCTTACTAGCATTACTCATCCTTTTGGCTTCGAGAAAGTAGCAGCACACACATACATGCACACGCACACGCCCTTTTTACACACACACCTTTTAATGAAGTCTTTGATTCCTCCAGAGTGAATTTCACAAGAAGTTCTCTATCATTTTCATGAGAAGCAATTGATTTTTTCCAAATCTTGACAATTATGAAACTTCAGAATGAACTGAGCAAGCATGGAAGTTCTCCCCTTATCTTCTCTGAGGGCCGACAAAATAGAGCTTCCGATTAACTCCTTCCGTTTGTGCTTCAGGCTTGTCAACACAGGGTTTGAAGTTTGTGATCACTTTGTGAGAGGGCAGATGGAGAAAGCCCAAATGGGGAAAGCTCTAGAGAGGAGTCTTCTTATCCAAGTTGTCATGATCAGGGGCCCCACAGAAAATACGAATAACACGACACAGACTCGGGAAATCAGCACTCATTCACATTCCCTCTCTTAACCTATGTCAGCCTTTGACCAGTCTCGTCAGTGTTGTAAACGGGAGACAGTGCAAACCAAATTGATAGCAGGGTGAAAATGCAGATCTTCAAAAAGATGGAAGATTCCATGGAGTCCTTAAAAGTGATGTTCAAAAACCACCTAAATCACAGGAAAGAGATAGTTTCACAGAAACTAGAAAAGGAATCACTAAGGATAATACCATGAGAGATGCCTCAAAAAGAATGATGTGAATTTTTAAAAATTTGAGGGAGGCCCTTGGAAAATTGATGAGCTCTTCCTTTAATATTTGTGAGAAAAACTAAATAAAACGACCATTTTAGTAATCAAGCTGTACAACGCAAACCTGAAGTGAAGGGTATTACATTGTGCCAGCACATATTGTTGTCAGATAAAATATAGCCCTTGAAGTCAGTAATTTACTCACTTTGTTCATTCTGAGAACTAGCATGATATTGCAATAATATCTAAATTTTGATCAACATAAAAAGAAGTCAGCATTTTCATAGTATTAAGTTTCATCAATTAAGCCTTCTTTCCCCCAAAAAAGATTTATTTACAAAATTTAGCAGTGATTTAAGTGAATTCATTTTTTTTTTTTTTTGAAGATTTTATTTATTTGACAGAGAGACACAGCGAGAGAGGGAACACAAGCAGGGGGAGTGGGAGCGGGAGAAGCAGACTCCCTGCCGAGCAGGAAGCCCGATGCCGGGCTGGATCCCAGGACCCTGGGATCATGACCTGAGCCGAAGGCGGACGCTTAACGACTGAGCCACCCAGGCGCCCCAAGTGAATTCATTTTTTAAAAAGTTTTTATTTATTTGAGAGAGAGAGAGTGCACAGGGGCAGGGTGGGGGTGGGCCTGTGGGAGGAGCAGGGGAGAGGGGAGGGGAGGGGCAGGGGAGGGGGAAGGGCAGAGGCAGAGGGAGAAGCAGACTCCCGCTGAGCAGAGAGTCCAATGCAGGGCTCAATCCCAGGACCCAGGGATCATGACCTGAGCCAAAGTCAGATGCTTAACCAACTGAGCCACCCAAGCGCCTCCTAATGAATTCGTTTATGTGGACTTTTCTGGTGTCAGTTTCTTTGGATATAAGGATCTCCTGGAGTACTTTTAAAATGTATTATTTTGGGGCGCCTGGGTGGCTCAGTCATTAAGCATCTGCCTTCGGCTCGGGTCGTGATCCCAGGATCTTGGGATCGAGCCTGGCATTGGGCTCTAGCCCCGCATTGGGCTCTCTGTTCAGCAGGAAGCCTGCTTCTCCCTCTCCCACTCCCCCTGCTTGTGTTCCCTCTCTGACGTTCTCTCTCTGTGTCAAATAAATAAAATCTTTAAAAAAAAAAAAAAGTTTAAAAAAAACAAAATATACTATTTTGTAGGTGTTTGTGTTATTTTTTATATTGATTAATGTGTATGCTTAAAGAATATGTACCGTGACTCAGGAGTGTAGCCTATAATATTTAATAACACTTTTCTATAGATTAAAGCGCAGCCAACACTAAACATAGTTTTTTACTTACTTAACATGAGAGGTACAGAGATGAATAAGATATATTTCCTGCCTTCATACAGCTCACAGTCTAACAGGGAAAACAAAATGATACAAACAATTAATCACAATGCAAGTACTTGGTAAAATGCACATAGATGGCACAGGAGATTATCTGAGTGCACAAAGGAAGTATATTCCTTAAAAAGAGGGGCTTCGGGGCACCTGGGTGGCTCAGTCGGTTAAGCATCTGCCTTCAGTTTGGGTGGTGATCTCGGGGTCCTGGAATGGAGTCCCGCTTCAGGCTCCGGGCTCAGTGGACAGTCTGCTTCTCTCTTTCCCTCTGCCCCTCCCCCCCCCTCATGTGAGCTCTCTCTCTCAAATAAATAAATAAAATCTTTAAAAAAAACAAAAAAAAGAGGGACTTCAAAATACAAATCTTTGGATATTATTTTGTCTTCACTGATTTGCATTTCGATGTTCTGCCCTTTAATGAAATGCTTTTATTAAAGGGCATTGTAAGAAATAAATTTTATATATATAATGGAATTCTAACTGCATTTGCTATAGGAAGGCAGTTTAGAGCATTGATTTCTCCATCGTTTTTGTGAAATCTACTCCATACCCCCAACCCCTCCCCCCCATGCCCCCCCACCCTGTTTCAGTAGGGCCCCAGATATAGGCACCTTGCCCTGAGGTCCACTAACTGGAAAGCCTGGGTTGAATGCAGGGGTGAATGTCACAGGCTCTAGGGCCAAGAGAGAAGGGTGAATGCACTACAAAGCCAGGGGGACAGATGAGGAGGTCCAAAGAAGAGTAAAAAAGTTTCACAGAGGGTTGGAGGTAGAAACTAGAGCAATTTCCTCAGCCAAGGAGGATAACTGCAGTTGTTTTTTACTATGGGTGGCCATGGCCCTAGACTAGATGGGAAAGGAATATAGCTCACTGCTTAAGATTCTCTGAGAACATAGGCAAAACCCTAGAACCCCAGGAGAAGTGTATGATTCTTCTCTAACCATAAAATTATGTAATTGTCTCCCCTTTTACCTTTGGTCTTAAATTGTGGTAAAATACACCTAAAATTTATGATCTTAACCATTGTTAAATGTACAATTTAGTACTAATAAAGTACAAGTATACTTTAATGTTAAGTATATTCACATTGCATCTCGAGATGTGGATCTTGAGAACTTTCTCATTTTGCAAAACTGAAACTCCTTAAACTCTGTGTAAACAACAGTAGCCATTTCCCCCTGCCCCCCGCTCCTGGCAACCACCACTCTACTTTCTCTTTCTATGAGTTTGCTTACTTTAGATGCCTCATATAAGTGGAATCTCACTGTAGGTGTCTTTTTGGGACTGGCGTATTTCACCGATCATAATGTCCCCAAGGTTCATCTGTGTTGTAGCAAGTGACAGAATTTCCTTCCTTTTAAGGCTAAATAATATTCTGTTGTGTGAATATGCCACTTTTTGTTTATGGATATTTGGGTTGCTTCCATCTTTTGACTATGGTGAAGAATTCTTTTATGAACATGGGTATAGGGGCGCCTGGGTGGCGTCTGCCTTCGGCTCAGGTCATGATCCCAGGGTCCTGGGATCAAGCTCCGCATCGGGCTCCCTGCTCCGCGGGAAGCCTGCTTCTCCCTCTCCCACTCCCCCTGCTTGTGTTCCTGCTCTCGCTATCTCTCTCTCTGTCAAATAAATAAAATCTTTAAAAAAAAAATGAACATGGGGGTAAAAATATCTCTTTGAGCTACTGCTTTCAATTCTTTTGGATATATATCCAGAGTGGGATTGCTGCGTTCTTTTGTAATTTTATTTTTAATTTTTTGAGGAACCACTATACTATTTTCCATGGTGGCTATCAACAATGCACAGGGGTGCAATTTCTCCACATCCTTGCCAACACTTGTTATTTTCTGTGTTTTTTGTAGTAGCCATCCTAATGGGTGTGAGGTGGTATCTCATTGTGGTTTTGATTTACATTTCTTTGATGATGAGTGATGTTGAGCATCTTTTCATATGCTTTTGGCCATTTGTATATCATCTTTGGAGAAGTATCTATTGAAGTTTCTTGCCCATTTTTAAGTCAGGTTATTTGATTTTTGTTGTTCTTGAGTTGTAGGAGTTCTTTATATATTCTGGATATTAACCCCTTATCAGATATGATTTGCAAATATTTTCACCCTTATGTGGATTGCTTTTTCACCCTGTTGATTGTGTCCTTTGATGCACAGAATTTGATACATTTGACATCCCATTTGTCTATTTTGATTTTTTTTGCCTGTGCTTTTTCTTTAGGTGGCATATCTAAGAAACAGTTGTCAAATCCAATGTTGCAAAATTTCCCCTCTATGTTTTTTCTAGGATTTTTATAGTTTTAGGTATTTAATTCATTTGGAGTTAATTTTTGTATATGGTGTAAGGTAACTTCCAATTTCATTCTTTTGCATGTGGATATCCAGTTTTCCCAGCACCATTTATTGAAAAGACTGTCCTTTCCCCCATCGAATGATCTTGGCTCCCTTGTTGAAAATCATTTGACCATATATTCGAGGGTTTATTTCTGGGCTCTCTATTCTATTCCATTGGTCTATATGTCTATCTTTAATCCCCTTTTACCTTTGATGGCCAGGAAGCTTCCCAGCTAAATTCAGAGCTCAACGATAACATTGATGTGGCCCTTCATGATGTGAAAGTTGATGTTCTCTTTTTTTCTTGCCATGGCCTTGAACTTTTTCTCTTATTTAAGTTTTTCCTGGTCCAGATTCTTGATTCCTATTTCTGTTTTATTAGTATACTGTGGTCTATGCTCTTATGGTGAAGGACCCTATATCCCCTATGGATAGAATAAGGCAGCCCATCACTCACATGCCGCCACTGGAATGAATGCTCACTGTCTCATTGCAGAGGCCCCGCCTCACACGTGCAGCAGTGCAAGAAAGAATTTGTGTCACCACATGCAGGATCGTGTATTAAGCTCTGGGAGATAGAAAAGGAAGAGAACAACGTGGGACAGAATGTCCAGGGCAGGTTGTACTCGGACTGGACGTCTAAGGAATGTTACTGTTTGGATTGATAGCCACAGAGTGTAGATAAAACAGAGCTTTCCCTCAAAAGGGGGAGCCTTGAAAGGCTAAAATGACAGGCAGGGGCGCCTGGATGGCTCAGTTGGTTAAGCATCTGCCTTTGGCTCAGGTCATGATCCCAGGGTCCTGGGATCGAGTCCCGTTTCGGGCTCCCTGCTCAGCGGGGAGCCTGCTTCTCCCTCTGCCCCTCACCCCACTTGTGCTCTCTCTTGCTCACTTTCACTTTCTCAAATAAATAGGTAAAATCTTAAAAAAAATTAAAGTAAAGTAAAGTAAATGACATGCTGGACTGACCCTGGCCTGGGCCTGAGGATGCAACTTGAGTGAGGATGTGTGAAGTGGCTGAGAATGGGAAGGTGGAAGGGACCAGCTCATGAAAGAATACCAGAATGAGGAATTTGGATGGACCTTAATCTTTTTCACATGCCCACCTACTTGGGGAGATCAAGATGGTCTCTTCCAGGATATAGTGGAGAGTTTTCAAACTAGGGGTTTTAACCAGCGTTGTTTTTTGTTTTTTGTTTTTTTTTTTATGAAAGAGAAAATTTCGCAATGCTTTGCAGATAGCAAGTAGAAGTATTGTTGCAGTTGCGTGTATGTACATGCTGGGTCACAGGGTGAAATGCAGTCAAAAGTTGGAAGGACACTGGTATAGAAGAAATTCTGTGGTTCTGGTACAGATTTAAAATGGGACCCCCTCACATTGAGCCCCGTGAGAGCACACCACGGTACTGTGAAGTCTCTGGGCTGTGGCGACACAGATGTCCCCCCATCTGTCCAATCCCAGTAGGGGACGTTGCAAGGGGTACTGGCTTCGAGACCCTTTGCTCAGCCCCACTCCTCACTTCTGATGAATCCTTCACTTTACCCTCCTGAATGTGAATCCATGTAGCATGCAGTGGAAAGAGTACCTGTTTTAGACTCAGTGGATCTGGACTTGAAGTTAGTTCAATCACTCACTAACAAAGGTGTGAAGCCATTCTGAGCCCCAACTGCCTCTTCTGTAAAAATGGGGAGAAATAAGATAGATGGAATCATAGTGACGATTTAATGTCCCCTTCAAACAAGCTATATATATTCCACTTCTAGGAGTAAATCTACGTAAGTACTCATGTGCCAAGATTCACATACATGGATGGTTGGTTGCAGTCTTACTTATAGGACCAAAACTTTAGAAGCACATAAATCCATAATAGGGGATTGATTTTTTTTTTAATTACGATGTATCAGTAGATTGGAATACTATGTAACTATTAAAAAGAATGAGGTGTACCTAGATCTACTGATATGGAAAGATATTTGCAACACGATTTTTTTAAAGATTTCATTTATTTAAGATACAGAGAGAGAGCGCGCACACATACACATGAGCGGGGGGGAGGGGCAGAAGCAGGCTCCCCACTGAGCAGGGAGCCCAGATGCAGGGCTCGATCCCAGGACGCTGGGATCATGACCTGAGCCAATGGCAGCTGCTTAACCAACTGAGCCACCCAGGTCCCTCCTATTTGCAACACCGTTAAGTGGAAAGAAACAAGTTGTAAAATCATGATCCCATATTTATTTATTCATTCATTCATTCATTCATTTATGTATGTATTTATTTATTTCTTTTTAAAGATTTTATTTGTGAGAGAAGCGAGTGTGCGGGCACACCAGTGGGGGGAGGGCCAGAGGGAGAGGGAGAAGCCGACTCCCCACTGAGCAGGGAGCCTGATGATGGGGGGCTAAATCCCAGAACCCTGAGATCGTGACCTGAACCGAAGGCAGACCCCTAACTGAGCCACCTCACGTGCCCCTCCATTTTTAAAAATACGTAGATTTTTTGGATATGCGTAAAGGAATGCTACAGTAGCCTAAAGACGGGTATCGTAGTGATCTCTGGAAGTCAGAATTGTGAGGGACTTTAAATTTCTGTTTTGTCAATTTTTCTGTTTTTACGGTGGATAAAATTAGCTGGATATACATATATGCATGCACATGCTTGTGTTACCTAGCACAGTAATTCTGGGCAGACAGACCATCTTGGTAGTGAGTGGTTATTTACAAGTATTCACTTTCAGCATGGGTGGTCTGCATCTTTAAATCGAATATTTCTGTAGCAGTGGGACCATTGTGCCTGGGGTTTCTGTGTGAAAATATACCTGTTTTTCTTTCCAGATAGACTGATTATTGTAGCTGAGGCCTGTTCTCTTTTCCCCTTTAATCAGTGGGCTCAGGGCACCATTCACAGGATATGCCATCATTCATTTTAATTTTTAAAATTGTAATAGCAATTAAAGCTCATCTTAAATATTCAAACAACACTGAGGTTTATCAGGTAAAAATTGAAAGTCCCCATTCTCACCCCTGTCCTTTAGTCCCACTACCCAAGAATGGAGATTGTTCAGTGTATGGTCTTCAAAACGTCTATGCATATGCAAATGTCTATGTGTATATTTCTGTTACACAAATAAGATCATATCATATATACCAATAAACATCTTCCCATATTATAGATTTTTTTTTTAAGTTTTTATTTATTTATTTGACAGAGACAGAGATAGTGAGAGCAAGAACACAAGCGGGGGAGTGCGAGAGGGAGAAGCAGGCCTCCCGCCGAGCAGGGAGCCGGATGCGGGGCTCGATCCCAGGACCCTGGGACCATGACCTGAGCCGAAGGCAGATGCTTAACGACTGAGCCACCCAGGCGCCCCCCCATATTTAGATTTAGATGTAGTGCATCCTTCATAAGAACCGCATAATAGTCCACTTTGTAGGAATATCATAATTTATTTCACCGTTCCCTCTTTTGTTAAAATTCTTTTATTTTTATTTAAAAGATTTTATTTATTTATTTGTCAGAGAATCAGAGAGAGAGAGAGCAAAGCAGGGGGAGCTGCAGGCGGAGGGAGAAGCAGGCCCCCTGCTGAGCAAGGAGCCTGACGTGGAACTCGATCCCAGGACCCTGGGATCATGACCTGAGCCGAAGGCAGACGCTTAACTGACTGAGCCACCCAGGCATCCCTATTGTTATAATTCTTGCTGTTGCTAGCAGTGCCCCCAAAATATTTTTACACGTATGATTGCCCACTTCAGTGAGCGTAGGATAAATTCTTACAAGTGGAATTAGTGTTGTTCAAAAAACACCTACACGAGCAATAATTATTACCACGTTGCACTAATGTATACTTCTACCAGCAGTGACTGTGTCAGTTCCTTTCCCCCATACACACCCCTTCACCTAGATTGTAATTATTGTTATTTTAAAGTCTGATATATGAAGAATGGATCCAACTGTTTATTTTGAATTTTCTTTGATTGAAGATGAACATCTCTCTGTTGCCACATCTCTTTGGAAATGTGACGCGTGTCTGTAGATCCAGCCGGAAGGTTGGCCTGAAGTCTGCACTCCTGGTTAAATGGTGGTGGGGATATATTAATATGCTTAGAAACGGGGAGAGACAGTCTTTGAGATGCTAGTCTGCAGTCTTCCTGGTGTTGGCCCCACTGAAATAAACTCCTTTCTTGTTTCGCCATCAAAAAAAAAAGGAAAGAAAGAAAATGCTTGGAAATGTGGTCCAGGATAGAGCATTAGGAAGAATAGAGCAGATAGAACGATCTAGTATAGTCATAGTTTCGTATTTGGACATCCATGGCAGGGATGGGGGACAGGTTGGATGATGGCATATTTCTATGCATAGAAATCAGTAATTGTATGGCTGCTGATTCAGCAATCCTGAGTTCCTCACCTAACTGAAATGGGTCATTTATTCCAGTTCAACTTTTTTTGAAACTACGGAAATCTTGTCCACTGTTCTCTATGTACTTTTCCCCACAGAATCTGGCATGCTATTGATTTCAGCATCTGGAAGAGCCCATGCCAGTTTATCAAGCGTGCACTCATCAGCTAGTGGTGCCTCATAAGCTAAGGGATTTCATGAGACTTCATTAGAATTACTGCTCGGAAATGGTCATGTTTTAAACCTCTGTAAAGAAACTTGTCAATGTGGCAAAATGTAAGCAGAGCCTTCAATGCAGAAAGAATGTTCAGATATCTTTACAACCAGTTTTTTGGTGATAGCTCCGTCACTTCTTATCTCCTTAGTTGTCAATGGTAGGTACGGCATGCATTGCCCAGCACAGGTGAACTATTAAGTTTGTTCCCATACGCATTATTTCCGCCTTTCAGAACTAGCAGGCTTGGGGGCGCCTGGATGGCTCAGTCGTTAAGAGTCTGCCTTCGGCTCAGGTCAGGGTCCCAGGGTCCTGGGATCGAGCCCCACATCGGGCTCCCTGCTCGGCGGGAAGCCTGCTTCTCCCTCTCCCCCACTCCCCCTGCTTGTGTTCCCTCTCTCGCTGTGTCTCTCTGTCAAATAAATAAATAAAATCTTTAAAAAAAAAAAGAAGAAGAAGAACGAGCAGGCTTGGTTCAAGCAAAAGCCTGTCTGAGCAGGGACATCACTAAGGGGAGGGGCAGGTAGAGAGACTGGCCTCCAGGCACACTGTGCCGGGACCAGACAAGGAACTCACGGCCACCACAATTTTGTTCATCAGTTAAGACATGTTTATTGGTTTTGCCATCTTATGATCCAGAGACACCTACTTGTAAAAGGACATGATTCTTTCTGACTACTCAAGACCTACAAAAGCATCTCAACCCCGGGGCACCTGAGTGGCTCAGTCGGTTGTGTCCAACTCTTGATTTTGGCTCAGATCATGATCTCAGGGTCGTGGGATCAAGCCCAGCGTCAGACTCTGCACTGAGCATAGAGCCTGCTTGGGATTCTCTCTCTCCGTCTCCCTCTGCCCCTACACTGCCCCACTTGAGCTCTTCTTCTCTCTCTCTTAAAAAAGAAAAAAAAAGGGGGGGCATTTCAATCTCATACAAATCTCAGGTAAGAAATTTTCCCGTTTTGGATTTTTTTTTTTTTTTTTTTTTTTTTTTTTGTAGCTTCCATGAGGTAAGCTCAGTGGTTCTCATCTGTGTTTATACCTATCAGCTTTTCCCCCGTGGACTTCATATCTTGAGATTTCATGTCTTCCAAACACGCTGCATTTACGACTAGTTCATTTTTTTTTTTTTTAAGTCAAGCAGATGTGTATACAACTGCACATAGGACGTCTGGTCAACCTGTGGCGACCAGTGTTACCTCACGAATTTAGTCAAAGGCAAGGGAAGGTGCTATGTTAGTACTTTTGTGGGTAAACATGATCTTACCTTCCCCCCACCACAGTAGTTACCTTCTTTGTTTTCCTAAAAAGGGAAAGATTCTGGACTGAGAACGCCTTAAGTTATCCCTTCTAAATGGTACAAATTTCCTTTATCCCACCCCTCTGAATTTCCTAAGTCGTTTGTGGTTGGCCCCATGAGAGGGTACAGGGTTCAAGATCACCCACTTCACCCGAAAAAAGACAGGGCACATTTTACAGTTTGCTGGTTAACAGAAGACCCGAGTGGAAAGTTTTACATAGAAAACAGCCTAGGAAGTGAGTGGCCCGGTCGCTGGCACAGCATCGAGTTCCCTGTCCAGGGTCAGGTTGTTAAGACCACGTGAGGATGAGATGCTATAAAAGTGTCTGCCTTTTCCAGCTCAGTTTTACCAGAGTCCATAAATCCACTGACAGTTTTCTTTAAATGGTCATTCTCAACTTTCAATACAATTTAAAAATAATTAACACCTGGTTCGCTTTTTTAGAAGTTTGATGTGTGAGGTAGGGTGTGGGGAGGGTGTGGATTTGGCGGTTATGGAAGGCACTGTAAGAAAAGAACACAAGTTTTTCATGGTTAGACAAATTTGACTTTGAACCCTGGCTTCACCAAGTATTTGGCTATGTGACCTTGGGAGAGTTACTTTGAAGCCTTGGTTTGCTTCTCCATGAGTGGGAATACTACTTCCTCGCCGTCTCGTGAATAATAAATAACAAATAAGAAATGGCACAGCCTGGTGCCCGGCATGGGTCTGGGCTCAGTGAGGGATAGCTTGCCCGTCTCCCTCCCCACCTCTTTGTGTGTCACATGGAATTAGAGCCTTCTATTTCGTGTGTATTTAGGGGACCCTGGATGCTACGGGCTGATGCTGGCTGAGGAAGTGATGGTCCATGAGGGGAGGAGGGGGTAGCAGACAGGTAGTCCTGTGTTGCCCACAGAAGCAAGTCCCCTGAGCCACTGCAGACTGGAGGACCTCTGAGGAAGGTCAGAAGAGGCTCAGCTGTGGGAGCTCTCACCGTATTCAGGCTTGACTTACCTGGGCACACTGCCAGCTCAGGTGTGGCCTGCACATCCCCTATAGGCGAGGGGAAGCCGCGCCTCCCGGGACTAGTGGAAGGGCCAGGGGAGAGTAGTTGAGGCTTCTGTCCATCGTCCTGCCTGTGGCCATGCCTTCTCTCCCTGAAGTCTCTCTCAGAACCGAAGCTTCAGTCCTGGCAAACAGGAGCCGAGGGACCTATATCCAGGTCCCACCAACTGCCTCCCCAGGCAGGGTCCCGTTCGCTTTCTGAAATAAGGACTCCTTCCAGCTTTCTCTCCTACCTCCGCGGAGAGCGAGGAGGCTCAGCACCTGACCCACCGCGCTGCAGACACTGCTCTGGGGAGGATGCCTGAGCTGCCCAGGACCCAGGCTACTTGCTGGAAGTGCAGGCTCCCCGCCCCCTTCTTGACCTACCTGGCCCAGAAGCCTGCAGGGCGGTGGGATGCAAAGAAAAAGACCATCAGCAGGATGTGTTGAAAACACTGAGATAAGAAATGAGTGGCTCGTGGGAGCAAAGACCTCAGGCTGATTGTGATCTGAGAAGCTGAGACCAAACAGCGCCGAGTATTTCTAAGTCACTAGGACAATTGTGGAAGATAGCAAGAGAATGAGGATGGTCAATCCTTTGACCTAGCCCTGCCACAGGAAGGCAGAGTGCTACAGTGGGGAAAGGCAGGCGCTGTGGCATCAGAGAGACCAGGCGCCTTTCTGGTCTCTGTCCTGGGACGAGTGCCTTAATAGTGATGTCCACGTGGAGGTGAGACCACATTAGTAGATCTTGCCGTTCACAAGTATTGAGGGATTAGTCTGTGCCAAGCAGTGTTAGGTAGGTTCTTATCTGCAAAATGGGGACACAAAAACACTGTCTCATAGAGTTGGAGAAATAATGAATAGTTTCCATCGAGTTGGTGGTGTACAAGAGGTGTTCAGCAAATGTAAACTTTCTTCTATGAGGACGGATCCTAATGAAATAATAAAAAGGAGCAGATCTTCCTTATGTACAAGGACGTAACCTGGAAGCCACCGTCTCTCTTTAGGTCTGTTAATATTTGCTTTACATATTTAGGTGCTCCTATGTTGGATGCATTAATATTTACAGATGTTATATCCTCTTGTTGGATTGACCCCTTTGTCATTATGTAGTGCCCTTCTTTGTCTTTTATTACAGTCTTTGTCTTCAAGTCTGTTTTGTCTGATGTAAGGATAGCTACCCCAGCTCTCTTTTGGTTTCTATTTGCATGGACTATCTTTTTCCATCCCTTCACTTTCACTCTGCGTGTGTCCTTAATCCAAAGTGAGTCTCTTGTAGGCAGCATGTAGATATGGGTCTTGTGGAAGCCACCTTCGTGTCCAAAATAGAAAAAGGTTTAATGGATTATGACAGACTGTTACACGCAGCCACTAAAATATTTATGAGAAAAATATAAAATGGAAAGTGTTTACAATATTATGTCAGATCAATAAAGCAAAATGCAAACTTGCAGATGTATATCAATTACAACTATATAAATTAAAGCGTAGACAAGGATTTGGAAACAAAATGTAATAATTAAAAGTTGGTAGACATAGGTTCTTCAATGTTCTTGTACACTGCCTTCCAACTAAAAAAAAAAGCTCAACAAAAACAAGTAGCCGCTGTTGTCAGCATGATCAGGGTCACCTTGGCAGGTGTCAGATATGAAAAGGATTCCCGTCTTTTCACCGCACCAGCATATGCGGAGAGTGCGCCCTATCAATCACATCGCTTTGTTGTTCTTACACTAAGAACGAAACACATCTTTGGGACAAATCCTGAAAAAAACTCTTTTTGGGGTTTCAGTAGATACACACCGCATACTAATCAACCTGTTGTACTCTGTAAACCCAGTAAGATGTCATGATCCAATGATGAGAAGTTGACTTTACTAGGGAGGTAAGGAAGCTCTCTGTTTAAAGGCCTTTTCCCTTGCTCAGCCGGGGTTTAGTAACATGCGGATTTTCTCTGACTAGAGAAGAGTGGTGCTGGAGCGCTTAACCTCCAAGGAGATTATTTCATAAAATATTGATTTTTTTTGCACATAAAGGAGATAGTTCATGAATAGAAAATGTAAGCATAAGCAAAAATTCTTTCGTTCACTCAGTTCATGAACAGGAAAAGTAATGAATCGGCTTACCAGCGGAGGCTGATGTCTACTATTCCCGCTGGGGGGTGGGCAGAGCTAGAGTAGGATTCTTCCTCAATGTCATGAGTCCAAGAACAGATGTGCCCCAAAGAGACTAACCTGGACTGCACAGCCTTTTACTACAAGCTGTGAAGGCCACGTCAGAGACTTTGTTGCAAGTTGGTAGACTCGTTTGCCTCTGTACCTTCCAAGCTACAACTGGGCCATTTCCCCAAATCAGACTCCTGTTCGTGAGCTCTTGCTGGCCAATATGGTTTACTAGCTGTTGCTGTCTTGGGAAAGCCAGCGGCAACATCACGGCACCTCACGAGGTGGCGCAGTACTGTGTCCTGCACCAACCGCCCCCCCTCCCCAGCTTACCTGCCACCTGTCATCACTCTTGCCCTTGCTCTGTAGCAGGTCGTTATCCGGCGGTTCCAGTAGCCGGGTGTGGAGGAGCAGTGGTCCCAGAATCTAGAAGCATGTCAGTTCACGTGCTGTCCCGAACTGAGCTATCTTGAGCAAGTCAGTGAATCAGTCTTAGTGTTTACTTCCTTGACTGTGGGTAAGGAATGGTGACAGATGTTCTGCAGATCAAATGAGAAAATGCAAGTGAAAATGCTTTTAAAAATAAATGCAGTGGCCACAATGAGATACTCATTCACACCCACTAGGACAGCAATAAGCAACAAGGCGAGATAATAACAAATGTTGACAAGGATGTGGGGAAATTGGAACCCTCATATTTTGCCAGCTGGATTGTAAAATGGTACAGCTGCTTTGGAAAACAGTCTGGCAGTTCCTCAAATAGTTAAACCTAGAATCACCGTAAGACCCAGCAGTTCCACGCAAAAACTTGCACATGTATGTTCGTAGCAGCATTATCCATCCTAGCCAGAAACTGGAAACAACCCAAGTGTCCATCAGCTCATGAGCGGATGAATCAAATGTGGTATATCCATACAATTGCATATTGTCCAACAAGGGCAGGGTATGGAGAATTGACATGCGCTACAGCATGCATGAATCTTTTTTTTTAAAATTTTTTTATTGTTATGTTAATCCCCATACATTACATCATTAGTTTTAGATATAGTGTTCCATGATTCATTGTTTGTGCATAACACCCAGTGCTCCATGCAGAACGTGCCCTCCTCAATACCCATCACCAGGCTAACCCATCCTCCCAACCCCCTCCCCTCTAGAACCCTCAGTTTGTTTTTCAGAGTCCATTGTCTCTCATGGTTCTTCTCCCCCTCCGATTTCCCCCCCTTCATTCTTCCCCTCCTGCTACCTTCTTCTTCTTCTTTTTTTCTTTCTTAACATATATTGCATTATTTGTTTCAGAGGTACAGATCTGAGATTCAACAGTCTTGCACAATTCTCAGTGCTTACCAGAACACATACCCTCCCCAGTGTCCATCACCCAGTCACCCCATCCCTCCCACCCCACCCCCACTCCAGCAACCCTCAGCATGCATGAATCTTGACAACATTGTGCAAAGTGAAAGAAATCAGTCACAAAAGGCCACATATTGTGATTCCATTTATGTAAAATATCCAGAATAGGCAAATCCGTAGAGCTGAAAAATAGATGAATTGTTGGAGGGCTGGGAGTTGGGGGAAGAATGGGTAGCGACTACTAATGGGTCCAGGATATCTTTCTGGGGTGATGAAGTTGTTCTAAAATTGATTTGTTGGTATATACTGCAAATATACTAAAAAGCATAGAATTTTGTACTTTAAATGAGTAAATTGTACGGTATGTGAATGTTATCTCAATAAAGCTGTTATGGAAAAAAAAAAAAACAAGTGCAATGCAAAGGTCATTAATACTAATACTGTGTTCTCTGCAATTACCAAACAGAGCTGAACCTCAGCAAGGATCTGTTCAGGGCCTCGCTGACTTATTACCAACATCTGTAAGATCAAGATGCATCTTATAATCAAAGATGCCTCCCAGCGTGCTGGCCAGGCCACACTTGTCATTGCCTACGTGTCCGTGAACTTCAAATGCACCAGTGTCCAAACGTGGGAAATGGGTGTCCGTTGCTTCCAGTAAACTCCCCGAAGGAAGAGTGGAGTACTCTTTAAATCCCAAGAACCGAATGTTTATGAGAGAGGGAGTGGGGAAAATGATAAATCATCACATGCTTGGCAGTATTCTTGAAGCAGGAATCAAAAATAGGCAAGCAAAGAGCCCAGCCCCAAGAGCTTTTCATACTTTAGGATTCTTTTAAGAAATGCTGCCTCGCCAATGCCCCCGATGGTACCAAGGGTGGACACTGAGTGAATAAACAGGGACACAGACTCCCGAGTCAAACAAATGATCTGGAAGACGGGGGCTCTGAATGCGAAGACAACGTAGGAATACTTTTTTTTTCTATTTTATTTTATTTACTTAAATTGAATTAGCCAACATATAGTATATCATTAGTTTTTGATGTAGTGTTCAGTGATTCATTAGTTGCATATAACACCCAGCGCTCATCACATCCCGTGCCCTACTTAATGCCTATCACCCAGTTACCCCATCCCCCCCCCACCCACAGGAATATTTTAAAGCAACTTACTTTACCTGTGCTTTCCTTTTTATGTTTTCCTTTTTAAAAATCAAAGTTTGAAAGAGCAACTTCATAACGTATGCAATGAAAATTGTAAGTGATAAGAAAGCATCATCTGATAGTTTAATTGGCAACATTTTTTTAAGTGCTAAATAATATAACGTTGCATCTTAGAATTATATTTGATAATATTTGGTACTTATTAAAGGTAGTTCATGAGGGTGGTGGGAACCTCTAAACTGAAGTCTCTAGCTGTTGCATTGAAAAATATTATAGTGGTGCCAGGGCCAGCCCTGCCCACCTGGGCATCCATCAAGAAGAGAAAACAAGGGGCACCTGGGTGGTTAAGCGTCTGCCTTTGGCTCAGGTCATGATCTCAGGGTCCTGGGATCCAGCCCGTTGGGCTCCCTGCTCAGCGGGGAGTCTGATTCTCCCTCTCCCTCTGCCCCTCCCCCCACTCTTGCTCTCTCTCTCTCTCTCACTCTCTCTCTCAAATAAATAAAATCTTTGAAAAAAGAGAAAACAAATAAATAAATATTTAGTATAACTCTAGCTTCTCAAGCATTAAAATGGACACCTGTTCTAGGACTTTCATAGAATTTTTAGTAGTAGTGAGGGTTGTTTGCTGTTTATGACCCCTTACTGGGCCAGACACTATGCTGTATGCTGTTCATGCATTTTCTCATTGGTGCCTAGCAACAGTGATATTTTATAGTAAAGGAAACAGAGGTTTGGCAATATTATTATCATTATTATTATTCTTTATTACTAGTTGTCGTTCGGCAACAGATGACAGAGCTAGGACTTGAATCCACCTGACCGACAAGATCATGCTCTTGACTGCTCTGCCAGGCTGATTCTAAATTGAATCTTAAAATCACAGACAAGTAAACAAATGGACACAGAAGTTATGTGGTAGTTGCAGACTTCCGGGTATTCTCCAATTATGCTAATGGTCCGCGAGGCCAACACTGCATTTCCCATGTTCTAGATGGAAGTTGGAGCAAGAGAACTGAGAATCTGTAGTTGAAGGCTCCAACTTTCTCTTTCGGTAAGTTCTGCTGATCAGCTGTTAGAACTAATTAAGTTTCTGTCTTCCACCTTCATTCTCTGAACATTCTGGTTTTGCTTTTGTGTGCTGAACACCCGTGGAGAGAACCGCAAAGGATTTGAGATGCAGAGCCAGAGCAAGGATATCTTATAACAAAATCCCCAAACACAGAACTTTAGAGCTAAATGGGATCCCAGAGATTGGCACACGTCAAAACCACCTATGCAGCTTTTCCCAGACCTGTTGAGTGAGAATCTCAAGGGAATCAGGATAATTAGATTCTCAGTGGTTCTCAAAACAGGGTTCCTGGACCAGCAACTTTAGCATCACATGGGAACTTGTTAGAAATGCAGATTCTTGGGCCCCACCCCAGAACTGTGGATCAGAGACTCTGGGGCTGTGGCCCAATGATGGGTGCTTTACAAGGTCTTCCAGTAGTTCCTGAAGCCTCCTAAAGTTTGAGAACCACTGACCTAGAGCGGAAATGTGGGTAGGATCCTAAGGTTATTCCTCCTTTTTGAAGTACATTGCAGCTCTATTTCAAATTCAATTAAAAAAAATATTTGTTTTCGTATTTTATACATGAAATCTCTTTTAGAATTTGGAGTATTTAAAAGCACAAGAATTTAGGGTGCCTGGGTGGCTCAGTTGGTTAAGCCACTGCCTTCGGCTCAGGTTGTGATCCTGGAGTTCCCGGATCGAGTCCCGCATCGGACTCCCTGCTCTGCAGGGAGTCTGCTTCTCCCTCTGACCCTGCCCCATCTCATGCTCTCTCTCTCTCTATCTCATTCTCTCTCTCAAATAAATAAATAAAATCTTTAAAAAAAAATAAAAAAATAAAAGCACAAGAATTTAGAAGCCTAAAATTCTGATCTTATTCTCCTACTCTCCTCCTTGGGGCCTTACTCAACTTGACAATTAACACTGACTAAAAGTACCTTTTCTTAAAAAGTTGTGTAGCCTGATGTGTTTTCTGCATTCATTCATAAAGTAGTAGATGACAGAAATCCCCTTGCTCCACTTATATTTGATACATACCCATTTCAGAGATGTGCAAATAGGTATGATATCACTAAAACTATTCTAGAAAATTCCTTGGGAAATCCATTTGGCCATATAGGTATTCTATTAATATAGTTGTTAAAAATCATTTTTCCAATTTGTTGACCCCAGGAAGAAAAATAGTGAAAAGTTGCTATAGCCAATAGGGAAAAAAGGGAGGACACTTTCCTGACTCCCGAATATTTTTAATCAAATCAGTTTCTGAAACATTTCTTTCCCTACTAATATTTTGATTTGATATTTGGTCTGGGGAAGTGAGGAGTTTGTTTAGGTCAGCATTTCCCGAATGGTGTTCCTACAAGATGTCAAGTCCTGTCTCAAAGCAAAGATTCTGTGGTAAATACATCTGGGAAATGCTGTGTTAAAAAAAATTAAGTAGATTCACTTCATGACTTCTTTGAATTCTTAGTATGGTAAAATGCAGTGTGACTCTCCAAAGGAGTATGTAGTACACAGCACTTGCCAGATTTTTTCAAATAAAAATTTTTGGAAACAAACCAACAAAGCATTGTTTCTAAGGATCTTCTGCACTGACATGGAAATAGAATTGTTACATGGAATCCTTCTTTGTAATGGTAATTTATGCAAAGAAATTTTACCTGTAAATTCCTTTGATGATTACCTTAGTTTGTAAAATATTTTGCTAGCTGGATCTTGGTGTCCTGAAACTAAAATATAGCCCCTGGGTATATGAAATGTGTATCTAGGTGCATCTCTGCTTTAAGTAATTCCTTTTTATGTTTTATAAAAACATCACTTCTGGAATAATGTGTTTTAAGCGATTTAATAAATATAAAACGAGCATAACAGATATTGCTCAAATTAAAATCTTTGCTAAATTTTAAAAAAATTTTAATAATGGAGAAGACTAGTTGGCATTTTGACGTTACTGGTGATAATGTAAAGTTATTTCAGCTATTAATGTTTTCTCAGTGAATATGTATCGACTGTACTGTTAAATAATGTGTTAATAATTAAGACATTAAAAAAGAAGTATTAGTCTTCTATTGCTACATAACAAAAATTGTCACAAATAGAAGCTTCAAACGACCCCCACATATCAGTTCAAAGTTCTGCAGGTGTTAAATCCAGCTAGGCGTAGGTTCTCTGCTCATGGTATCAGGAAACTGAAATCAAGATGTTGGACAAACTGAGCTCTTGTCTGGAGGCTTTGGGAAAAATCCATTTCCAAGCTCATTCAGATTATTGTCAGACTCCGGGTCCTCACCCCTCCATAACTGAGGTCACCATTTTCTTGCTGATTGTCCTAATTAGGGCATTGCTCCCTGATCCTAAAGCCTGCTTTCAGGTCCTTTCTATGTGGCCCCCTCCACCTTCAAGCCCTCAAGAGCATGCCCAAGCCTTTCCTGTGCTTTGAATCTCTGACTTCCTCTTCTGCCTCTAGCCAGAGAAAGCTCCCTGCTTTTAATGATCTCATGTAATTAGATCTGGCCCACCTGGGTACTCTCCCTTTCTTGAAGTCAGCTGTGCTCTCTACCATAACCTAATCGTGGGAATGCTATCACATTCACAGATGCCACCCACATTCAAAGGGGAGAGGATTCTACAAGTAAGAGGGGTGACATGGGGTCATCATAGAATTCTGCCTACCACAAAGTAGAAGACACATGCCAGTTGTCTGACGTTTAAAAATTAGTCACTAGGTAGATATACAGACATGAACAGAATATACATTTTTAAATAAATAGTACAGTTAGTGCAGCAGTAGTTTATAGAAGGGCAACATCGGTGGAATCAGTTGGTTAGAGAGGTCAGATAAGAGTTTAAAAAGAAATTGCACTCGACCCTATGGGATAAGAGTAGTCATGGCCAACACTTACTGAGTTATAAGCCCTGGGTACTGTGCTGTTTATGTGTATTATCTCATTTGATCTTTACAAAGTCCAACTGCAGTGATTCCTGTTTTAAAGTCGAGGAACCAGAAGCTTAGAGAGGCAAAAGCACCGACAAGTGGCAGAACCGGGAACAGTGCCAAGCCAGTTGCCCCTTGTCACCATTCAGTGTGACAGACCTCTGTTAGGTCTTTACACCCCATGCTAGGCACTCTGCTAGGGGCCCTTAATACAAAAGTAAACTACACTTCCTGTCCTCAGGACTTCACAGTAAGAGAGAGGGTCAGGGAAACAAATCATCACCCTAGAGTATGGAAAGCCCAGTGAGAGAGCATGTATCAAGTACAATGGCTTCACAAGACAAGGAATGATCAACTCCACTTGAGTGGGTCACCAAGGGCTTCTCAGAGGGGTGACCCTTGAGCTACATCTGAAGAATGTATAGTTCTCCAGGAGAGTGCGGAGCACTGGGAAGGACAAGGAAAAACTCCAGATAGGGGCAAAGGCAAGGAAGAATGAAACCATGTGGCCCATTTAGGGAAATGCTCATGTACCTGGTGGTTCTGTATGGCCTGATCTCGGGGAACTGGGAAAGACAGATGAGGCTGGAAAGGAGGCCAGGAGTCCGATCACAAAGGGACTTGCATGACATAATGACCAGTTTGCATTTACCCCACAGGTAGGGAATCCATTGAGTTGTTTTAAATAGGACAATAACATGGACAGAGTTGTACCCCAAAATGATAATTTTAGCATTCGTGTGGATGATGTATTTAAGAAGAACAAGAGTAGAGCAGAGAGACCAGTTAGAAGATTACCGTCACAGACTCGATGAACAACATCAAAGGCCTGAGGTAAGAGGCAGAACAGACGAATGTGAAGGGACAATGGGTAGATGAGATTTAGTGGCTGATGAGATGTGGGGCATGAACAAGAAAGGAGATTAAGGATGACTCCTGGGTCTGATTTAGCATGTTCTTTGGATGATGGTACCACTAACTGGCATAAGGAGGGAAAAGTAAATTCAGCATTGGCTCAATTAAGGCTGGGTTATCTGTATCACATCCAAGCAGAGACGTCCAAACACACGTGTGGGTGATGCGGTGTCCAGGTAGGCATGTGCACAGCATGCGAAAACATTCGTGGGGCGTGACTTCCTAAAACAGGTGATTCCAGGGAGACAGAAGTAAAACCAGGAGAGAATACTAGAAGTGATCTTCTGTAGAGCAAGTGAAAAGTGACTGGAGAGACAAAAATGGGGGTAACTGGAGAGAAAATGGAATCCAGATCAAGACAGTTCCGTGTTTTATGGTGTGGTTCTCCAGGGGTGCACTCAGCATGGAGTAATGCAGACATTGTGCCCGGATGGTGAGCAGACTCTCTGCTCTGAGGCCTTCCCTCAACACATTTACCTTGCTCAGTTCCTTGTGGTCGGGGAGCTCTCCCTCAGGCTCATAAATTTGGTTTATTTCATTTGTTAATTACCATTATTGTCGGAGTGGATGTGGCTACTTGCAGGGGGAGCTATAATCAGCTGTCTGCCTGGCTGACCAGGACCCAGTCCATGGGAAGCCAGTCTGCGAGGAGCTTGCTCTGGGATCGTGGGCTAGTGAAGGGGATTGCTAGGTGACTCCAGTGTTCGCTAGTGTCCGAGCCTGAATTATCACGTTCTCCCTCAACAGCCATGGGTAGACGTTCTGGATGACCTAACAGGTGTTGCCCACTTCTTACTCCTTAGGTTCCCTTTGCTGGCCCTTCTAGTCACACTTTCTCTAACCCAGGTTCGTGATTTGCTTCTGCTTGCCAAATGACCATCGCTTTTTCGTCCTAGTTCCCTGGTATGACTCCTGGGTTTTGATTGGAGCTTGGCATTATCCCCAGCTCTGCAGTCACTCATTTACGGAGCAGGCATTCTTTCGATTCACTCCTGCTGGTTACACCCACTGTGTAGAGCTTTACCCAGGTAAATCATGATGACAACTTCCCAGGACTCACGGGGCAGTCCACAGTCACCCCCCTGTGAAGAAGAGTCAGAGAGCTTAGAACAGGAGCACAGGCTTAGATTTAAAAGCCCTTGAATATCTGGCTAAGGAGTGTTTCCCTTGTCCTCTGGAACACAAGGGAGCCCCTGGAGATGTGGGTGGGGGTGGTGGGATGGCTTGATGAAATCCATGTTGGGGGGAAGTTGATCTGGGGCTGGGGGTAAACTGCATTCAAAGAAAGAGAAACCAAAAGCCGAGAGCCCAGCTAGGAAGCTGAGACAATGCACTTAGATGAAATATGCAAGGTCAGGGGGCACCTGGGTGGCTCAGTCATTAAGCATCTGCCTTCTGCTCGGGTCATGATCCCAGGGTCCTGGATCGAGCCCCGCATCAGGCTCCCTGCTCAGCGGGAAGCCTGCTTCTCCCTCTCCCACTCCCCCTGCTTGTGTTCCCTCTCTCGCTGTGTCTCTCTCTGTCAAATAAATAAATAAAATCTTTAAAAAATATATGCAAGGCCAGGACTAAAACAGTGACAAGGTATGGAAAGGAAATGCCACATTGAGTTGTCATTGCAAAGACAGAAGCAACAAGACTTGGTGACTGAAGGGCTAGGGAGAATAGATGAGGAAGACAGTGGTAATACTATCTTTCTTGACTTGCATGATTGTTATCGGTAGTGTTTCAGGTACTTAACTATACTCATTTGAGGTGTATGTTTATAAGCACTATGTATGTAAAACTGTGGTTTCAGTATGATGAACAGTCTGTCAGAGTTTGGAACTCCCACCCTGGTTTACTTAGGACATTTAATAGAATGAGCAACTTTTAAAAAATTCCAACCTGTAAGCTAATCTAGACCGTTTTCCTTTCTCAAATCTCTTAGGAGGAAATGTTCCTGAGCATAAGCAGTAAGTTTGGAAGAGTAAGGAATAGAATTCTGAGAGAAACTCGGGCTAGTGGCGGGGAGGGGGGGGAGGAAGAATCATTCAGTAAGCATTTATTAGGCACTTACTAGATGCCTGAGGTAGCGTGAGGTGCTGGGAGGCTACAAAAGCTGTATAACAGCTCCTGTTCCTAAGAGCTTGACGCCTTCTCCAGAGCCAGATCCTGCTATAAGAAATAACCAGAAGCAAGTACATAAAAGAGTCTATAACTGAGCCACTAAGCCGTGCATAGAGATTAGCAGTATTTACGTGCAGACGGAGTGATGGGCCTCTGGAAGCCACAGCAGAGAAAACAACAAGGTTAGGAGGACAAAAAAAATCATAGCTTGAAAGGAATAGGCAAACTAGGGCTGGTAAGTTTAGTAACAGATTCCAGAGGGATTTATCCTCTCTATCCACCCCACCACCACCACCTCCCCAGAGGTTTATTCTTTGCAGAACACTTTTATGTGTATTAATCTCATTTTAGCCTCGACACAATCCAGCAAGGGAGGCAAGGGAGGGATTATAAAGGGGGGGGGGGAAGGATTTGGGAGAGATTTATGCTGTAGAAACAGCAGGATTTTATGACCAATTAATCTTCTGGTTGAGGGTGAAGGACGAGCTGAGGATGACCCGCCCCCACTCACTCACTCATTCACTCATCAAATCAGTCGTACAAGTACTTCTCGGGGGTCTGTTACGTGTCTGCTCTACGCTGTCGTGCTGGGTTTCCAGATTCCTGGCTGGGGCTACCAGGTGGATTGTAGTGACATCACCTTCCACAGGCAACAGCGGAGAGCGTGCCTGATCCTGATTGTCCTTCAGATTTCCATCCTGTGACTTCGGGCCGCCTGTGGGACACCCAGGTGAAATTGGCAAGTAGGTGATTTCACAGAAAACTCTGGCTTTTTCAGGAAAGAGGTCTGGGACAAATAGATTAGCCTCTAGGTGAGCATTAAAACCGAGAGGGAGTTAGGGGACCTGGGGAGATCTTGTTTAAGATATTGAACGATTCTGAGCTTTCAGTTTCCTTCTGTGGGAGATGGAGATAATATCTACATCACAGGATCATCTTCGATCAGATGAACGTGAATGGGCCTAGAAAATAGCAAAGCATTATAGACGGTGAAAATATTATCGCTGATATTTCCTTACTCTAGTATCAGCACCTTCTCTAACCAGTTGAGCAAATTCCTTAAAGAAGACCAAATTTTGCACTAATGCCCCCTCTGTTATCTTACTATCTTCACACGTCCAGGCAGAGGTCAAGAGCTAAAGATGAATAGGTCTAGATATTTTGGCTTTGATCGGAAATTAAGAATACTAGACTAATTCATAAATATATTCTAGAGATGAGAGATGTGTCTGATCAGGAACGAAGACAGGAAGATAATGCAAAGCAGAAGGTTGTACTTTTATTCAGCTTGAGTTCTAAAAACATAACTAATGAATAATTGATAGGCAAGAAATACTTTCAGATATTCTGCCTATCGAAGAGCAAGGAAGAGGGGAAATTTAGAGAAATTTGAGAGGAAAATTCAAGTTATGATCAGGAAACCCCCTGACCGTCAAAGTGAAAGCCCGGGGGAAAGCCAGGATACCTTTAGAAAAATACTCAAAGCAAATTTGGAGGAGACTAGATTTAGGAGTGCTGTTTTGATTGAGTGCAAGGATGAAGTAGGTGATAAAGAGGGTTGTTTTTTTTTTTTAAGATCTGCTTTTTATTTTTTATTTTTTACTTTTTTGCCATGTTCCGCTCCGTAAGACTACGGTTTGAAAACACCTTTCTCAGATGAAGCTTTGTTTTTCAGATGATGTTACTACAACTAACTTTATGGGTCAGAACCTGACCGGGAATATGAAGGAACACATTGACACCCGGGTTTTAATTTTTTATACAGCATGATATGTCAGCAGTGGCTCGGGGCCATCGAGTTCTCTGGCTTTTGTTAATTGTTGCCGGGGGCATAGGTCCGTCTGCTGTGCAGCTAGCCCTCTGTCTCTGAAGTTCAGCAGGGGAAGGAGGACGGGGCACCGTGTGCTAGAGATGTGCTTACTCTATCTACTGCCACCAAAACACGGTGGGTAGTTTCCTGAGATTTTAATTTTTGAGACCTCACATACTCAAACTGTGATGTTCGTCTTCCTCAGACCACAGAAATTAGCATGAAAGTGTCGGTTTATTTGTGTTTCTGCAGTGACAGAAAGTGAAGGAACCAGATACTTGATTTCCTCCTCCCAACATATACTGAAGCGTTTGTATGTCCAGACATTGTGCTGATGGCTCGAAATACACAGATGAAGTCCTTCTCTTAGGAACCTTCCGGGCTACAGGAGAGGACAATGCCAGGGTTAGGATCAGGGCACACTTCACACAAGTGGTTAACACGAAATCTGAGGCTTCAAGGAGCGGCAGGACGTGGTCGGTGGGTTAGGGGTTCAAATCCCAGGCAAGGGAGAGAACCCGCAACATGAGAGAATTCAGTAGGGGGCTTGGAGAAGCTCACGGTGTAGGGGGAGGTTGTATGCTTATTGGCGGAGAGCTAGTTAGGGCTAGAAGGGCCTCACGTGTCATTCTAAAAAAAAAAAAAAAAATCTGGATTTTTACCTTTGCATGTGGTGGGAAGCCTCCTGAAGAACAGTTAGTAGGCAAACACCCTGATCTCCTTGCTTTGGGGGAGACGCTTCTTTGTAGACTGAATTACTGTGAGAGCAGAGGTGGTTTTGTTCACCTTTGTATCCCCATGGTTTCCGCTCAGACATCTGAGTGCCTTCCGAGCCAGGGATGCAGGAGAAATTCAACTCAGCCCCTGCCGTCAGGGCCTGCGGCCCGCTAGGAGAGAGAGATGCTAACACGCACCTGCACACAGCGGCCCGCAGGATGTGGCAGGGGCCTGGGGAGCACCCCCGACTCTCTCCGGAAAGACGGCGAGTCATGGGTCTCCTGCAGAAGGTGAGGCTTTAGAGAATGAGCAGTCCAGGGAGGCAAAGGAGAGCCGGGGGAGCATTCGGAGAGACAAAGGCAGGTGCGGCAAGGAGAGGGAGGATGGCAGCCGGAGGGCACGTGCATGCGTGGTGCTCAGGTGGGTGGTGGAGCGAGTGCAGGGTGACCCCAGGAGCAGAGCCCTGGAGGAGGTGGGAGGACGCGCGGAGAGCTGAAAGTGGACGTGCTGGCCAGGAGCAAAGAGGAGCACATCCTCCGGTGAGAGTGGAGGACAAGACGTGAGGGTGGATGTGACTACGGATTGGTTTAAAGAAGGGGCTGGTGATAGATAAGTTTCAATAAACGTTTGCTTAGTCAATCACGTAATCATATATCCTTAGCACCCCAGAAGCCAGAATGACTGCCCTCAGATCTTAGATGCTTCTACCCAAAAAGCTGTGCCTACCCCCTACTCTGGCCCTCCCAGGTTGGTGATCCTCCCCCATCCAAAGGCCCCACTCCCCTGGTCAGAGGTCCCAGGTGCCCCCACCTGGCAAGGGGGTGAGGAAGCCTTTAAAGCGCCTTCCACCTCCCAGCTCTAGGGAGAAACTTTGCTCTGCCTTCTCCTAGTCTTGTCCTGATTCAAAGGGCCTTCACTCTCTCCCTTCCAGCCAGTTTGGTCTTTCTATGGAGACTGTTTTCTTCTCTCCTCAAATCTGTCTCCTTGTTGTCCTCGAGAGCATGGGAGTGAGTGAAGGGAAAGGGGGAATCCAAAAAGTAGGCTTGACTCGAAGATGATTGTACTCACTGAAGTCATTACAGATGACATGGTGGCCTCAAAATAATCCAATAAATGGCAGTACAGACAAAAACAGGACCGGTGTGTGCTGCTGAAGCTGGACGATGGGTTCACATTGATGGGTTCACGGGGTTGCATTACACTCTAATCCCTATCCTTTTGCATGTTTGCAACTTCCCATGATAAAAAGTAGAAAAACAAATAGTTGGTACTTGAATTGTGAATTTACGATAATACCTCATTTTTGCCAAGTTAAAATGAATAAACATACATTATTTAGCAATGTAAAAAAAAATTCAGGAAGTGTCTTATGAGAACATTGCTGGGTCGGATCTCTCCTTCCCTTTCACCTCTGGCTCCAGTCTTTGGCGATGTCATCTGGTATTTTTCCTTCTTGGTTTTAATCAGAATCACCCTCGGTGATTCTGTCTGAGCATGCTTGTGAAAGGAGCACACCTTCCTGTATCTCTGTTCAAAATTGGAAAGGGTAACCCTATGGTAAGGGAGGCGCCGTTTACACCTAACCCAAACCTTCCCCTGGTCTGGGCTCTTCTTTCCATCCCAACTATGACTTTGATGTGATGGGGAGTGGCTGGTTGTCCTACTTGTTTTTCAATGACCGCCCCATTGGGCGTCTCGAAATTAATCCTTTTTTGTCCAGCTTTTTCACAGGTCTCTGATGTTTTAAAGAAGTGTCTAGAACTTATCCAGCACTGGAAAGATGCTTAACAATATTACGCATGCAAAACAAATTTCAGATATAAAAGATAATTTTCAGTTGAGACCACATTGTGATTGAGAAACTTGAAGACAAGTAACTTTATGAGTCAAAAGATAAGGAACCAACTAGCAAGAACAGCAGATGTTTTGGGTAGAGCCTGTGTGAACAGGCTGGGGCAGAGTCATTCACATTCAACCTTCTAACTGTCCTTTCCTCCAGGACTACCTTATTCCATTCCACCTCCTAAATGGCTCTGCATTTTCTTCAGGATAAAACCCAAATTTCTTTTTTTTTTTTTAAGATTTTATTTATTTGACAGAGAGAGACACGGCGAGAGAGGGAACACAAGCAGGGGGAGTGGGAGAGGGAGAAGCAGGCTCCCCGCGGAGCAAGGAGACCGATGCGGGGCTCGATCTCAGGACCCTGGGATCATGACCTGAGCCGAAGGCAGACACTTAACGACTGAGCCACCCAGGTGCCCCTAAAACCCAAATTTCTTAAAGGGCATATCAAATTCGTCGAGATCTGACTCTATGTATCTCTCCCCTTCCTGGAAGCCTTTCTTAACCCCTTAAATCATATTGATTTCTCCGTTGGTGCTTCCAAAGCTTTGATCTATATCACACCTTCATTACTGGTTTCCCTGCTACAAGTTTTTTGGGCTCAGGTTTAGCCTTAGTTACCTTCCTAGTACCTGCGTTTGGCACCTACAAGGTTTCCCCAAAAAGCCTAGTAGCATCAGTTACCCTACAGAAAGGTAGCAGCCCTAAATGAAGACAGCTCATTAAACAAACCCTTAGGGTGGAAACAGAAATTAATTTTTCTGATAGTAGAAGAACATTCACCCTAAAATATATCACAGAATATAATTATTTTGTTTCGTTTTGTTTATTTATTCACTTTTATGGTGTGCTTACTAGGAGCCATCCATTATGCAAAACATTTCACCTACTTTAGCTCAAGTACTTTTATTCTAAACTACTCTGTCTCCTCCATCCACCTGCACCCCCACATTCCATCAAATCAGTTAAGAGTGTGGGCTCTGAAGCCAGTCCGCCTGGGTTTGAAGCCCAGTCTGTCTCTTTCTAGCTTATTACTTTAGTGGACAAATTACCTGACCTCTTGTGCCTTAGTTTCCACATCTATAAAATGGGTACAATAATAGTAAATATTTAATGGAATTGTGAGAACTTTAACAGTTGTCAGAACCTATATGTTAAGGTTTTAGAACAGCGTCTTGCCCACAGTCAAGGTTATATAACTTAGCTATTCATATTATTATTTTAAGATACATACTCAAAATTGCTATTTTGTGTGTGTGTGTGTGTTTTAAAATCTATTCTCTGCCCCTTTTTTACCCATTTTCCAGTTCATTTTTGGACTCTTAAGACTTTGTAAATCAACTGACTTCTCTGTCTATTGAAATCACAGAATTACCAAAAACAATCCTATCTAATTGCAGTCTTTGAACATTCTTTTTCTAAGGAACCTGACAAGGAAGATGGCCTCTCCTTTTAGAAAGTAATCACAAATCTATCCATGCTGACATTGAGAGAACATCTTCAAGGTTTAGTACTAACTGGAAAATGAAAGTTATACATACATATATATTCACATATCACCATAATCCAGACAACTGAATTTTTTAATAAATTATATATACAATATATATATTTAAAAATTTTAAATCCACTTACCAGATCTTGATGATGGTTGCACAGACCTGCAGATCTACTAAAAATCATTGAATTGTACATCTGACACTAGTGGATTTTATAGTATGTATATACCTATTTACAGTATGTACATGACATCGCAATAAAGCTGGTCTTAAAATCCTATGTAAGCTATTCTGTGTAAAGAAACAAAACGTCTGGCAGAAAATACATTAAACTGTTAGCAGTATTATTTATATATATTATTATAACAGTTATAAAGGGAAGAACTGAGATGGGGCGGGCCTTCAGGAGGACAACTTGGATTTTTTATTCTATACATTTCAGTATCTAAATGTTTTATAATGAGCCTACATTTATGTATTTTTATATATTTTTCATCTGTTTTGTTCCCTGCTGTTACTCTAGCACCTAGATCGGTGCCTGCATATAGCAGAGGATCAATAAATATTTGTCAAATGAATGGATAAGTAAATTACATTGTAAATGTAAAAACCAGATAGTGTGCATGATAACGTGATAGGTCTGTGTATGGCTGACTCAAAGTTGCTAATTTTTAAAATCCATTTCCAAGATGGATTTATGGAAGTGATGATTTCCAGCAATTTGAGAACTATTCTTGGAATACTCTGAATGGATCCTGGTTTAAAAAATTCAGGCTCTGAATTTGATTTTTGGCTGCAAAATTTGGCGATGAAAGGAGTTTCCACAGTATGTCTTTTAATCAATCTGTTATAAAGCATGCAAAATAATTTATTTTTCTTATCTAATACAAGAAGATGAGATGCCATAACAGGAAAAAGATGTGATTGTATTTGTATTAAGTATTACCTTTGAATTACTTGATTCAAGTATTTCTTAGACATTAGGCAATAGTGGAAATACATCTATCAGTAGTTTTCAATCTAGGCTAAAATATGTACTTGAACTTCCCCTTCCCAGATTAATTTGTTTTGTGTATATTAAGGTAAATACTTGTGCTGAATAATGTGTCTGTATTAGTGTTTAAACATGGTCACTGATGATGTTATGATTATTTACAGTATCTGACATGTTTTATCTTGTTGTTTGCTAAAATGCAAGTTTTTGTTATTTTAATGAATTTGTAAGTATATAAAATAATATCTTGATTTTAATCTTGCCTTTTCTCTAAAAAAAAGTTCTTAAAGCTTTTGGAGGCCATAAACCCTTAATGATCTGATGAAGTTTTGCAATAGAAAAATGTACACATTTGAAGATAGTCCACACCCTAGGTTAATAACTCCTGTTCTAAATCATTAAAATGTGTGGAAGTATCCATAGATATCTTCATACCCATAGTTTCCATTTATACATTTATATATACATTTAACTTAAAAGCGTGTAATTTGACCATGGCTCTTAGCTTTTGTATTGATGGTTACTTCCATCTTTAACCTGTGGTTCTTCAAGCTAGCAAATTCCTTGATTAGAATATCATACTCGCTTCTCCAGATATGAGCTACTCAGGTGACTCTAGGATGATTAGCAGATGGACTTCACATTCACATTAACCAAACCCCAGTGGCTTGGGACAGAATTAATTTTGTTTAAGTGAATTCAGCAGTTTTCTGAACTCTTTGGACAGTAATTATGTAATTATTTAAAGGTAGTATAACTAAAGACTTGACTTCTCCAGATTGCTTTTTTGGTCTTATGATCCTAAGAAGTTCAAGACTAGCAACTCTAGTTTTGAAAGAAGAGGGAATCTACAATTAATGAAGGGTTATTTCTCATACTTTGTGAGAACAAGAGAAGGGTATTGTGGCCTTTAAAAGTGGTTTGGGGAATGCTCACAATAATGGAAAGATCCGTGTTGGGACTGACCACAAGGTTTCATGAAAGACAATGATACAGAGAGAAACTCAGTTCAAAACAAGAAAAAAGAAAACCGGAGAAAGCATTGGATTAAGGATCAAGGACAGGTGAGAGCAGTAATTCTTGAACTGATGATCCAGAGACGTGCTGGTAAAGAGCCACCCAATCTGGAGATGAGAGATTCAGTGGGCCCATTACAGACCTAAGCACAGGTCTCATTTCTTCTGTGAGCAGGGAATGGAAGGGGTTGGGTGATTACTGACACCGTCTTCAGAACAAACAATTTGCTGAGTTCCTACACTAAAACACTTCTCTAGATTTGTGGTATTTGGAGCAAAATTATTGGAATTGTATCCTGCTCCATAACTAGACGTGAAGGGCGGGGGGACCCTAAGGGGATAGAGTGAGTAATGATAATCTTCAGAGGATAACAGACTCATACTCCCAGCAGCTATTACTCCTCTCAAGTCTCTCCCACTCCTGCTGGATCCTAACAGGATAAGCAGAAGTATATGAGAAGACAAATTCCAAAAGACCATTGATTTGGTCCAACCAAAGGTCCTTATTGACCTTAGGAAATCTATTTTTGTAGGTTAGTGAAAATGGAGTAAGTAAGTGGTGAATCTGAGGTGGGAATAAATGTTGGATAATAATCATTTGAAGTGTTCAGCAAGTGAAAAGAGAGAGATGGGTTGGTGCAGTGGTTTTGAATTGAAATATGTCTTCCACATTGGAGAGTCCTGGTTATATTTAAAGAGGAAGAGGAAAGAGCCAATGGAAAGAGCTGGGGGATAATTTTAGAAAAAGAAGAGGTGACTGAGGACCTTACGGTCTCTCTCTAGGATTGAAGGGAAGGAAGGCTGAGGAGGGGAGAGGAGGGGATGGTTTTCCTGTGTAGAGGAATATTAGCACCGAATTTCTAAGAGTAGAAGAGACATGGTGTGCAAGATTCTGGGAACGTTGAGTATATTGGTGGTGTGTGTGTGAGGAGGGTGGGGGTGACTGATCTGATGGAAAGCATGTCTGTGGGGAGGAACAAATGACCATCAGCCTGAAGTTGACCATAAAGGGAAAAAGTGCCAAAACTTTGTTCCATTGTCTTTCCTCTTAAACAACTCAAAGTTTCAAGGAAATTGCCTGGAAAAGCAATCCTTCTTTTTGCCCGTTGAATATATTGTACTTTACTTTTGAAAATCCAACAAAAATAAGCAATGCTCCTAAAGAACCTTCTCCCCCTGATAGCCTAGCTTTTTCGCCATACAGAGGGAGCAAGCTAGGAGACTGGTTGATTGGTCCATTTTTGGTAAGGCTTTTATTTGACGCGCAGCGTTTGAATGCCAGTATTTTGCATAAATGCATTTCCCGGTTTGGGGTGTTTTATGGCCATTGCCAACCAATTTCTGCTTCTAATCACTTGCCACAAGTGCCCAGTAGCTATCAGGGATAGCACTGACGGTGTGAGGAGGAGGCCCATGTGTCGGATTGTGTGTCTTGGCAGATTGTTGAAAAGGCAGTTACTTACTAGGGGCTAGAGTTTGGTAAGGAACCGATATGAGGCCTGAAGGGAGGCCTGAAGGGTGTGGTGGTGACCTGCATTTGCTATCAGGAGCAGTAAACATTTGCCTAATAAATAGGCAAAACTGGCGAGGACAAAATTTTGCCCTATCTCAGCTCTCACTCTCTTCCTTCCTTTGGCCACCCCTTTTTTCAGGTGCCCAAGGACGTCATCAAAATTTGTTTGGGGGGGAAAAAAAGCCTAAATGTTTGCATTTACTGCAGGTTAATATATCATCAATAAAAAATGCTAATGGCGTGTTAGGCTGCATTTCAGTAGTAGAGCATCAAAAGAAAGGAGACGGTGGCCCCACCTTCCATCTGTAGGATTATATTGTCTTAGGCATCCCATTTTGAGAGGGACACTGACCAACTAGGGTTACAATCAAAGAAGCATCGCTAGGGCTGCCATGTTATCTGAGGAATGAGCAAAGGCTTGGATATAGAAGGCCCAGTGGCTATCTTCAGGTATCTCATGAGTTGTCTGCTGTGGGGAAGAGGGAAGGGTTGTTATTCAGTGTCTGGAGGGCAGAACTAGGAGCAATGGGAGGAATTGAGGAAATATGTATTGGATTAAAATAAACAATTGTACTAATCAGAGTCGTTCAAAAGTGGAATGGGGAAGAAAATTTCAGAACGGCATAAGACATTGGATTCCATTTTAGTTTGAAATTGTGCACAAAGGTCTTTTGAGTAATGGAGGGACCGGATCGCTGCTTTAGCAAAATGATGCTGGTGGTAGGGTTAGAAGATGCATGAGAGAAGAAGGTAGGGAGAGCCAATTAACAGACCATTGGAATGATCCAGGCAATAGATGATGAGACCTGAAGCTGGGATAGTAGCAGTGGGCATTCAGAGTAAGAGATGACCCACATGTTCGTCAACGGATGAATGGATCAACAACCTGTGGCGTATACATGCAGTGGAATATTCCACAGCCTTAAAAAGGAAAGAAATTTTGACACATGCTATAACACGGATGAAGGTTGAAGTCATTATTCTAGGTCAAATAAAACCAGTTACGAAGGACAAATATTGTATGATTCCACTTATAAAGGGATCTTGAGGAGTCAAATTCATAGAGAGAGAAAGGAGAATGGCGGTTGCCAGAGTCTGGGGAAGGGAGAGGAATGGAGTGTCCTTGTTCAATGGGGATGGAGTTTCAGTTTGGGGAGATGAAAAGGCCCTGGAGATGGATGGTGGTGATGGTTGCATAACAATGTGAGTGTACTTAATGTCACCAAACTTTAAAATGGTTAAAATGGTCAATTTTATGTTTTACATAATTTTTAAAATACACTGTTCTGAATTTTTTTAAAAGAGAGATAAGTTTGAGAAAGGCAGTAAAGGCATGAGGGAGGAGTGAGTGTGGTTGCCAAGCCATCTAGCTTAGCTGACTGGGTAAGGATGGGGCCATTAGTCAAGAAAGAGAGCATTAACAAAAAAAAAGAGAAACAGGTTTGGGAGGGGCTTATGAGCGTAGTTTTAGAAACATGAAATTCGAGTGGCCTGAAGACCATTCAGGGGGAGATTTTTTAAATAATTTGTGGAGTTGTATACAATGTAAATTGCCTCTAAAGTGTATAACTCAAAGACTTTTGATGAATGCTTGCACCCATGTATCTCTCACAATCGAGATCCTTAACATTTCTGTCATCCCAGAAGTTTTCTGGCCCCCCGCTCCCGGTCCCCCTTCCATCCCTGCCCCAGACGATGACTGATCTGTTTTCTGCCATTTATAGATTAGTTTGCATTTTTTAGAATTTTATATGAATAGAGTCATACAACATGTACTTTCTGTGTGTCTGACTTATTTCACTCAGCATAATGATTTTGACAACCGCCGTGTTGCGCGTATCAGTACTTCAATCCTTTTTATTGCTGACTGATAGTCTACTGTATGGATATCACGGCAGGTTTGTCCATGCATCTGTCTGTTCGTTGGGCATTTGGTTTGTTTCTAGTTTTTGACTATTACAAATAAAGCTACTATGAACATTCCTGTGTTTGGGTGGATGTCCCATGTTCATTTCTCTTGGGTAAATACCCAGGAGTAGAAAGACCAGGTTGAATGGTAGGTGTACCTTTCACTTTTTAAGAAACTGTTAGTTTTCCAAAGTGTTTGTACTATTTTACATTCTTCCTATTTTACATTCTTACGTTCCATCTCTTCATCAGCGCTTGGTATTGTCAGCTTTTTAACTTTAGCCATTCTAATTGGTCTGTGTTGGTATCTGGTGGTTTTAATTTGCAATTTTCCCTACGACTAATGATATTGGCTACGTTTTCATGTGCCTATCAGCCACTTATGTAACTTTATTTTGTGAAGTGTCTGTTCAAATCTTTGCCCACTTAAAACATTGCATGGGTTGTCTTCCTCCTATTGAGCTATAATCTTTATATATTCTGGATACCAGTCCTTTATCACATTTATGTATTGCAAATCTTTTCCCATTCTATGCCTTATCTTTTCATTTTCTTAAGAGTTTCTTTCTAAAAGCAAATTTTAAAATTTTGATAAAGTTCAGTTTATCAATTTTCTCCTTTATGAAAGTTTAGTTTTTTTGTCTCCTTCAATATTGAATAGATTTTCTCCTCTGTTTAGCCCTAAGGGCCATCTAGTTTCAGGTTTTGCGTTTAGGTCTATCATTAATTTTTAGTTAGGTGCGCCTGGATGGCTCAGTCAGTTAAGCATCTGAATTCGGCTCAGGTCATGATCTCGGGGTCCTGGAATTGAGCCCTGTGTTGAGCTCCCTGCTCAGCGGGGAGTCTGCTTCTCCCTCTCCCTCTGCCCTCCTCCCCCTCGTGCTCTCTCTGTCTCTGTCTCAAATAAATAAAATCTCTTTAAAAAAATTATTAGGTAATTCTTCTGTATAGTAAGAAGTAAGGGTCAGTGTTCATCCTCCCTGCCCTAATGTGGCTATGTAGTTGTCCAGCAGAATTTATTAAAAAGATTTTCCTTTTCCCCATTGAGTTGTCTAACCACTTTTGTTGAAAATCAGTTGACCATTTATGTGTGGGTCTGTTTTGGAGTCTCTATTCTGTTCCATGCGGAGGTATCTAATGAGATTATTGAAATAGGGAATTAGAGATACTTTTTTTGCTGAATATTAGCCATGTATCTCTGCCCAGCCCATGGAAAAAAGCATCTTTCTTTACCGCTGTCAAGTTTGCTTGTCAATTCTTAAATTCTTGAGTGAAATACATATTTCTTATGGGCTAACATTAGAGGGAAGACCTACAACAATAAGGCAAAGGGAAATATGAAAACTTGGGTGTAGACTTGGTCAGATGCACCATGTCGCAAAGTATTTCGGGGACCTCATTGTTTTTACAACACTAAATTTATTCATGTATTATTTCTGTGGACAAATTTACAGGGTAAAGAACTGAAAATGCCTGAAGACAGCTTAAGGATCTGGGAACTTTCTTTGCAAAGACAATCAAGAATCTGGACATTGGCAAACTACCCAGCCTTTTCTTATTCCAATTCGTGCCACAAAAGGTCGCCTTTCAGGGGACCAGGACCCCTGGCCAGGTTTCCCTGGCGTTGGTGTAGATGTGTGGGCCTTTCTATCTCTAGAGACCAAGAGAAGCAAGTGCTTGGCCAAAATGGATTCAAGCACCATCCAAGAATAGTGCTCATCCCATGTCATGGGGGTTCGAAAAATACTTTTTGTTCCCGTCAAGGGTCTCTTTATTTCCCTCCATTTATCTAGGTATAATGGCCTAAGGAAAGAAGGGCACTAGTCCAATTTATTGTAAATAAGAGTTTGAAATAAATACGAGAGCAGTTTTGAGGACATAAGGGTGGAAGAGACTAAATTTGAAGTTCAATTTTAGCGGATCATTTAAAAGGGTAGAAGAATATGTTGAAGAACATGTGTTCAGAAGCGTGGGGCCTGGGGACCCGGAGAATCTAAGTTTGTATTCTGATTTGGGCACACATCTAAGAAAGGTTAACCTCTCTCCCTTCTCTTAACGAGAGCTACACATGGTATTAGGAGCAGGACATGATGATTCTTCACTATGCTTATTTAATGGCAAGTAAATTTAGAAATATATTCTAGACAAATCTTTTTCCACTTACACATGCAGTGTTTTTTTTTGCTTTCACACTTTAAATTTTGACCCTCTTTCCACGACTACAATTACATCTTCTTGGTAGAAAAAGTCAGTCAATCAGGAATTAATTTTATAGCCTTCAGCAAGAGGTTTTGAAAGTGCCTGGAAATTAAAGTTACAGGGTTTGGAACTGTTAATGATTTTCTGAAGAGGGTCAAATCCACCACTTGCTAAGCCTGATCCCTTTAAGGTCCTCAAAAATGTAGTAAAACTCCTAGGTCATAAAAAGAAAGGAAAAAAAATTTTTTTCCCAATGTTTGTGTTTTTGAATATTGGCTGTGGTGAATATTAACACTGAACGTTCATGTTTAACCTTCTGTCTAATTATTTGAATTCAGGTCCTCTTCTTAGGCTATCGTGTGTGTGTGTGTGTGTGTGTGTGTGTGTGTGTGTGTGTGTGTGTGTATGTTAGGTGTGTGGAGGATGCCATAAGGTATCTTTAAGTTTCTATAATTGCAAAAGTTGTTAGCTGCCTTGAATCACGGTGAGCCAATGGATGCTTTTTAAGCACTGTTTATTCATGACTAATTCTTGATTTCCTACTTTGCATATTCTAAACCTGAAACTTTTTGTAGTTTATCTCCATAGCAATTCTGATCCATTTCTTCATGATGTTGCCATAACTCTCTTAGCATCTAAATTAGAAAATAAAACTAATGCTGGTAGTAGTTTGTTTTTGTTTTCTTTAGAATGATAGTTTCCAGTTGTATTTTTATTATTTCAGGCTTGTCAGTAGTAGGATATAATTACATCCATTTTGGACACCATTTAATGTATTAAACATCAAGTTTGTAGACCACCTGGTGGATTTGGTGGGGTCCAAAGGTTACACAACAATTCTGTAACTTTTGAAAGACTTTGGCAACATTTTTTTTCCTTCAATTGTAAATCATTATTTTGTGAGGAAATCTAATTAGAAAAAAAATTGTTTCTTCTAAGTGCAGGCCCCTCCATTGAGCCAATAAAGAATTTGTTTGAAAATAATTCCCAGCTTTTAGAACTACTAAGAGTATAAAATTTTTCCCCTTTAATTAGTATCTTAGATTTTTTTTTTAACCAATGCCAAATGCAATGTGAGCTCAAGTTTTTTAGTTCAGTTCTAAACTTAGAACCCGTGATTTTCAAGTGGGTTCTAAATTTGGCAAAATGTCTTCTCCCTGCCATAGTAGCTGGTGTTTTCCCATTCTTAAGGGTTCATACATCTTATTTCTAAGCAAGCAAGTACTGTTTTTCTTCACTTTTTAATAATTTTTTTCCCATTTCCCTTTTAGGGAATACCAAATGTGATGCAACCTTTTTTAGACTGTAAAATAAAGTAGATACGGCAGCTTTTTGAAAGAGAAGGGAGAGTGGTAAGGGGGGGGTGGGTAGTCATTTAGCTCCTTCCTTTCAACGAAAAGATAAATACCGTATGTCTTAGATACCGAGTTATATGAAGTTTATGTATATGTTGGTCGAAATCACCAAGTCAGAATTCAATTCAGATACTTCTCTTTCCTGCAAATTTCCGCATACAAATGAGTCCCAGCCCCTTCCTGAGAAAAACGTGGGAAAGAGCGTCGCGTTCGGTCGCCACTTCAAGAAGTGTGTCCTATGAAGCCGTCTCCTGCCGTCTGCTCTGTGCTAAATACTTAATCCCACTCCTTGCAGAAAAGGACACCAGGCAAGGTGTTCAAGGCAGAACTCTCTGGCTGCAGAACGCAGGCCCCAGCCACTGCCCAGTCAAGGTTGTCAGTGCAGAGATGTTGTTGACAGTTGAAGACAGCCACTTCCTCATTCTGCAAGGTGTCCGAGGGAAGGACGCCAGGTCCCGTCCCCAAAACAGGCTCGCACACATCCCCCACTCACCTGCACCTATCTCTGCCCTTCCAGCTCCAGGCTGGGCTCTCCCACTCTCATAGCCCTCATATCCCTTTTTCCTCCCATTACAGCCATCTTTTCATGAAAATAAAATGAGCCAGAGGAGAGAAGACCAGCATGAAGAAGAAGGTGCAACCGGGCTCCGCTTCCCTCCAGGACCAGACTTGGGGATTTGGTCCCTCAGCTGCACACCTCTGCGGCAGCGTGTGTCTGTCTGAGCAGCTTCCTCTTCTCCCCATGACCATGTTGTTGAGGCATCTGCACCCGCCCCCCCAGCACAGAATGCGAAGCTCCAGCATGCTCGGGGAGTGTCTCCCAGCACCTCCCCGGAGCTCTTGGCAAATGGCATCCCGTTCACTCAGGTCTCTCCAGCCCAGGCTCACTGCTCTGCTACTCTTCTCTTTAGGCCTTATCTAGCAGGTGGAGGCCTCCAACAGGAGAGCGGCCTTGACTGTCTCGTCCAACAGGTTCCTCTGCTTTATTCTCTCTTGCTTCTGCAGTGCCAAGAGGGGAGGACTGGAATACTTAAGATATTTCCCACTCCTGGTCTCCCTGGGTACTAAGCATTCTGACTACCAGACTCCGGGCAGAGGCAGCAGGAGAATTTTCTGGGATGGATGACCCTCCCATCCTCCATCCACTGCCCCGGGCAGCTGTCTCCCCTCCCCACCCTGCAAGTGTGGGTAGAATTCCATTGACCTCAACATTCCTAGAGTGGCTGCAGTTGGCTTGGACATCCAACCTTGAAGGGAATGCAGCCCAGTGAGCCAGCCTATGATCTGCCCCAGTAGACAGTGCAGATCACTGGAGTCCAGGGAATAGTCCTGAGGAAGGAACTCAGATCGGTTTTTAGATCCGCAGGTCATCCAGGCTAGTCTCCTACCTCCGACAGTGACATAAAGGGCTATTCTGAGAGAAAACATTGTTGCTCTCCCCCATGCCAGCCTCAACACACAACATTCTGGCTTTCCTTCATGATATATTGTTTACCTGGCCTTTCCTCCAACTTTTCTATTTTGGATCTCAGTCATCTGTCAGTGTTTTTATATTGAATAATCGAAAGGAAAGAGCATTAATCAGGCGAGGGGTGAGAAGCCTTGGATTTAATCTGTAGTTCTGTCAGAGGTGATATATGCCCACCACCACTGCCCCAGCCCCCCCAAGGCCTGGTTCCGAGTTCCCTGGGCCTACTTCCTTCATCTAGAATGTGATTGGGGGGGTGGGGGGAGCAGGTGCATTTGGTTATAACCATGTTCTAAAATTCCATGAACCTTCTTTAAACTGCTACTTAATAGTATAGTAAATGGACAATAGTATTTAAAACACTACCCTAAGATAGTATTTTCCCCACAATTATCCCTAAATTACTTTGGTCACACTTTGAGGAGCAATGCGATTTCTAGTCTTCCAGGTTCGCTCGCTTGGTTCAGTCTCTTCGTGACTGAATTAACCTCCTCCTGTTCCCTCTTTTTCTTCAGCTTTACTGACTGCAGATCTGTTGTCTTTTTTTTTCCTCTTTGTAAATCTACTCGTATTTAGAAAGTCTCAGAACACTCGATTGTCTTTGTTGCCCATCTCTAGAGACACCCCAGCTCTGAAGAAAGCAGTTTGTACCAAAGGCCAGGTTAATGGTGTTTTCCATTTGTTTCTTCCTGGTACTCCAGTCTGGTGGCATTGTGATGGCAGCCTTTTGGGGCTACCCACAGTGTCTCCCAAGATACCTTTCCTGTATTATAAATAGGAGCTCACAGTCCATCATCTTCTAAGTACATCTGAAATCTTTTTGCCCAAATACTTTACTCTTTGCCGCATGAATACCTGTCTTCCACTTTTTGCCCATTTCCAGAGCTTTAGGAGATCTTTTGGTTGTTCATCCCCTTGGCCCTTCATCACCTTGAAGAAGAATCATCTACAGAATTGAAGACTGCCCTGTGTATTGCCACTTGCATGCCATTTTCTTAAATGCTGGGGGGAAAAAAATCAAAACATTAAACTCTCGGGGCACCTGGGTTGCTCAGTTGGTTAAGCCTCAGACTTTTGATTTCGGCTCAGGTCATGATCATGGTCAGGATCCGTGTTCAGTGCAGAGTCTGCTTGTCCCTCTCCCTCCCCCTCTGCTACTCCCCTCATGCTCTCCCTCTCTCAAATAAATAAATAAAATCTTAAAAAAAAAAAAAGATTCGGGGCACCTGGGTGGCTCAGTCGGTCAATGCCTGCCTTCGACTCGAGCCATGATTCCAGCCAGGGTCCTGGGATCCAGCTCCTCACTGAGCCCTGCATCTGGCTCCCAGCTCAGCAGGAAGTCTGCTTCTCTGTCTCCCTCTGCCCCTCCCTGCCTGTGCTCTCTCTGTCTCTCTCTCAAATAAATAAAATCTTAAAAAAAAAAAAAGATTCTGTCCCTCTGCCTCTGCCCCTCCCCCCTCTAAAAAAAATAAAAAAAATAAACTCTCATACTCATCTAGATCCCTGGGAGAGGTAGCAGTTGGTGGGGGATGGTGAGTGAGGAAGAGGTGAAGATCCTTCTTGAAGGATGGGAAAAGAGCCTTTCATTAGACTCACATCTCTTTGTTACTTTCTCCACTTTGTTATATGTAAGCACTTATTCATGACTCAAGTGGCTCCTATAGGCCAGGCTCTAGGCTAAATGCTGAGAAAAATGGTGAATAAAGCATGCCCTGCCCTAGAAGGACTTACAGACTGGAAGTATGGGCAGTTGCAGGCCTGGGTGAGAGCATGTCAAAATAGGAAGGGGCTCAGAGTACAGTAGGAGCTTTGCCCGGAGTGCCACACCCAGGGTTGGGCTCAGATCAGGGTGGTCAAAGGAGGTTTCTGGGAGCAGTGACATCGAAGCTGAAAGACCAGCAGGAGTTACACAGGTGGAGGATTATCCTAACTGACGAACTTGCAAGTGGCTGAGGAAGCATATGCGTCCCAGCACCTCCCAATGGTTCAAGATGGTGGGAGCATGGAGTGTGGGGCTGGAGAGAGAAGCAGGTGCTGACCATGAAAAGCCTAGGATGCTCTGCTAAGGAGTTTGAACATTCTGCAGACAATGGGAAGTCCTGGAGGGATTTTTTAAGTAGGGAAATCTTGTGATCATATTATCATGTTTACCTGGAGTTTTCTAAAGCCAAGGCCCAAGGACATTAGATAGTTAGAAACTGGGGCGCCTGGGTGGCTCAGTCGGTTAAGTGTCTGCCTTTGGCTCAGGTCATGATCCCGGGGGTCCTGGGACGGGGCTCTGCCTAGGGCTCTCTGCTCAGCGGGGAGTCTGCTTTTCCCTCTGCTTCTGTCCCTCCCCCCACTCATGCCCTCTCTCTCTCAAATGGATAAATAAAATCTTTTAAAAAAATAGTTTGAAATTGTTAGAGTAGACTAAGCAAGAGCCAATGGCGTCAGCTAGGAGGGTGGCCTTTGAAATGGGAGGAAGTGGGTAGATCAGAGGCATAAATAAAAGAGGCAGGATCCACAGGACTTGATGGTTTGTTGATTGTTGGGAGTTAGGGAAAGGGAGGAATCAGTGATGAAATGAGTGGGCTTGGGGACCAGGGCAACTGAGCTGGACAGCACCATGAGAGGGTGTTCCTGGGGAGCGCAGAGGTGAGCGAAGTCCCGACTCTCATGGTTACCCTAAAGCATTACCGAGTTTCTAAGACATGGCGGACCCACAAGGATGAGGGATGATTCTAAGAATGAAGTGGGTTTTCTGTACCTACTTGGACCACTTACCTTGGGGCCCAGCATGCTGGGCGCTACACCCCCCACCGCCCCGCTAGATTCTCTGACCCATCCTCTGTTCCATTATGATTCCTCCTCAATAACTGGTAAAGAACATGGGTTTCCTCGTGTCCCACAGAAACCCTAGGAAGAGGCAATGCTGTTCCACTTTTGCTATAGCAGTCATGTTGCTACCTTTGGAATGTCTCTCTTTGTGATGGTTGGATTTTAGTGCCAAAGCAGAGATTATAAGGAGACATCCATACAGGGTGTCATGACTTTGGAGCCAGAGAGACCAAGTGGGTAAGCCCTCAGCAACCCTAATTCCCTACTCTGTAAAACAAGGAAAGTAGCCCCAACTCCAAGGACTTGCTTCAAGAGTTATCATGAAATCAAGCATGCGTGGTGCCCAGCAGATGGTAAATGCCTGATAAATCTTAGTTTCTGCCTCCACAACCCCCATCCATGGGCACTTACTCTCCAAACAGCACGGCCTTCTCACTCTGATCAAGGAAGCTCCATGCTGCTCTTCGCTTTACCATCCTGCTCATAACTGGTTTGCTGTTGTCGTTGCTTTTCATTTCTTAGACAATGGAGAGGAAGAGGGAGAAGAGAAAACAGGGGAAGGGATCCAAATCCAATACAGCAACTTTTCTAAGTGAGTGGAAGTTTTGCCTGAAAGAGTTCCTTCAAGTGCCTGACATCAGTTAATCTGTGACTGGTGACAATCATGTGTGTCTATGGTAGCACACTCAAGACAGGATACTTGAATGGAGCCGGAATGTTCCGGCTAATGGGTAAGAGGGTAGCTTCTTTTCCTTCATAGGCTGACTCTGTCCCACCACTCTTTGCAGCTCTGATGTGATTGGCATCTCACTTTAGAAAAATGCAGGTCTTCTGCCTTGAGTCTGCTCCAAATGTTTCAGCTTTTGGAGATATGGATGTAAATTCTTTCTTATTGCTCTTCCTGGATGTAGATAGCATCTACCCCTGGCATTTATGGCTCACAAACTCCCTCAGGACACCTTTCTTAGATGTTGGGGAACACTTTCTTAGATTTAGGGATCATTTTTGAGTGGAGCACTGGCTTTGGCCCTGGTTTCCCCATCTACAGCCTTCCCTTACCCCTTCTTGGCATTCTTTTCTTCTGTTGTTCTAGCAGGTCCTCTTCTAATCTCATTTGTATTATTTCGCTCCATTTAAAAAAAAAAAAAACCTTTGAGAAAGATACGAAGTGCACTTTCAGCCACTGAAGATTTTAAGAGCTACATAAAATGTTCTTTGCATCTTCTGTCATTAATAAACATATAGCTTATCCCTTGCCACCATATACTGCTTATGGTTTCTACCTGCCAGAAGTCGACATTTGTGTAGGTAAGGTAAGAAAACACAAAAGGAAAAAGATTGAAGAGACTAATATTCTACCTCTTTTAAAAGAGAGGCTGGAAACCAGAGAGGTAGCCTCTCCAAAATCTATTCTTCTGCGTGGGATGAGATTATTAATTTCCTTATTTACTATTTTTCCCTGAAGTGTTGAAATAAGTGCCTTTTGATGCCTAGGCTTGAGAAAAGCTTGTTTCCCAAAGCCACTTGGCAAGTATAATCCCAGGAACTAGGTGCTTCAAGCACCCTGTTTGTGAAGCAGCAGCTATTGTTGGGAGAGAAGCAGGGGGCGGGTGGGGGTGGAGTAGAGAAGGCTGGAGCGGGGGGGTGGGGGGGTAGGGGGGGTGGAGGGAGAGGGAGGGATGGGGGGAGCCGGGAGGGATGGGGAGAGTGACAGTACGGGGAGTGCAGCACTGGGTGGGAGTGACCAAAATCCCAGAGAGTTGGTCCTTATAGAGACCTCGCAGGTGGGGCTTACTCTGCGTCCCTCTTCCTACCACCACTAGCATCAGCTGGGGAATCCGCTACTCCTGTTACATCTGGAGTATTTCCAGGTGAATCTAAACTGGTTTTTTGTTGTTGTTGTTGTTGTTCCAAATGTAAAACCTAGATTAAATTCCTTGAATTCGGCGAGCACACACTTGGTGTCAAAGTAGGTTTTCTACACAAGAACAATGATAACACTTTAGGGGAGTTTATGAACCTTTGTTATATCTGGCACTGTGGGAAAAAATGTGTTTTAACCTCAGAAAGCCTCTTTGTTGCCACACAAACGCAACCATTTCGAAACCTGGTGTTACGGTTTTGACTTTAAAGATTTTTAATAAACTACGTGAATCAAAATATGAATAGATTTACGAGCTTACGAACTATAACAACGTCTCACACGGTAAAAAGCGGAAAAGAAAATCTGTTAAAACAGCGGTTCATAAAAACATTGCCCCAAATGATCAAGATAGGGGCCAACCTAAACAATTGAATTTGAAGCTGCCCATATCAACGGATTTGACCAACAAAAATGACCACATGACAATACATTTTGCTGCATGTCCCTAAAGTCAACATACTAGAATGTAATTTAATCTATGAAGGGAAGGGAATTCTAGGTATCATTTCTTAAAATTGAGTATCAACAACGTGATAGGTGTGGACAGAAAGCCAAACCACACCTTTATGTTCAGCTGACATTGGGTGCCTGTGATGAACAAAGTGCTGGAGAAACAGACGAAGAGAGCATAATATGGAATATATTTATATAGGTTACAAAACATATGATCATATATTGTTCTATGCACAACAATGTAGAACCATTGGAAAGGCAGAACTCAAAAATGAAAGAAAGCTCCACCAAGTTGAGATTTACAAAAGGTTGGGAAGGTTTTAAAGGACAGGTTGGATTGTAGCAGTAGAGGTGGGGGAAGGACACTACCAGCAAAAGAAACAACCAGAAGCTCGAAGGTAGGAGAGTACAAGGTCCAGGTGGATTGGAAAATAGGCGAGCAGTAGAAGGGGAAGCAGAGAGAAATGTGCCTTAATAGGGAGGGCCCTGAAGGCCAGGTGAGGATTGTGGAGTTAATTTGGACGAAAACGTTGTAATTAAGTGGAAAGTTTTTAAGCAGTGGAGTTTTATGCATTGGGAAAATACTAATAATACCAGTTTTTAAAATGATCTATAAAATAAACAGCCAACATCTGTTGATCATCTACAGTGTTTTAAGCAATTTACATACTAGGCTCAGCTCTTTCTGTATATGAGCTCATTTAAACTCACAACTCCCCTCAAAGGGGAGTATTATCCATTTCATAGGAGCAGTTGAGGCTCAGAGAGGTTGATTCACTTGGTCCAAGGTGACGCAGCTAGTTAGTGCCAGGGCCAGGATTTTAAAATACAGGGTCTGGTTCCAAACTCTCCTCTCTGAACCACAAAATAGCTAATGCCAGAACTAGAGTTGGGGCCAATACAAATAAAAAAAAAAAAAGAAATGATTCAAAGTATTGTGACATAGATGTTATAGAATTTAATGTGAGGAAAGAGCTAGAAGGGGGGAATCTCAGACTCCTAGAAATGGAGCCAGTGTGGGAAGTCAGAGTGAGTGGGGAAATTGGAAAGAGGCATGCTCTAGCAAGGAGGCAGGTGAACTTGAGAAACTGGTGAGTGGTGGGGTCCAGGAGAGAGCCTAAGGCTGAAAGGGAAGTTTAGGGTCATTTATGTAGAGATGGAGGTTAAGACTCAATGTGCGGTCGCCTAGGTCGCTAAGAGAGCAGAGAAGCAAAAAGCCGACTGGGAACTGAATTATGGGGAAAGAAGGAATATCCACTAAAGAAGACACATCAGTAGAGACAAGAGGTAAAATCTGTTTCAAGTAGATGCTGATTCTTTCCTTTCCAACACTTACCTAATTCTGATTTGTGTTATCGGGATGGTCACTTGCGGATAACAATGGAGATGCCTTTACTTCAGGCCTATGATAAATGTGCATGACTTACGTATATATGGTACAGCATACTATATATATATATAGTATATTTCCTTATAGGGAAGAGTTTCTAGAGTAATGAGGTCTGAATTTTTCAAAATGATCGAATCTTTGAGTCCTTTATTAGCAAATTTCCTCTTTTAACAAACTGGGGCTTTTATTTCTAATTACAGAAGATATATAAATTGATTGTAGAAAACTGGGGAAATACTGAAGGGTGTAAGGAGAAAACAAAGATAACCTTTCACCAGAAATAAACACTATTACCATTTTTTAGTATATCCTTCCATTCTTTTTTGGATTTACATATACACTTTTTTCCAAACCAGGGATCCTTCGTAAGATATTATGAATATTTCTCCATGGCATTGAATTTAGTATTCATAACAACTGGATAGTGGCACCATGGTTATCTGTCATAAGGGTGGACCAGAATTTATTTCACCAAACCCCTGTCATTGGGTATGTAGGTTGTTTCCACATTGTAGATAATGCTGCAGTTAATATTGTTAGACCTTTGCGCTTTTTACTTCTTTCTGATTGTTTTCTAAATATTTCCTAGAAGTGAAATCACTGGTCAAATACCATGAATGTTTCCAAATCAGTTCCATTTCTGAGTGTGGGATCAATTTGCTGGTAGTACTGATGTTAGAATATGCTAAATCGGGTTATCTCCTTCCTACTTCCTTATTCCCATTCTTGCAAGGCAAAAGAAAACCTTAGAACAAAGATCAACAGCAACCTTTCAGAAAAAGCATACATGTATTTTTGTCGTTGATTTTTTTTTTTTTAATTAACATCTTCATGAGCAACAGGTATGGGTCAGCAATCACCTGCTATTTAGCCCCACAAGCCACTCTGGGCACTCAGTGGTTTTTAAACAAAAAGGCCTGGTACCTGGCTGGGGAGATGAGACCATCTTTCCAACCAGTCCAGCTCCTGATTGGCAGAGGGACTCCTGTGCTTCTGGCCTCTGACTTTCACTAGAGGCAAATGCAAGGTGGGGAATCTCACCCAGGTGAGGATGATATTTATCAGGGCTGCTAGGATGGCTCTTCTAGGCCTTGGTGATGTGCAGGGATCTTCTTTGCATTTCCCAGAGGCCTCTGGCCTGAGCACTAATTTTTGTCTTGGGTCTCCCTGGCAGAGCAAAGTACTCCCCTTTCCTGTCTCCAGAGTCTTTCTCTGGGCTTGGGACAGTCCCACAGTCTTGGCGCCAAACTCGTTTGCTGCACTGGGGGGGCTCTGGCTGCAGGTCGTGGATGCTGGGCATGGCTCCCGATCTGCCCCTCTCTTCAGTCCTGTTCAGTCAGCCCGCAGTACCTGCACTTGGCATCTAGAGTGGCTGGTACCCTGGATGGGAAACGGGGCTCATTTACTATAGGTCTAATGCAGTGTTTTACAAACTGTGGGGCCCATTGGTGGGCCGGGAAGTAAATTTAGGATTTTAGGAAAAAAGGCAGTCTCTACCACAGTAGTGGTAGGTATTGTCTCATGAAACCTTTTCTCAGATGTTGTATATACAAACTGTATTGGTCCTATCCAAAAACCTTGAAAGCCAAGGCTGTAAACCCAAGTCAGGATTCCCATGAGGTTATGAGGTATACTTAGGTGGGAAAATGTGATCTTTTTAAAAATTTTATTAGCTAAGCTAATAACTGGAAGGTCATGGGGCTTAATGGAGAAAACTTTAGCTTTGGGGTCAGAACTGGGTCAATATTGTCGCTTTCTCACTTAGCTGTGTGACCTTAGGCAACTTAAGGGATCTCTCTGAGCCTCCTTGTCATTATTTATAAAAAACCAATAAGCATCTTGACCTGTAGGATCACTGTGGAGGATTAAATGAAATGATCTATGTATAGTGCTCAGCACATAGGAGACATGTGATAAATAAAGCTTATTTTTCTAGTCTTTCGTCTGGGCTATGAGACCTCATCCTCTGCAGCGCAGTCAGACTCCTCATTCCTCAGCAAGGGTACATGCTACCTATGACATCACCAAAAATGGTTCTGTTTCTCACCCAAGGGACCCCTCTGCTTCAGTTTCCTGCTCTCTGTGTTCCCTGTCGTGATAGTAAGTGTTTCTATGAAAGGAATCTCTGATCAAGAAAATTTCCGAATCACAGCTCATAGCCATAAAATAATAAGGACCCAACTCGGGACTTGCAAGCTCAAGTATCTAGCCCTGTAGATGCTCCAGGCAGGTAGCATGAGTGGGTGAGAAGTCAAGTAGAAAGCTTAGGCAGTGGTGTTGGGATTGTGGCCCAACTATAGGACAAACACCCCCTTTGAGGAAGGCAGCCATGATTCATGCTGCAAGATTGTCACCCTATCGAAGTGTGGATACAAGCTTATCAGATCTCTGATTTTTCAAAAGAAGCCAAATATCTGGATTTCTTTAATGTGGAAAAAATCCAACTTTTAAAAACACTGTGTTGGCCGAATGAGAAACATCGGTGCATCAGATAAGGCCAGAGGCCTGCCAGTTTGCACTCCGACCTAACTTTTATGGTTCAGCTGGCTTATTGCAGTCACCCCGGGCTCTCAAGAAAAACCTCCCAAGGTACCCCTGGGAAGTGCTCTTAACATTATTTTGTAGCAAAAATACACTGTAAGCACATAATCTGTTAACTCCAATAATAGATGAAATTTCCACCTACTGAAGACGAAAGCCACCATTTTCACAAGGTGTTCAATAACGGGGGCAGCAGCAGGAAAGGACTGGACAAAATTAGCTAGTAGGTAGTGTTCTGTCATCCCCTTCTCTGTTTGTTAGTTAACCAAAACCACTCCTAAAACACTTGTTCCTTTTTTAAAAAAATAGCTTTCTTGAGCTATAACTCACAATTCAGTGATTTTTGGTATATTCACAGGGTTATGCAACCATTACTATAATGTGATTTCAGAACATTTTTGTCCCCATAACCATTAGCAGTCACTCCCCTTCCCTTCACCTCCCAACTCCTGGCTACCACTAAACTACTTTCTATCTTTATAAATTTCTGCATTCTGGACGTTTCCTGTGAATGGAGTCATACAATATGTGGCCTTTTGTCACTGGCTTTTTTCACTTAGCCTCATGTTTCCAAGTTTCATCCATGTTGTAGCAAGAATCAGTCCTTCCTTCCCCTCTGTCGCCGATAATACCCAGCCGTATAGATTGCCACATTTCATTTATCCCCTCATCAGTTGAGGGGCATTTGGGTTGTTTCCACTTTTTGACTATTACAAATAAGGCTGCTATGAACATTCATGTGCGAGTTTTTGTGTGGACATGTTTTTGTTTCTCTTGGATACATACCTAGGAGTGGGAATTGCGGGGTCATGTGGTAATTCTATGTTTAACCTTTGGAAGGACTGTCAGACTGATTTCCGAAGCAGCTGCCCCATTTTACACGCTCACAGCCGTGTATGACGTTTCCAGTTTCCCCACATCCTCACCCACACTTGCTGTCGTCCCTCTTTTTGCTTGTAGCCATCTTTGGTAGGTGTGCTAAAACATTTATTCTTAAGGTTTATAGCACTTTCAATACAGCAGCTGAATTTGGTCTGTTGATGTGGTTCTTGAGATCAAGACCTCTAATAGTGATATTTTTTGAATTTAGATCATCGTTTTATATAAAGTTTTACTAATAAATTTTCCCCTCCCCAGGTATACCATTATTTTACTAGGCAGAGGACAGGCATCTTATTAAGAAAAGGTATGGTATCTCTTCCTTATTCACCAGTGAAATATTCCAATTCTAGAGATATTATTGGTATACATCAGCTTCGGGACTGTTTTCTCTGCCTCGGCCCTCAGTGCAGCCCCCAGCTGAAGCCACTGTTTGCCCATCTGCAAGCCACATTCAGACAAAACTCAGACTGGGGGCATAAGTACTTAAGCACTCCGGACCAGGTTCCCCTTCTCCGCACACTGACAAATGTAACACCACCTCTCTGCCCTCCACCTGTGGTCTTGCTTTGTGCCTATCCTGTACCACCCTTTCAAGTTAGATAAGGTATCACTAGTCCTAAGTAAGAGTTGGGGAAACGGAGCACAGACCTTAGGGGCTATCCAGAAGTCCCTGTGTGGGGGATTGGGAGGCTTGGAACTCAGTGTCCCAGGTTGTAGTCCAGACTTCACAAACCTGTCTTTTCTTTTCCTAAATTCCTCTCTCCTTCATTTTCAGCACACTTGGGGAAAAGAAAAAAAAAAAAAAGGTTTTAAGTATGTGTGATCCGTAGTATGGTTGACCTCATCAGACAATTTGGTTTAGTGTTTCTGCTCCTTTTCAGAACCTGGCCCTTTTTGAGAAGGAGAGACAAGAGAATGCACATAGCTTGACTTTAGGACTCATTGCATTGGGGAGGAATCAGTATCCTTCAGCCAAAGACTTAACAGCCCCGTCTGCATTTTATATTTTTTTACATTAGTGTTAAGTTTCAAAGGCCTGTTAGAAGCAACCTTTGGGTAGACATTCTTGCAGTTTTCTGTGATAAATTCTTATTTGTCTTGCCGTAGTTCACTGTATCCAACAAGGAATAACCTTGGCCTAGTTGGAAACTGCTAAATGCTAAAAATGTATGTGTTTGTCTAAATTCGAGATCCCCTCCAGCCCCTCAACCCCATCTTCCCCTTTTTAAGTTATAGGAGTGAGATGCAATTGGCATCTATCCTCAACTTAGTATCCTAACATTTACTTACTACTTATTATTCTATTTTCCTGCCTTCTGATTTAGAGAGACCCAAATGCTTATCTCCAAAGATGGAAGAGGAAGATTAAAACAATAATTTGCAGTAAGTACTCTTTCAGCTGTTAATTCATTTATTCAACAGCCTTTATTTAGTGCTTGCTAGATACCAGGCACCCTGCTGGGTGCTTGGGATACAAAGATAAGCTAGGGTCGCTGCCTTTAAGGGATGCAGTGCCATAGGACAAGCAGACACATAACTGGATAAGTACACTTGTGAGCATGGTAATTAATGTACAGAATATTATGGGATCACAGAAGAGAAGCATTTCACCTATCCTAGAGGAGATCGAGGCAGGCTTCAGGATGGGTGTAAACTATATTAATGAAAATCTGTAATTCAGTTAGCTAAATCAGGTAGGGAGAGAATGTTCAGGCTTTTTGAATTAGTTATCTTTGTAATTTAGAATAAAATACCCAATAACTCTAAAGTAAAATATATGCCAATTTCTGGCCAACGACTCATGTTGAAGAAGGAAGGGGTCTAACATCATGAATAAGTGAACATCAAGGTTGCAGAACTAGAGCTAGAAGTTTGTTGTAAGGTTTATTTAAAAGTTTCCTTCCTTTTTATGCTTTTCCCTGCCTAAATCACAGAAAAACAAATATGAGAAATGCTGTGCCTATAAATGGAGCTTTTTATTTTCTTCTCTCCAACATGGCCTCTGTTATACTTGGGAATATATAAAGGCATGGATGAAAATTAGTGTTGTTTGAGTCTAGGATTTAAAAAAAAAAACTTAATTAGATTTGCAACCACTGCCCTCATATAAAATTAAAATAATCAAGAAAAACTCGAGTTTAATTGCACTTGATGTTTTCTTTTTTTTTTTTTAAGATTTTATTTATTCATTTGAGACACAGAGATAGAGAGAGAGAAAGCATGAGCAGGGAGAGAGGCAGAGGGAGAGGGAGAAGCAGGCTCCTCGCTGAGCCAGGAGCCCGATGTGGGGCTTGATCCCAGGACCCTGGGATCATGACCTGAGCCGAAGGCAGACCCTTAACGATCTGAGCTACCCAGGTGCCCCACACTTGATGTTTTCTAAGTCATGGGTTTGAAGGGATCAGCATGACATAATTTGAAACCTTTGAAAAAAAAGTTTAATCTTTACAACAACCCTGTGATCACTCCCATTTTATAGCTGAGAGACTTGAAGCACAAGGTGGTTAAAAAACCTAAGATTATACAGCTAAGTAGCAGAGCTGGGATTTGAACTCAGGTCTATTTAAATCTAGTGCCTATTACTCACCATACCATTCTGCTTAAATAGAAACCTGTGTGGGTCCATTGCTTTCCCATGGTTCTGTGACCGTGAACTTAGCCTGGTAGGAGTAAGCTGTTATAGAAAACTGGTAAAAGTGTGTGGTTGGGACAGTGCAAATCCAACACTGCTCCTGAAAAATACTGATGGTGCTGTCTTCAAATAATAGTCAAATTTCGATATCGTGGATGCCATTTAAAATGCCAAAAATTTTTACGAATATTTTGCGATATAGGCACTGAGGCTGTAAAGCAGAATTGAAGTAAATGTCTAGATTTGAATAGAGCGCAAAATTTGATTCATAGAGAAAGTAGACAAGAGTAAATATGTGTGAAAATAACAATATAAAAGTTACCTTTAGATGTTTACTTTTTAAATACTGCATGTACATTATACTAGTTTATATATTCTTTAATATTATACTCATTTTCACATGCAGGTGTCATGTACTATCCATTCAACGAGGCTATAATCCCTGAGGCCAGTCATGTATTTTTTTAAAAAAGGAGTAAGCATTAAAACCATTGGTCAGGAAAGGTTATCTAAGCCTATTCTCAAACAGCTTAATAAATGGGAGCAAATACATTTGGTTATGGATGCTTTGAGTGGATATAAGAAATGAAATTAACATAATAAAATGATTTATTTTAACTTTGATCTATTACATTGGGAGGAATTGGCTGGTGGATTTAGAAGTGTATAAACACACCATTAGAGAGTGAAAAAGGGGAAGTCTGTTATAACTGAATAGGGGTGTGGTCTGCTTAGGCTAAGGAGGAATAGATAATAGTTTCATAAAAGACTGATAGAGCTATAGTCTTCAGAACTGGCCATTATAGCTAGTACCTTTTCTTTTCAGACATAATAAGTATGTCTATTAATACCGGCCAGCTTGGTGAGTTAGAGAAACCACAGCCTGTGGATTTGGGCATATGCACTCTCTGCCTGCATCTAATCCTCCGGGTAACAATATACCTACAACTGCTGTAATCCTAGAGCAGTTACATGGATGCAGTAAGTGGTGTGATGGGAGGGAAAGATAGCATCACAAGGATTCGTTTGATTATAACAGTAATCCACACCCAGTCAAATAAAATAGCCAAACAGTTAAAAATGTGGTCTCTAATGAATTTGCTAATTCTAGCAGGCCCTCACAAACATTTCCTGCTAGAGTACCCCATATCGAGACGAAGTAGCTGTGCTTTAATTACATGGAATAATTATTTGATTTCCAGGAAGTTAAGACAGTGCTTTGTATTTAAATAAAAAGTTCTAGACATGCTGTGAAACTCGATCAAACCAAGAAAAAGAGTGAAACTGAATGCCTGTACACTGAGTCAAGATTTCAGCTGCTCAGCAAGCTTGACGTTACAGCTTATGAGCCCAGAAAAGGGGTATTTTAAAACCGGCTGACTGGATCATGTCACTTTGTTATAGGGAAAGCCCTGCCTTTCCAGAGATCTAAAGTGTAACGCAACCATATGCTGTTGAGGGGCTCGAATCTTGGCCGCCTTCGCCCCTCCGCACTAGCCGACACCCCAATTTTCAGGGGACGTGATCTCATACTGTCGCCCTCACTTTTGAAGGTCTGTTAAAATTCTGGGGCCTCTTATCTCAGTGACTTTGGAAGTGAGTTTGGGGTAAGAAGGGGGGGGGAGGCCTGTGAGTGTCTCTTTTGCCTGAGGAGCTGGAGACACTTGTGGAAAAGTCAGGCCCTTTTCGCTCCGGCGGCCGCTCCGGTGTGGGGCTGGCTTGGGTTAGACACATGCACACATACACCATAGAGCTCTGCTTTCCCGTAGCAGCTGCTGCCTCTGCCTCTGCCTCTCCCGCCTCAGCCTCTTTGCCCGGCATACACACACATTCAGATTTGCGCGCTGTTTCAATCCTTGATGACGTGTCCCCGGAGACAGCCAATAGCAAACGGGCTCTGGTCAGGACAATGGGAGGTATCGGGCCAATGAGCGAGCCCCGTGAGTTGGCGGTAGCCAATAGGAGCCGCGCTGGCTGGAGAGTAATGTTACAGAGCGGAGAGAGTGAGGAGGCTGCGTCTGGCTCCCGCTCTCACAGCCATTGCAGTACATTGAGCTCCATAGAGACAGCGCCGGGGCAAGTGAGAGCCAGACGGGCACTGGGCGACTCTGTGCCTCGCTGAGGGTGAGTCTGGGGCAGCGCCGCGGCGGGGAGAGCGCCTCCGGCAGCTCTCCACCCCGCGCGGTGGCCGGATCCCCGCGGCCGGGAGCCGGCGGGTCAGGATCCACACAAAGGCAAATGAGGGGGGACCGTGGGGGGAACTGCGCACGGAGCGAGCCTCTTCTCGGGCGCCGGGAGCCCTGCCCCGCGCCGGAACCCCGGCCCACAGGCTGCCTGAGGCGCTGCGAACCCCGAGCCCCGCGAGTTTCCACCCCCGGCGGCGTCCGCGCTGACTGGCGCAAAAAAAATTTTTTTTAATTAAAAAAAATTTTTTAACGTGTTTTCGGCCCCCGGGCCGAGTGTTCGGGCTGCCGGCGTGCGCGGGGGGCGGCGGGCGGCGGGGCCGGCGGCGGGAGGGCAGGCGGGCGGGCGGGCAGGCGGGCAGGCGGCGGCGCTTCCACGGGCTGCATTGGCCGCCGCAGAGAGCCGGGCGCCGGCGGCGAGCGAGCGCGGGCGGGCGGGCGGGCGCTGCGGGCGAGGCGGCGCGGTGGGCCGGGGGCGGCGGCGCGGGGCCGGGCCCGCCGGCCTGTGCCCGGGCGCGGCGGCGGCGGCGGCGGCGGCGGCTCGGCGGCGGGGGGAGCGGCGCCGCTGCGCTCGCTGGAACATGGCTGACTCGGCCCGGCGCTGCTGGCTGGAGAGAAAACAAGGCGGGCGGGAGCGGGCGGGGGAGCTGGGCGCAGCAGTTCCGAGGCAACTTTTTTTTTCCTCTCTTCCCAGCCCCGCGTTCTCCGTGCGGGGGCGGCCGGGGCGCGCGGTCCCGCGCGGAGGGGGACGGGGAGCGGCGGGCCGGTGGGCGCCTCCCGGGGCGGCCCCCTCCCCCGCGGGTCGGGAGGGGGAGGGTCCGGGTCCGCGCGCCCCCCGCCCCTCCCCCCCGGCTGTAATGGCCGAGTGTGTGCGCCAGAGCGCGGCGCGCACCCCGCCCGCCTGCGCTCACACTCACACACACACTCACTCACACACACACACACACACACACAAAGGGAAGGAGCCATATTCTCGCTCGCGCTCGCCCTCGCGGCGGCGGCGGCGGCGGCGGCGCAGGCGGGGAAGACGCGCAGCGGCCATTCCGTGCGCGCCGGCCCCGGCGGCCGCGGGCGGAGCCAGCCCCCATTTCGAGCGGGGCTTCTCCCTCCGCCGAGCTGACAAAATGGGGGAGGCCTGCGGGGCCTGCGCCGGCGGGCGGGCGGACGGGCGCACGTGGCGGCCCCGGCGCGGGCGGGCCGGGGCCTGGAGGCCGGGCCGCGGCCCCGTGTTTCCTCGGCTGCCCCGCCGCCACCGAAGTTCTGGGGGTGGGGGCCGAGTGGCGGGAAGGTGTGCGGAGCCCGCCTCGCGCGGCGCCCCGACTTTCACAGATTAAAAAAAAAAAATACTCCCCTGGTTGGGGGGGGCAGGCAGAGCAACCAGCAGGAGTGGCTTTTGTCCCTCATCCTTGTTTACTCGAAGAAACTTCAGACCGGACGTGTTTAGTCAGAACTGAAATACATCTCGGGGCCAAACCGATAGGAAACGAGGCTGCCTCGCGGTGGCAGCCGTACAAATACCACCGCCACCCCCCAGCCTGGGTCCGAGCGCTGGAGCTTTCTACTCCTCCCTCCTCCCAGCAAAGTTTTGTGCAGAGAGAGTATTTTTAAAGTCCTCATTGGGAAAACTTCAGGTAGACGGTGATTTAGGCCCATAATTTGGAAAAAGTCTACTCACTTGGGCTCTTACCTATTTATTCCTTAGGTGGTGCAGATCCACCAATCGGCAGCATTAGTTTTGTGGTCTTTGGTTTTGTTGATTAAAAATGGTTTTGTACATTTAAAAAGTTTTTAAATGAGGTATTCGTTCAGAGCAGATACAGGCAGATGAGTAACGAATACTGTATGAGGATACCATCGTGTCTGTACTTTTTTGAGCTCACTGAAGGACCGTTTGGGGTTTTCTTTTTTTGTTTTTTGGGTTTTTTTTGCTTGGCATAGCCTCTTCTAGGAATTGGCTATCCCTGCCATTTTCTTGTTTAATATTATAGGAGGTTAATGTCACTACCGTTAAATAACCCATACTGAGGTTTTCATTCACTCCCCATGAAGTTAAAGTGCTATAATTTCATTGCTAACATCAAACATTTACTTTATCTCTTTTTAGAAAATAATTAAACATGGGCAAAGGAGATCCTAAGAAGCCGAGAGGCAAAATGTCATCATATGCATTCTTTGTGCAAACTTGCCGAGAGGAGCATAAGAAGAAGCACCCAGATGCTTCAGTCAACTTCTCAGAGTTTTCTAAGAAGTGCTCAGAAAGGTGGAAGGTAAGGGGGCTTGAAACATAACTAAGGAGGTAATTTTTTAAAAGTTAAGTCCAAATTAAGATTTTAAAAAAGCCTAGGTGCCATTTGTATAACATGAGTGGTGATGTTAGAACAGGCTGCTGAGTAAACAGCAAAGGATACTTATTTTAGTCATTTTAATACTTTGAGGACAATTTATTAAAATTCATTATCGACTTAAGTTTACAAATAATTCTTTTGTAGACCATGTCTGCTAAAGAGAAAGGAAAATTTGAAGACATGGCAAAGGCGGACAAGGCCCGTTATGAAAGAGAAATGAAAACTTATATCCCCCCTAAAGGGGAAACAAAAAAGAAGTTCAAGGATCCCAATGCACCCAAGAGGCCTCCGTAAGTATCTTGCCTGTTTTTATTTTCAAGGAGGGTTTTGCAGTAGAATCAGATAGAAGTTTAGCAAGCTACCTTGTGGGTTTGGAGTGTATGATCAAAGTTTCTTAGCTGGTAAGTGGCTCACATTGGTATATTTGAATATTGTAAGTAAAATGCCTATTAAATGGGAGGCTTAACCAGAGCATTTGAATTAGACACTTGCCTCCTTCACTTAATATACCTCCTAAATGTAACTTTGAGAAATACCAACAATCTGAAATACTTAGAGTGATTTGCAGAATTGTTTTTTGACCTCTAGCATTTAGCAGTAATATATCTTCAACTAGTAGTACCATAAGTTAAATAGCTGTAAGTTAAGCTTTGGTTATGAAGGATATTTAGCATATAACATCTGTACCCTGTCCAGTACCTGGTAGAAATTAGAGGTGGCTTTTATATAACAGTACAATACACATTTGATAGTAAACTTAAAATCCTAAAATTAAATTTGTCTTTTTAGTTCGGCCTTTTTCTTGTTTTGTTCTGAGTATCGCCCAAAAATCAAAGGAGAACATCCCGGCCTATCCATTGGTGATGTTGCAAAGAAACTGGGAGAGATGTGGAATAACACTGCTGCAGATGACAAGCAGCCTTATGAAAAGAAGGCTGCTAAGCTGAAGGAAAAATATGAAAAGGTAAGAAGTATGGATTTGCTCAGTGTAATGATGAAAGGGTATGCCAGATGTTAGATTATACTTGGTACCTCATCTCAGTTTCCTATTTTCTTGTGGTTTTCTAAGAGTTTGGGGTGTAATGCAGTTTTTAGATTAACAGCTACATTCAGTGTGCCATTGGCTGGCTATAGTCTTAATTCTATTCCATCATTCAAAGAGTATAGAAGATCAAATAAATTAATTTTTTTTTAACTTGGGTGCAAGGCCATACACTTAAGCTGGTTTTGTTATTCTCTAATACCTCCAAATTTGTGAGAATTTTGGTAGTCACTTTGAGTCAAATGATTACTTACTTTAAATGATCAGACACACGTTATAAAAATAGTCTGGGCAAAGTAATAAAGACTATATCCTTCTTAAACGTACCCTGAAACATTTATGTTGACTCCTTAGATAACCAAAGAAAAAAATCCCAACTTCGTTAAAAAAAAGTTCTAAGTCTGTTGATCTGTGTAAGTTGATAAAGAAAAAGCTGTGGCTCCTATACTTTGAATTGGAATATTAAGTTGAATTGTAGCTTATTTAGGCATCTGGGAAAATGTTGGTTTCTAGATTTTTCTTAACCTAATTGCACGCTTACTGGCAAATTACCCCCTTTTTTTTTTTTTTTTAAGACTATTTTCTACTATGGATTAGGGTCTGGGATAAACCTGTAGAATGCTGTTTTGCATTCAGAAGGTGGCAGTGTCTACCCTTTAATCGAAGTCTCTACATTCTAGTTTTAATAAACTAAAGTTAGGATGTGGTACATAATTTGTACTTCAGTGAGGCATAACATTGCAAATATTAGACCATGTTATTCTGTAAGTTACGGATTATTAATTGCAGTTATCTCCTGGTGTTTTTATATGCATTCTTCAGTCATTTATGGAGTCGGGGTGAGTCTATAGATACGTGGTATTTTCGTGTAATTGGGATCTTGATGTTCTCATCAAGTTTTGGTCAAGTTCAGTGTTACTTCTTTTCTCCCTTTACTTAACTGTTTTGTCTTTCCTTCCACTTTCTCCTGCCGTTGTTTTGGAAGGATATTGCTGCATACCGAGCTAAAGGAAAGCCTGATGCGGCAAAAAAGGGAGTTGTCAAGGCTGAAAAGAGCAAGAAAAAGAAGGAAGAGGAGGAAGATGAGGAAGACGAAGAGGATGAGGAGGAGGAGGAAGATGAAGAAGATGAAGATGAAGAAGAAGATGATGATGATGAATAAGTTGGTTCTAGCGCAGTTTTTTTTTCTTGTCTATAAAGCATTTAACCCCCCTGTACACAACTCACTCCTTTTAAAGAAAAAAATTGAAATGTAAGGCTGTGTAAGATTTGTTTTTAAACTGTACAGTGTCTTTTTTTGTATAGTTAACACACTACCGAATGTGTCTTTAGATAGCCCTGTCCTGGTGGTATTTTCAATAGCCACTAACCTTGCCTGGTACAGTATGGGGGTTGTAAATTGGCATGGAAATTTAAAGCAGGTTCTTGTTGGTGCACAGCACAAATTAGTTATATATGGGGATGGTAGTTTTTCATCTTCAGTTGTCTCTGATGCAGCTTCTACGAAATAATTGTTGTTCTGTTAACTGAATACCACTCTGTAATTGCAAAAAAAAAAAAAAAGTTGCAGCTGTTTTGTTGACATTCTGAATGCTTCTAAGTAAATACAATTTTTTTTATTAGTATTGTTGTCCTTTTCATAGGTCTGAAATTTTTCTTCTTGAGGGGAAGCTAGTCTTTTGCTTTTGCCCATTTTGGATCACATGGATTATTACAGTGTTTATCTTTTCATATAGTTAGCTGATAAAAAGCTTTTGTCTGCACCCTGCATACTCATGATGAGGGTAATAAAAGTTGAATTGAGACAGTTCATCCATAACTGAAACTCAAATCTTGATCGATTGATATCAGATCACACATAGCCCAGTCACATTTATAAAGTGAAGAGTAACCAGTCTATTCACAGCATGGGATTAGTAGAATCAAACATTTTGAAAAGTCTGTCCTTGAAGGACTAAGAGAAAAGTATGTTCTAATCTTTACATGAGGACTCTACATTCTTTTAACTCCCATTACCATGTAATGGCAGTTATATTTGCAGTTCCCACATTAAAGAAGACCTGAGAATGTATCCCCAAAAGCGTGAGCTTAAAATACAAGACTGCCATATTAAATTTTTTGTTGACATTAGTCCCAGCAAAGGCTCTGGAAAAACGTGCTGGCTGTAAATGTCTTCTCCTGTTTATCTGAATATGGATTTCTTAGGAAACTTGACTTTCCATTAAAGGTATTTTTAATTAATTGGGCCAACTTCTAAAATGTATGCCACATTTAAAATCAGGTATATTTTCCTATATTATAGTTTGCTCCTTTATAAAAGTCAAATAGACCTAAGGGAAGAAGACACTTAAAACTTTGTATTTCAGTATGAGTTATCTGATTTGAATTTGATTTTTCTTTACAAAACCCTAACTCATTCATTAGAGTCATGTTTATCTACTTAGCAGTTTAGGGAACAATTTGGCAATTTTGTGGTTTTTTGAGATTATCGTTCTCTTAAAGTGCCAGTGTTTTAAAATAGCGTTCTTGTAATTTTACACGCTTTTGTGATGGAGTGCTGTTTTGTTATATAATTTTGACTTGGATTCTTTCCATTTGCATTTGTTTATGTAATTTCAGGAGGAATACTGAACATCTGAGTCCTGGATGATACTAATAAACTAATAATTGCAGAGGTTTTAAATATTAGTTAAATGGCTTTCACTTAAGATTTTAAGATTTTGTTATATACATACTTTAATCTTTCCAGTAGTAACTCTTAGCAGCACCATTTAAACAAGTATAAGGTCTGGCAAAGTTTTTCCCTTTAAAAATATTTATGTTTATAAATAGGTTCATGATCTGGTAAAAACAAGTTTTTGTCAGTGTTCTCAGGGGATGCTGTATATATAAAAGCAGAAAAATTAAGTTTACTTTCAGAATGTTGGGTTAAACAAGATAGTTTTTCAAAGCAAGGCACATGCAGTTAAAGTGATTATAAATCTAAATTTATCAGTTTTCTAAGTTAGATGGAGGACCTCAGAAAGGCTGTGATTATGAAAATTCATAAAAGTTTTTAGTCAACAGGAACAAGTTAGTATCCTTACATGGATGTTTCTGCTTATAGCTATAGCATGACAACTGTCAACATCTGTTGCTGGTAAGTGATCCAATTAAAAGTGAATTCTGCCTCAAGGAAACTCTTGTAACTTTAGTGGGTGTGTCATGACAACTACCAGTTTCTTAAGATGTCGAGAATGGGAACAAAAACTTTGTTAACTGGCTTCAGATCTTGACAGAAAAAAGACAAAAACTCTTCAATCTGGTGGAGCTAATATAGTTCTGTTTAGTGTTTCAGCAGTATCCCTTGGGCTTGAGATTTTAGGTATTTTAGTGTAAAGCCTTGGTATAATTGGGATGATTTGTCATAAAGTTAACGTGTAGGAACAGTTTTAATGTTTAGATAGTTACAGCACTACGGGTATGAAGATTTTCTTAATAGGAAAACCAGTATAAATTTTAGTATTAAATTTGGGGCACTCCAAAAGTCAGTATGGATTAAAACCTAAATAAATTCATCTCCGTTCCGTAACTTCTCCCAGCTGAAGGTAGAGCACTACGGCAGGCTGGTTGCTGTCATTGTTGTGGTCATCTGTCAAGGTGTTAATACTTGCCATGTTTATTAATTTTCTTAGAGTGAAATCTGAAAAAGGAAATCTTTGTGTCCTGTGCGCCACAGGGATGAAAAAAAAAATGTGTGTGGCAGTGCCATTTGACAGATATTACCCTCACTGCCTAGAGAATTATAAGTACTGCCCAGATGTTAGGGTAGCAACTAGCTATATTGAAAACTACACTGGAGAGACAAAATAGCGGTTTTTTGAATGAAAAATGTGGCCAACTCCTTTCCTTGGCATCACATAATCTATGATGAAAGTTCAGATACAGGTCAGCTTGGTACAACACACCTCTGAAAGGGCTGAAATAGCTCTTTTTCAGTGCCGGCCAGGCACTTTTTGCATATGATGGTATCACTACAAATGGCACATAAATCAAATGCGGCCTACATCTTGGCATTCCCTGTTACTCAAGTGTGAACCATTGGCTAGTTATTAGGGTACTTTATTAATAAGAGGTGGTGGTAAGTTAAAGCTTTTTTCATATTTTTTGTTTTTGTTTTTTGTTTCTTGTTTTTCGTTTTCAAGTGACCTGAAATGCCTTTTGAAACTACACAAAAGCCAGCAAATGGTTTGGATACCTATGCAACAAAAGATGTAGGCTGGTTCATTCTCTTGTCTTCTAATAGCAAAGACTGAACAGTAGTGCTAACACTTGCCACAGCTTGGGAAATTCCCTGGTTCTAAGCCAAGTTGCTCCCTGGAGTTAAGAGGCAAAGATGTTGCTCTGTTCTAGGAATGCTGCTGTTTAACCATGCACCATGGTGTAGAAATATATGCCACGCCAAATACATAATCCCCATATCCCAGTCTGAAGGAGATCATACCGACCAGGGTGAAGTGGAATCACTTAGGTCTTTAGGCATGTCCATTGGTTTGGACCTTCTATGTAAGTTGAATTTATTGGTCACCCACTGAAAAAGAGGAAGTACTAACAGAGATCTGGAATGACATGAGGAATCACGATAGACCTGTAAGTGGTGGCATGAGGAATGGTCGGCAGGGGCCCAGTATGGAAGCTGAAAGCCAGTAGTGGGCAGAAAATCAGTGAAGGTGGGGACTAAAGAGATCCTTTTAAATGTTTATGATGTACTTATTTTTTTTCTCCTGAGTCACACAATTCAGACATAGGAGTGACATCGCATAGTATGATGCCCCATAATCTATTTGATCATTATTGAGGGTCATTCACGTTTCCTAGTTTTTCCTGTTTCTAACAGTACTGCAGTGAGCATCTGTGTAGGCATAGGTAAGTCTGTAGACACCTCTAGTAGAATTGTTGACTCGAAAGATAGTTGTGTTTAAGATTTTTGGCAGGGGACGCCTGTGTGGCTCAGTCAGTTAAGCGTCTGCCTTCAGCTCAGGTCATGATCCCAGGGTCCTGGGATCGAGTCCCACATCAGGCTCCCTGCTCAGCAGGGGGCCTGCTTTTCCCTCTGCCTGCCGCTCCCCCTGCTTGTGCGTGCGAACTCTCTCTCTCTTTCTCTCTCTTTCTCTCTCTCTTTCTCTCTTTGACAAATAAATAAAAATGTTAAAATAAAATTTTTGGCAGATTCTGACAAATTGCCTCCCCAAAAGGTTATACTTACCCTGAAACATTTTAACAATTTTTATGATAAATTAAGATTTTGACTGGTTATTCTTTGGGCCCATGAAATACTATCCATCTTTTAAAGATGAGAAATTCAAATACTGAAATACTGTCATTTGTTCAGAGCCACCCAAATACAAGAAGGCAGAATCAGAACTGAGAGACTCTTGGGTTAGCTATTGACTATTAAACTACTGAACAAAGTATTTCTCTTAAAAGTTACTGCAAAAGTAAGTAAGTTCTCTACTGGTTGAAAATAAGAAACTTCCTTCCATTTTGGCACTCTTCATCCTAAATGGAAGTATCCGAGAGTTTTATTAGGGGGCTTTTTTTTTTTTTTTTAAAGCAAAGATGGTGTGTCAGTCCTCACAGAAGATGTAGCCAGCAGTTTTAGGAAGTGAGGAGTCTGCTACAAATTGTAGTCAAGGATCATGTAGGCCAGATCCTGGGCATTAAAAGGATGACATGTTATTTTGAAGAGTGAAATGGATATTGAGAATCTGCCTTAAATGGAATAGACTTGACCACTGCTTCACCTCCTTGCTGGAGAGCGTACTTTAGGAAGAAGGTCATACTCCAAATGCATTTATAAATGCAAGTGTATGAAGAGGCTTTAAAGTGGAATTAAACTTACTCCCTTAGAGTTACATAGACTCTCTCATTACAGCCTTTACCATATTTTTGTTAACGTTTGTTAGAGATCATCTTCTAAAGTGTTCTGAACCAAACCAGGTAAGAGAATAAAAGTTCTAAAAAGAAGTAACTGTTGGGTATGAGAGAATACTCCTACTAAAGGCAAAGAAAAACAGGAAGCTTAATTACTACACCCCCTCAGGTACCAGTATAATGCCCAGGAAGGTGTGAAGAGGTAAGATTAAAGGCTACTCAGAGCCAGGACATCCAGTGCCCTCCCGGCTCCCCAACCTGAACTTGAGGGAGACTCAGGCCTTGCTCCGCCATCTGGAGTCAGCCTTCCTGGGATTTGGGCATAAGGAAGGGCTAGGCACACTCAGGCTGAGAAGCAGGGAGGCAGACCAGAGAAGAGAGCCCCTTTTCACAAGAGGACCCAGAGTTGCCACTTGCTTTGGGGACCTTCAACCGAATAAGGTAGATCACCAGGGCAGGCTCAGAGCACACGAGTGGCAAAAGGCTCCAAGGGCTCTTGCAGTTCCTGTGCGTTTTTGCGAAGTAGTGGCGGAGAGGCCCATAGAGATTCCAAAGCTTGCTCAAGGACCAAAAGCAGCATCCAAACAGGTTCACCGTAGGTGCAAAAAAAGTGTGAGTTCCTTCCTCTTTCCTTTAAGGACCATAGGAAGGAGCTGGAAGACTTCCTCCCTACCCCTTCCTTTCATGCCTGGGTTCTCCGGCCGTGGCTAGAGTTGATATGCAAGCACAGCCCGCACATTGGGCCATCACTGTGATTCCTCTCAGGACCTCCCCCCTAATCACCGGGACTCAGAACACTCGCAGACAAAACAAAACCAAAATATCGCCAATCATAGGAAGTTATAAGCTACCCGATTCTAAAGAGCTGGGAAGCATCGGAAGAATGTGTGCTACTGATGTGTCCTTAGAATTGCAGCATGAACTTAAACACAAGTAGAAGGAAGGATTGCAATACACTACATACCATGATAACTTCTGAAAAACTGTTTACCCTTATTCTGAATGAAATTTGCCTTCACCGAAAGATAACAAATAAGCAAAAAAAATAAAAATCTACACTTCTACTAGTCAGACTATTAATTATACTGTGTGCCCTTCTAGATTTTTATATATATATATAACACGGTATAGATAGAATTAATTTATATATATAATTATATGTAATTTTACAAACTAAGGTGAGATTTACATAACATAAAATTAACCATTTTGAAGTGAACAATTCAGTGGCACTTAGTACATTCACAGTATTGTGTGACCACCACCTCAGTTTAGGTCCAAACATTTTCATCACCCCGAAAGGAGATCTCGTGCCTATTCATTTCCCCTTCCCCTTGAGCCCTTGGCAGAAACCGATCTGCGTCATCTCTATGGATTTACCTATTCTGGGTATATCATACAAATTCAATCATACACGGCCTTTTGTCTGGCTTCTATCACTTAGCATAATGTTTTCAAAGTTTGTCCACATTGTAGTATGTGTCAGTATTCCATTCCTTTTTACAGCTGGATAATATTCCCTGGTGTATATGTATCACAATTCATTTATCCATTCATCCAGTGATGGACACTTGGCCTGTTCCCTTTTAGCTATTGTGACCAGTGCTGCTATGAACATACATGGACACGCATTTGCTTGAATCCCTATTTTCAACTCTTTGGGATATATGGCTAAGAGTGGAATTGCTGGATCATATGGTAATTCTATGTTTAACTTCTTAAGAGCGACCACCAAACTCTTCCACAGCAGCTGAGCCATTTTATATTCCCCATGGCAATGTATAAGTGTTCCAGTTTCTTAACAACCTCATCAACACTTCCTGTGTTTTGGTTGGTTTGGTCTTTCTTTCTTTCTTTTCTTTCTTTCTTTCTTTCTTTTCTTTTCTTTCTTTCTTTCTTTCCTTTCTTTCTTTCTTTCTTGTCTTTCTTTCTAATAATAGCCATCCTAGTGGTGTGAAGTGATATCATTGAGGTTTTGATTCACATTTCCCTAATTATTAATGATGCTGAGCATCTCTTCATTGCTTGTTGGCCATTTGTATACCTACTTTGGAAAACCGTCTAATTCAAGTCCCTTGCCCATGTTTAAATTGGGTTGTCTTTTGGTGGTTGTATATATTTTTTTGCTTTACAAAAATGGTGATATGTTTGCAAACATTCTATTTGTAAACTACTTTTTCTGCTTAAGAGTCTCTCTTAAACAAAAGTTTATGTCGTTGTATATTCTTATTCTGCACGGCATTATTTTTAATGGCTGCATGGTATCCCACTGAATGAATGTAAAATACCATAAATGATCCATTTCATCCCATATTCTTAGACATTTGTGTCATTTCTGATTTTTACTGTCCTGAATAAGGCTAAGATGACTATCCTTTCCTTATATCCATTCCTTTGTGCCCATGATTATTTTGTGGGTTATAAATCTATTCCTCAAAGTGAAATTGCTGAATCAAAGCATGAGCCGGATTTGGGGGGGACTTTACCAAGCTGCCTTAGGAAAGTTTTCACCCAAATGTAATAACTTTTTAAAAAGGCTATTCAGAGAGTTTTTACATATAAGGGATACAGAGTTGGGTCACGATTTCTAAGGTTTTATAAAGGTTCGTGCCCACAGCAATGGGGGAAATTGTGAAAGGGGTACGCCTTCAAAAGCCAGCAGATGAAAAGCCTGAAAAGCCTGGAGAGCCATTGGGTTGAAATGTCCATTCCCCCTTACACTTCTGTTATTTTACTACTTTTCAGGTTGAAGATTAACAAAAGAGCTTTTATATTTGAGTAATTGCAGGACTGCAAAAAGAGAATGTGTAGATCAATTGGAATATGTGAAAAAACTGAAAATTTTACAAAAGCACTAGAGCTTTCTTGCTTTTCATTTCATTGTATCACTGTTCTTAAACACAATCGACATAATTTCCAAAACTTATTAATTAATAATTTGTATCAGAATTATTTTCATTAAATAAGGCAAAGTGTATTTTCACATATGATTTAAGACCAACGCATAGATCAACAGTTTTTCTGGGGAGTACATGTCTTACTGACTGATGGCCAACAGGTCAACACAAAATGGGATTAATTATAAAAAGTTCATCTTCTAGTCAATCCCATAGGAATCCATTTCATACACTGAGGAGTATTGGACTTCACACTGTATAGATCAGATCTGAAAAGTAATATAATTTTCGTGTTTCTTTTAAGAACCTAAACTTTAGAGTTCAACATTCCAGAACTTTATGTCATGAATATTTAAGCACTGAGCTTCTACAGATAATTATAATGGACCATTAGATATAAAGTTGATTTTATTTTTAAAAATTAGAGATATGTTATTGTACAGTAGCTCCATTGTAAATACAATACTTGAAGTTTTTTTTTTTACAAAAATTAAACATTAAGGTCCTAAGGATTTTTAAAGAATTGCAGTTAAGATCAACTAACCAGGAAAATAAAAGGAGAGAGAGAGAAAGAGATAGTTTCTTTACTATTAATTTTTGCTGTGTCTTCATTGTTAAGCCAAATCTAATTTTTTCTAACCTTTAGGACAACTGTTAGCATTTCCTTGATGGACGAGACTTACTGAGCATCCAGTCAAAGCACTTCCTTCAAGGTGGGACAGCCCCTTCGGAGCCGTGTTCCAGGGAAAAAAATCTGGAATCATGTTTGCTAGAGGTAGGCAACCTGCTGCTAGGTGCAGTATGTTGTGATTTCACTGCAGTAGACTTCCAGGAGTAGCTTCTACTGGTTTTCAGAAATACAAAGAAATTCCTGTAACTGTTATTCTTCCTCCTGAGGGCTCAGGAGTGTGGGTCTCCATAAAGTTTCTGGTCTCTTTAATTCCAGGGAGGAAGGCAGGCAGGTAAGTAACAGAAATTGTCAGATGACTGTCAACATCTAGGTTCTTTTCCAGGACCCAAGTTTGGCTAAAAACCTAAAATAAAACCCATCTAGCATCACTCCAGAGACTTAAGAGGAGAAAGCCTGAAGAAGACTTTTAAAAGATAAACTAGCAAAATGGATTCATAAGAAAGCTGACCAAAATTATGGTTGCAATCTAAGTTCACACTCAGTACGAAGAAGTCTTTCAATTTTTTTTTTTTTTTAAAGATTTTATTTATTTATTTGAGAGAGAGAATGAGACAGAGAGAGCATGAGAGGGTCAGAGGGAGAAGCAGACTCCATGCCGAGCAGGGAGCCCGATGTGGGACTCGATCCTGGGACTCCAGGATCATGACCTGAGCCGAAGGCAGTTGCTTAACCAACTGAGCCACCCAGGCGCCCCGAAGTCTTTCAATTTTTTATAAAGGGATTTTAAAGTTCCATTCACCAAAATATGGCTGCTTTAAGTACATGGTGTGGTACCATCAATGTGTGGATGATTTTACTCTGTGGAGGTTTCCTCTTGCTAACTTGAACTGGCCTAGCATGATTTCTAACAAAACATGATCAAAACAGGGCAAACACTCAAACGTCTTTTCTTTGAGAGAGAGTCTCAGGTATGAAAGAATGTCCCCTGAGCTGTAAATTCTGTGAGGAGGCTGGCCCCCATCTCTCCTTTCCACTCAGTTTGGTTCTGCTGATCCCTCCAGATCCTTCCTCCCCTGACACAAATCTCCAGAGCAACAGGTGTCCGTGGCCACTGAGGGAGCTGGTGAGAACCTCAGGTACCTCTAGGGCCTGTGTATATCCCACAGATTTCTCCAATGGGGTCAAGGGCTGTGGTAGCCAAACTCCCCTTGCCCCGCCCTGAATTCTGGACTCCAAAAATCTGTACGCAGTGGTTTTGGATCCCCAGTTCCCTACCTCTAGGCACATTACCTTCAAGCCAAAGTCCTTATGTACAAAGACTTAGAAAAAAATTAGATTTGGCTATTTTCCAGTTTTTGTTAAAACAAGCAGGGAGGGAGTCAAAATGCCATTCAAATTACTTAGTTGATTGCGACTTTGTTCAGAGGTGTGGTAACATTTTCAAGTAAGGCATTGAGTTTCAGGAGGGCTGGGACAGCTCCGTCTGACGGCTGGCTCACCTGTGTTCGTGCTCAGAAATAAGAGCACCTACATGAATAAATTCTATTTTCTACTCTGTGGCAAACTACAAACTCTAACACGTTGGTTCTAATACACAAGTCACTTCTAGAAACAGGTTGACGTACCCTACCACGCAGTTGCCTGGAAGGATTTGGGAAGAGGCTAGCAAAAAATGGGGACAATTCATTATAATTATAGAGGAATAGGTGGTGAACTCTGAGATCTTGGGAAGAACAGACATTAATATGTCCAGTGCATATAATTTTCACAATGTCTCCAGATTGTGTATATCATCATCAGATATAACTGTCACTTTTGACAAGCCTTCTCTTTTCAGCTGATTTTCTTCTTGAGTGTAAAATATTTAAGTTTAGAGAACATTTGCTTTTAGTGTTAAGACTCCTTCGGTTCCATTAATGAATAAAGGTAATTTCGTTAATGTCATTAAATCTTCCTTCACGGGCTGAATTCTTATTAAATACAACAGACAATGTTGGATCTGTCACTAAGTCAAATTTGTTGAATTGAATTGAACTAAGTCTTTCTCAGATTTATTTTAATCAAGTTTTAGGTGAAAGTCTTCCTCTCAATGATTGTGTCTATGCAAGAAAAGAAAAAAAAACAGTATATATGCAATTTTCTACTGCCTGTGGGCTGCCAGGGGTGGTGAGGGGTGCAGCCCTCTCCCTTATGGTTCCACTTGCCTAAATACATCAACAACGTATCTGTTTAAGGACTCTAAAAAAAAATTTTTAAGATTATATTATTGTCACTTTCTAGTTACCCTAGAATTTAACCTTTTTAAAATGACACGAGATTACATGAAATAGTGACAAGTGGCCCCCATCACATAAAGACACTGGAAAGACCACTAATATGTAGTCAGATCCCACCCAATGGGTTGGAAAATATATAAGCCCACGAAAAATGAATATTTTTACCCCCAAATAAATCCAGTTTCTCTCCGGAGCTTTCTGACATGTGAAGTCAAGAAATCCAACTCCTGGGTGGATTAGTAGGCAGCTTGCTCCTTCTGGCCCTGTTCATTCATTTACAAAGGAGCCAGGCACTGTGTTTGGCTCCAGAGAAACAGACCCAGTGCCTCCCTCACCACGTGTCTGTGAGCTTAGAGTTTCATGGAGAAGACAGACAGCGAACAAACCAACAAATAGACAAGAAAGATAATTTCAGATGCCACTAAGGGCCATGAAGATAATAAAACAGGGGACAGTGGCAGAGGGTGAATGAGAGAGCGGGCTACCTAGAGAGTCTGGAAAGGTCCCTCGGGAGATCGTAGCAGGAGGTCAGTTCATTTATTTTCAGACTTTGTTAGAAGTTCTGCAGTTGGGTGGTGGTGCTCAGTGACCCCCACCCTCGCCCCCCCGCACCGGGGGCAGGCCCTCAGGATCCCTGGTTCCCAACTTCCCCAGGCCTTTCCCTGGCCCAGGAGGGCCCTACCGGTCCAGTCCTCCCAGTTGTCCCAGTTTCCCCCTCAGTGTCTGCTTGTGCGTCTTACACCCTCCGAGGAGAGGCCTCAGTATCCAGCCCTCAGGATGTGGAGAGCTGCAAATAGCACGCACAGCTGCAGCTGGAGGTAGCTGCCGGGAAGCCAGCCAGCCACGGCCACGGCGGGAGCCAGGCCGGGAAGCCAGCCAGCCACGGCCACGGCGGGAGCCAGGCCGGGAAGCCAGCCAGCCACGGCCACGGCGGGAGCCAGGCCGGGAAGCCAGCCAGCCACGGCCACGGCAGGAGCCAGGCCGGGAGCCAGGCCGGCCACGGGCCTCCTCACGCCCTTGCGAGCAGCCTAGCAGAACCCGCCAGGCTTTGGGCCAACCCACCAGTGCAGATTATGGCTTTTATTTTCTGATTTGTGCACGCGAGATGATGGAAGGCAGGCGAAGAAGAAAAGAAACGTGTGCCCTGAAACGTTTTCTGTTTATCTTCAACACGGACCCAGAGGTCGCTCAGCACCAAGAGTGAACACTTTTGTACAAGGTGAAGGGGGACAGGTCTGAGGACAGCCGATTAACAGGGACCCGGGGATCAAATCCAACCCTCTGTGTTCTTGGTGCACGGTCTTTTCCTCAGGACTTGTCCAGTCTTTTTACATGATCACCTTAAAATATTTTCCACCTGAGTTTTCCGCGAGTTTGAAGACTCGCAGTCTCCTCTCGCCGTATTCCTGAACTCCAAAATCTAAGTCTGATTTATAAGGCATCATGGGAAATTTGTCTTTAAAGAAGGAAGCGTAGGAGGAAATGAAAACAGACCCCCTCGGTCTGCCGCACACGGTGAGAGCAGAGTCGGGCCCAGTCACGCACAGCCCCCGTCGGCCTGCCCCACAGGAAAGAGGGAGAGGGGACATTCGGGAAGCCGAGCATCGTTGGTACCCAGGCCCTTGACCTTCTCCAAGGCTGGTGCACATTTGCACGGGTGTGTAGCTCTGCCCAACAACAGGAGGCCCCCTGGCAGCTCCGAGCTGGACCCCGCTTGCCCCGCCTCCGTGGGACCTACCCTTCGGGGAGGACGTGGACCGCTTCCTCCGAGGCCCTGCCTGGCGCTGGAGGGGAGTCCCAGTCCCTTCAGGTGCCTTGGCAGGGTGGCGGGAGGCCCGGGTGTGAGCTGTCCGGCCAGCCTGGGTTGGGCAGTGGCCTGGTGGGCTGCAGGACAGAGCCCTCCCGCCCCCGCCCGCCTGGGGGCTGGGCTGGGTGTGCGGGACGCCTCCGAAGGAGAAATCCTGCTCTCCTTGAGGTCAGTGGGCTGAAGAAAAAGTGCGACCGAGATTGGCCCAGATTCTGCTCTGACGGTCGGCCTTGTCCTGGGGGAGCTTCTCGGGGCAGTTTTAGCTCCTCTCTCCGCTTTTATGTGAAAAGGAGAAATAAGACATAATTCAGAAATGAGTGTACAGTCCCGTAATCGTCACAGGAAACTGCTGCAAATATCCATGACTTTATATGTATTTTCATCTTTCTTTCTTCCTTTTGTTTTGTTTTTCATTATGCAACAAAAAACATTGATGTTCATCATCTAAATGTTAAGCATTTAGATGCTGGTATTTAACACACGTTCCTTAGGGCACCTACCTAAAAAAAAAAAACCCAAAAAACCCCAAACAACTTTTTAAATAAACTCTTGCTGGGTGAGAGGCCACCACGGAAGACTTTATGAAATAACAAGATTTGCCATGAATGGGAAGTCCCATTACAGTCGGACTGTTTTCCAATTAAATTTTAAACCCACTTTAGCAAATGCGTCTGTTTCCTCCAGGTAGGAGTTTTGTTTCAGGTTTCCGCAGGCTGCCTAAGAGTGCTTGCAGTATGCCCCAAACTCCCCTGAGAGAGCGGGAGAGCGCAGTGCGGAATATTAACTCTTCTGCCTGTTATATCCATAAAGCCAGGCCCACCTCTCCCCCAGGGGCATCAGAAATTGCTTTGGTGCACTGTTTGGAGAGGCCTCGGCATTCAGAAACGAAGAAAAGTGAAATAACCCAATGCCCCAAAGAGATAAGATAGTGAAGTCCAAAGACCTAAAGAAATAGAGTTTTAAGTGACTCGTTTTAAAAAACAATTCAAGCACAGTCACACCCTGCGTGGTGCTGGCCCTCCTGTGGCCACGTGCTAGCCGGGTATCCTTGGGCAAATATTTGACCTCCTGTGCCTCAACTTCTCCACTTGTAAAATGGGCATAATAATTGTATCGATTTCATAAGGCTTCACTGGCACGCGTGAAAATTTGGTAAAAGAATCCACGTAGGGGCGCCCGGGTGGCTCAGTCAGTTAAGCATCTGCCTTCGGCTCAGGTCATGACCCCAGGGTCCTGGGATCGAGTCCCGCATCGGGCTCCTTACTCAGCGGGGAGCCTGCTTCTCCCTCTGCTTGCTGTTATCCCTGCTTGTGCTCACACTCACGCGCTCTCTCGCTCTCTCTCTCTGACAAAAAAAAAAGAATCCATATACTATGCCTGGCACGGTGCTTGGCACTTAGAACTCAGTGAATAGTTAGCTATTTAATAATAATAATAACCAATGTATAATAATAACAATAACAAATTATATAATAATAACAATGATATAATAAATAAGAATAACAAATGATATAATAAGTAAGAGTAGCAAATGATATAATAATAGTAATAAATAATAAATAATACTATTTTAAAAAATGATAACAAATGATATAACAAGTTATTAGCTTATAATAAATAAATACTTTTATATTACTACCTAGTCCCATTCTTTTCTCCTTCTCCAGCTTGGGCTTCACCTTCAGGCCAAATAGTGCAGGGGCTTCATTCTTAATTATTTGAACTTGATGTCAGGCCGTCCCAATCACCCGGGCTGCTTACAAAGGTACGGATACCTGTGTGTCCCCCCCAAGATTCTGACTTAATTGATCTTGGGTGTGGCCTGGGCTTTGGAAGTTTTGGAAACTCCCCCAGGTGACTCTAAGGTACAGCCAAGTTTGGAAACCAGGGCTTTTTGGTGTTGTGCTACTCAAAAAGGCAAACAGATGGGCATAGTCTAAATCATTAAAGCGGCATGTCTTATGAGCTAATAATGTGACTCATTTTGCTGCATTAGCCATTCAAATCAGCCCATCAATCTGACTTATTTTTTCACTGAATTCATAAGTTTTGACTGATTTGACCAATTAATTCAGTAAAAAGTTTGATTCATTATAATTATATGGCCATAGCCTCAAGTAAATTGAATTTTCTGGGAACCAGCTATGATGGAGTGGGCATTTGGAATCTTTTAGATGATACATCACCACAGAAGTTCACATTATTTAATTCCATTCTATACATTTGCTAAGATACTGGATATTAAATAAAAATGCTGATAGTTCTGGATTGATTTGACCAATTCATTTAATAAAAATTTGATTTTTCAAACTCCTGTAGCCATAGCCTAAAGAAAATTGGATTTGTTGGGGACGAGCTAGGATTTTAAGTGTAATTTAGAATATAAATCACTACAGGAGTACACATTATTTAATTCCATCCTGCACATTTGCTAACCAACTGGATGTTAAATCAAAATGCTGATAGTTGGAACGAGATTAATGTTGTCTCATCCCTTTGATCTCGTCCTGGGGGCCTTTGAAGGCATGTAGGTTGCTATTGGATTTGTACACTGCTGCCTGTGTATTATTAACCTCTTTAAAAAATTAATTAGTGTGTTGGTCCTCTTAGCGCTTTGGTCATACTGATCCATCAGATGGATCATGAGTGGGGTGGCACTCGTAGCCTCTGTCAACATCCTGTCAACGTTTTCCGTTACAGGCACCAAATGCTAGATTCAAAAAAGCCCCTGAACCTCGTATCCCAGAAGTTTTGCATCTGGCCGTGAACCTGGAGCATCATGATCTCTCGAACTAGCAGGGCAGACCAAGCCTCTCTGGGATGCACCCACAGTTGGACAAAACCAAATTCAACAACCACTTGTCTCCAAGTATTTATATTTATTTATTTATTTTTAAAGATTTTATTTATTCATTTGAGACACAGAGATACAGAGAGAGAGAGAGAGAAAGCATGAGCAGGGAGAGAGGCAGAGGGAGAGGGAGAAGCAGGCTCCTCGCTGAGCCAGGAGCCCGATGCGGGGCTCGATCCCAGGACCCTGGGATCATGACCTGAGCCGAAGGCAGACGCTTAACCATCTGAGCCAGCCAGGCGCCCCTCCAAGTATTTATATTTAAAGCAGAAAACAATTAAGTTAAAAATCCGGCAGTTTTTTGTATATGGCCTACTTCCCCCACTGCAGAACAAGTTAGTTGTTTGTTAGAGGATTTATTTGTAAGGTGCTCAGGAATGACATCATTACAAAAGGAGGACACAGGAAAAGTCTTTTAAAATTTCCTTTCTTGGGGGCCCTGGGTGGCTCAATCGGTTAAGTATCCCCACGCCCTGCATCAGGCTTTCTGCTAGGCAACAACGGGGGGCGGGGGGGGGACAAGCTTCTCCCTCTCCCTCTGCACCTCTGCCTGTTTGTGCACTCACTCGCTCTCTCTCTCTGTCAAATAAATAAATAAAATATTTAAAAAATAAAAAAATAAATAATAAAATTTCCTTTCTGATAGTTTTATGGAAAAAGGAATTTTGGCTAAAGAGTGAATAAAAGAAAATTCATAGTGGTCAAACGGGTAGGATGGAATGAGTATTTAGTAAGTGCCTATTATGTGCTGGGCTCTTTCTGTACATGATCTCCTTTAATCCTTATAACAACCCCTCAAAATAGATCAGTCCCAATTCATAGATAGGGTAACTGAGGTTCAGAGAGATTAATTAACTTGCTCAAAACTGCACAGCGTGAAGTCACAAAAGTAGGATCTGAACCCGACTCAACCTGCCCCAGACCCCACCCTATGTGTCAGGGTGACTGATGCTCCTGGTTTACCCAGGACTGATTTCCCAGAACATGGAACTCAGTTTTGAAAGTCATGACAGTCCCTGGAAAACCAGAACAAGTTGGTTACTCTACTTGGTAACCAGAGGTTACCCTTAACCAGCCAGCCGGATTTCAGGCCCTACACCTGCCCCTGGTGGGAAGCACACATAGGAGGCCCGGCTCCCTCCCTGATTTCAGAAAATAACATATCCGACCATATTACATTTCCAAGTTAATGGCACTTCTAGACAAATTACTGTATCCTTAGATCATGTAGGTGATGGGTCAGCAAACGTGCCCCTGAAGGGCCTTTTTTTTATTTCATGGGTCACAGGGTCTTTGTCACAACCACTCAACTCTGCCATTGTAGAGGGAGGCAACCACGGACAATACAAACACGGACAGGCAGGGCTGTGTTCCCAGAAAACTTTAGTTACCGAAACCAGAGGTGGGCAGGATTGGGCCCGCGGATAGTTTGTCCAACCCTGATGTAGATTATTTGTAAAGAATCCTTTGCGGAGATCATGCATTTTTGAAGAAGAATTATTTCTGGAAGTTACTTTAATTGGGGTAGGGCCAGTGGGCTGTTGGGAGCTGTCTTTGGACCAGCCTACTGGGCAGTTAGCTGTGCCTGTTGGTGGGGGATCAAATTTGACTTTTCTGATCCTACCCCGAAAGCCCTTAGCGTGTGGCTGTGGGAAGGAGCAGCATGGTATCTCCCATCACGGATTTATTTTTTATTTTTTAAAGATTTTATTTATTTCTTTGTCAGAGAGAGAGAGCACGAGGGGCAAGGAGAGGCAGAGGGAGAAGCAGGCTCCCCGCTGAGCAAGACGAGGGACTCCATCCCAGGACCCTGGGATCATGACCTGAGCCGAAGGCGGATGCTTAAGGACTAAGCCACCCAGGCACCCCTCCCATCACAAATTTATATCCCTTCCTTGTCACATTCGTTTCTCTGTTGCCTTTTCAGCTTCTATTTCCAAACACCATTTAAAAAGTCATTCCTATTGCACTCACTCCATGTAACTTCAGATACACTCATTTGCTTCAATACAGCATTTTCTTTCTCACGTGGGAGAGGAAAATACTATGAGATTATCCTATACTGAAAAGCAAATACCACTTTACCCCTACAGCAGCCTCTGCCATCCCACATTCATTCCTGTGTGCCTTCCTCCACTCCCAGAGTACTCAGAGAGCACTCACTCTTCTGCACAGTGGGAAATCACAAAACTAGGATTGGAGGGGTCCCTCAAGGTGCAGGAGGGAGGGGCCCCTCGAGACCCCATGCCCTAAACACAGATATGCCCCAAAGAGGAGAAGTGTACAACCAACATATCCTCAACTGGGACAGGAATAGCGGGCATGGTTTGAGGACGCGGGTGGGGTGGGGAGGAGATGTAAATTTGGGGGGCAAAGAGCAACTGGGAAGGCTTGGGCTCAGGATAAGCCATGCTGAGAGGCGGCTGCTACATAGATTAGCTCAGCAAGAGAAGAGGCAGGTGCTCAGCCTTTGGAGACAGCTAGGGGTCCTGAGGACGATATCACTGTTAAAGCAGGCAGAAGCCTGTGTGCTCTCAAGCAGGAGACCCACGGACAGTGATGAAAGTTCTGCTATAGGCAGGGGGTCCTACTGGTGTCCAGGCAGCTGGAGCCAGGAGACGGGGACCAAGTGTGGCAGTTGAAATGGACGGTAAGGGACTGGGTCCCAAAACATTCCCCAGGAATCAGGACTTCGATGGTAGTGCGGCTAATTCCAGAAAAATGGGGAAGAGGTGATGCTCATTTATGAAGATGACTTCAAGTTTTAGCCTGAAAACCAGCGATATCATCATGCCCCTTGAATACAATTGTTCTCTGGGCAAGTAGGTGAGAGATTCCTGTGCAGAGTTCTTTTTTTGTTTTTTAAGTAAGCTCTAAAAAACATAGAACGTGTCACAAATTTGCATATCATCCTTGGGCAGGGGCCGCGCTAATTTTCCCTGTATCATTCTGATTTTAATATAGGTGTGACCAAAGTGAGCGCCCTGTGCAGATTTTATGTAGAAGTCTACAGAGATGATAGCTGAGCCAGGCAAGGGGTTCCCTATGCTTTTTTTGGCCATTTATTTCCTTAATGGCCCCTGCCTAAACTCTTTCTTGTTTGGCTGAAGAGAAACATATTAGAACTATTGTCTCCTCTGATGTCCTCTGGCTGCCTCCTGCACGAACCTGCAGACAACCTCCACATCGGACACTTCTCCATGAATCCTAGGTTCTCCAAATCATGGCTTAGGAGTTAACCTGTAAACCGCCTCAATCATCAGCTCTGCCGAGGTGGGTTCTGACACCTGGTTTTCATTACTTGGGCATTGCTCAATCCTGGCCACACCTGTCACCGGACTGGTGATCGGTAAGCTTGCACTTGACTCGGGACAACTGAATAGAGCTGCTTCTAACCCTAAAAGAGAATCATTCAAAGAAGGCATTACAATGATTAAGAATACATAAACACACACACACACACAAAGAATATGTAAACACATATTAGATAAATATTTAGATAATGCATGCTTTAAGAGAAGCACTATTTCGATTTAATGATAAAAGCAGAATCAACTATGCACCTGAAAACACTTCATAATTGTTTAGTTTGTCAATTTAACCCAGTGAATTCAATTTTCCAATCTTACACTTGTAAGGAAGGCATTAATATTGAAGATTATAGTGATATCCAGTAGAGGAGAATACAGTAATAAATAATTTAGCTTCTTTATGCTTCAGTCGCTTTCCTAAATTACTTATGAAACAGCAACAAATACTACTGGTGCTATTGGGAAAGCCAACATTATCCATTTCTTATTTAACAATGGAGTCATTAAAAAAAAGAGAGAGAGAAGGGAGGCTGGGAGGGAGAAACTCATTATTGTATTAAATACAGATCCTGGTATCTTGAGAAGCTGTGTGTTTGGTTTGGCTGAAGAATATCAAAAGCAACTAGGCAAGAAAAGGACATTTGTTGTAGCCAAAGTAAACCGTTTTTATTTGTTTTCCATATGCAAGCATATGAGTAGAACCCAGCATATTTTAGATTTGTACATTTCGGGGAACATGTAGACTTTTAATCATCATAACATGAACCACGTCCCTTCTGCTACTTAATGTTTCATAACTGGGAGTGCTGCATGAGCAAAGCATGTCGAAATTAGGAATCCTATGACATTTCAGTACTCGTGTGGATTTTGGCAGGGCCCAGACCCAAAGAAGCACACCTGAATTGTCTCCGGTATGTGAAAATTTATTCTATAACTGTTTCCAGAACATGTGATTCAAATATCATAGTGACTTATCAAATATAACCTTCATCGCCAGGAAAATTTTCCTTGAGCCTTATTGACATTTTTTTTTCTGATCTCACTAGAGATGGTCATGTTTCCCACCCTCCATAAGCTCCAAGATTTTCCCTCCCTCTCCAAAAGAGGAGAGTTTTTTGGAGACAAAACCCCTACCCCTAGATATGAGCATGATCAAATGCATGCATTTCTAGAGAGGCCTTTAGCGTTGGTGGTATAGTGGTGAGCATAGCTGCCTTCTAGAGAGGCCTTTAACCAAAGATCAAAAAAATTGAGGGTGCTTTTTTTGAAATATTATTTCCCACACTCTAACAGTTATGCCTACCAGACAAGATGTTCGCAATAAACTTTATAAACTTCCATATTTTGAGAACTCAATTGTGAGTGTTAAGATGGAAATAGAAGAAATTAATTAAAAAAGAAGTTACTGATAATGTAAATAAAGCCTTTAACACATAATATGTGCTCAATAAATATAATGTTAGCTATTGTAACGTTATTATTTGGGATATTCACAATTAATGACAAACGGTAGCATGTATATACATAATTATAAATGTACACACGGATTTATGTATATAATGGGTATGTATAAACAGAGAAGTGCCTAGCTTTTCTAATTGCCAAAAATAATCTTTGCTTGTGAATTAATTCATTGCCATTTGCTGTTTGTTTTCCTGTTGAGAGCTGGAAAGGAGAACACAAGCGGAGGTGTGAAATGACTCATTTATTTCAGTGCATTATTAACCCAGAAGCCTAGCCACAATTATTCTAATCAGAGTGTTCAAGCAACTCTGACCATTGAGGAAAGACCTAATCAATGAATTAAAATCACAAAACATGCTGCCCAGTGTCACCTTTATCACAGAATAATAAAACGTTAGGATCAGAAGGGCCTTTAGAAACAAATCTTGAGAGACTCATAAATATAGAGCACAAACTGAGGGTTGATAGAGGGAGTTGGGTGGGGGGATGGGCTAGATGGGGGATGGGCATTAAGGAGGGCACTTGTTAGGAAGAGCACTGGTGTTGTGTGTAAATGATGAACCACTGAACTCTACTCCTGAAACCAACATTGAACTGTATGTCAATGTCTAGTTTAATTTAACTAGAATTTAAATTAAAAAAAAGGCCATCAAGGTCATCCAGCACAATGCCTTCATCTTACAAGTGAGGAATCTGGGGCCCAAAGAGGTAGGGTGATTGGCCGGAGCACATGGTCAGCATCAGAGGGGTCATTCCAACACTGGACTTTTGCCTCCATATCCAGGCTCTGCTGGGTCTCATTATCTGTAAGGCATTTCTCCCCCTCTGAAAAAAAACCACATCTATCTGATCACACAGAGTCTGTGTGAAGCCATTACAGCTGGATTTGCCTCCTTGGCCTCTTGTGGGTGACGGCCTTATAAGCCTCTCAGATACGGAGAAGACGGATTATGATTTAAGATCGTTGAACCGAAGGGGCCCCAACAAGTATCCCTTTAACCGCACCTTTTCTGATCTGCTGTCGTCGATATCCAGGATATATGGGTGCACAGTAATATCACCTCACTTTAGGATTAAAACATCCATTATTTTACTTTTGTTTTCCAAGCGTTTTTTCAAATGAGGTCTTTGTTGTTTTTTTTAAGATTTTATTTATTTATTTGACAGAGAGACAGCGAGAGAGGGAACACAAGCAGGGGGAGTGGGAGAAGGAGAAGCAGGCTTCCCGCGGAGCAGGGAGCCCGATGCGGGGCTCGATCCCAGGACCCTGGGATCATGACCTGAGCCGAAGGCAGACGCTTAACGACTGAGCCACCCAGGCGCCCCTTAAATGAGGTCTTTGAAATAGGTCACAGGAATCTCTTTCTTATATCTAGACCCAACATTTTTTAAATATTTAATTTAATTTTGTTTTATTTTATTAAGTAGGCTCCACACCCAGCACGGAGCCCATTGCAGGGCCTGAACTCACGACCCTGAGATCAAGACCTGAGCTGAGCTCAAGAGTCGGACGCTTAACCTACTAACCCAGGAGCCCCTAGACACAATGTTTTTAGTGAGAATTATTGATGAGTTGAAGAGATCACTTGTCCCTGATTCCAATGTTTGGAATGCATGGTCCGGTTGGGGAAATTAGCTTAAAATCACACATGCAGAATCCACAATGGAGTATGGGCTGGAGGTTCCTGAAGGCAGGATTTGGGTCGCCTTTATGTTTCTATCTCCAGCACTAAGCACAGAGCTTGGTATATTGTAGGTGCTCAATAAAGTTTGTTGGACAAATTAATGAAAGAAGAAGCAAATTAAATTTCTGGTTCTCCACACTTTCCATGGCAATAGAAGAGTAGCTTCACCTGGGGGCAGGCATTTGTGCTTTCTGAAGTTGCTTTTCCCAAGCTTGATGGGCTGGTGGCTACTCTGGTGAGACCAAAAAACCAGCCAACCAGACACAGAAAACCAAACACTCTTTCAAGACTTTTCCATCCGCTTCTGGAAGCCACTGCAAAGCATATTTCCATGCCTAAAGGGGCATCCTTGAACACTAGTGGATGACCTGGGAATGGACCCCAGCACCCCTCTACTTCCTTCAGAATGCTGTGCTATTCGGAAAAGCCGGCCTCTGTCTTCGGTTTGCGTTGGAGACCAGTTGAGCAGGCCCAGCCATGGCAAAGCTCACATCCAAGTTTCTCGCCTTAGTGGGTTTGTGTGTCGTATGGTATTCCCATGAAGAAGAAATGAACACTTGTTTCCTTACTGACATTTTAAACAATTCCACTTTGGGGCATCTGGGTGGCTCAGTCAGTTAAGGCGTCTGACTCTTAGTTTCGGCCTGGGTCTTTGATCTCTGTGTCATGGAATCGAGCCCCGCGTTGGGGTCTATGCTTGGTGCAGAGTCTGCTTGGGACTCTCTTTCTCTCTCTGCCCCTCCCCACTGTGTGCTTGCTCGCTCTCTCTCTCTCCCTGCCTCTCAAAATAAACAAATCTTTTTAAAAAAGAATTAAACAATTCCTCTTTAGCGAAGTCTTTGCCTCTCTGTCATTAGAATCCCAGCCAGCCTGACTTCTGATTAAATTTCTCCATGAAGTGGTGGAAGATGCTTCACAGTGTGTGCTGCTTGAAAGATGGCCATTCAGACAGCCATGTGTTGTGAAACTATTTTGTGCATGTGGCCCGCTCGTCGGGAAAGGCATTCCAGCACAGAGTATATGTGTGTGTCAGGGCTGGCAAGAGACCACGCCGGGGCATGAATATGTATGTTTTAAGGAAGGAGCAACAGTTGAGAATGGACGAAAGACATAGCCTGGGCACCCTCCCAACGCCTATAATTACACCACCAACCCTCCTTTAGGGAAAGCTCAGTTCTGCTCATTTTCAGAGAGGTGAAATTGGCATCCGAAGACGTGTTTTTGCGATTTGAACACTGAGGTCTCTTTATGTAAGCATCAGCAATAAAACATCTTTATGTTGACCACATTTTCTTTCCCAGAGACATGAGAAAAGAACAGGACTTGCCTCGTAGGCCTAAAAAGAACACTCTGCTTCCTTCCTTAAAACCTTCGACTGTGTTTTTCTACCTTCAGTTTTGAGTTATAGAAAGATGGATATTTTTGTCCCTGAGCCAAGAAGCCTCTGTGCCCTGTGTCTTTCACACAGCGCCTGCATTTCACAAAAAAAAGAAGTGTTTTTTACCTGATTTTTTTCCTGTGGCATTTAAAAAATCTGCACTGGACTTTGCCACATTCATTTTTTCCATCCCAAAAGCACCAGTGTGAGTTGGTGGGAGGAAAAACATTAACTTCACCGAAGCCTGGAGAGAGGTCAGCGGACATGTCCGGAATCACACGGTGACTCAGAATACCTGCCTGCCTGAGCACTCTCTTAATCAGTCTGAAGGCTGGCCATTTAAACAGCAGGAGATATTTACTCATTCTGGAAGTCTCTTCGGCTGTGTTTTTAAATGGTCACCATCTAGTTTAAGGGGGGGAAAAAATCACTTCATTTTCACTTACGATCCCAAGTCAACAAAGCGAAAATAAAAATATATTCAAAAAAGTTTGTAGAAAGGTTCTCTCATGACAAATCTATCATCGGTTATGATTAAGCTAGAAAAGTCTACTTGAAAGATGCCTCAAGCTTTAGAAGTTGACTTCATGGAGTAGGTCTGCACCCTCATGACCAACCCCATCCCCATCCCAACAGCGCCACTGTGAGCAAAACACCCCGAATGGTAAGACCCACATCTGAGCCCACTTGACAGTTTACAATTTTTCTTACGTTTGGGAAAAAGCTGACTTTCCAAGTTTCTGGTAGCCACTTTTTTGGTATTTACCTAGTACTACAGAAAAAAATGTTAGAGAATTAAGAGAACAAAAAGGCTATTTATTTATTTATTTATTTTTAAAGACTTCATTTCTTTATTTGAGGGAGAGGGAGAGAGTTCACAGAGGGAGAAGGAGAAGCAGACTCACCACCAAACGGAGAGCCTGATGCGGGACTTGATCCCAGGACCCCGAGACCACCACCCGAGCAGAAGGCAGACGCTTAACTGACTGAGCCACCCAGGTGCCCCACAAAAGGCAATTTAAAACCCTTCTTCCACACTTTAACATTTTGGGATACCACCTTTAGGCCAGTTTTTGCCAATAAATCAACTCATGGCAATTATTGGTTCTAAATTTAAAGTTTCCCCTTTTATGTTCGGCTGTGGTTGAAATTCCTGTTTTCTCTGAATTTGCACCTCTGGTGGGACACGATTCTCTTGTCTCTACTTTGCCCTTTGCATGCCAAACAATCCATTCCTTTAACTCTCCAATCTTTTCCTAGCTCCCTCTGCAGCCCGCTGTAGGACTCCTCTCTGGGACTGCTGTGAGCTTCCCGATTAGGTTCTCTTGGATAGTTTGGAAATCTACCCACACCAGTGGCCCTCACCCTCCAAAATAAAAACAAAGCAACTCACACACGTTCTCCCAGACTAACAGGAGGAGTGGCTCACTGTTCCCGGTTGGCATGTGTCATTTACTTCATATGTATTAGTACACGTAGTCATCTGTGGCTTTCTTTGGCCATCGTGTTGAGCAAACTAAATTCTAAGATAGTCAAAAGTTTAGTAATGTAACCAGAAAACTCTTAGCCACTGAATATGGCAATGAAATGAAAACATGCCTTTCGAGAAGAAACCGGCTGTGACAATGACCAGAAAAGAAATCTCTAGAGTCCTCGGCAACGTCGGTCGGCAATTGAATGTTGCTCACTGAGACGTATGGGTTTCCTCTAGCTGATGATAATCACAGGAGCTGGTTCTACTGGATGTAAAAATAAAAAAGGGAGCTTGAAGGAAAAGTTTCTTTACAAGGTGAAAGTAAAAGAAGCTAGGCTGATAACAATTTCCATAGATTTTAGATAAGAAAAATTATAGATACCAGTTTCAGTTATTAAAAAGCATGCACTTAAGCCTTTTGATCCCTTAATTAAAGTTCTTGTTCAGAAAATGTGTTCAAATACAACCTTTAGCAGCTCAGTTTCTAAAATAGTATCATAGAACAGGAGAGGGAACAAATCTGTATGTATCTGTACTACCGGAGAAATCTGATTGCCAATTACCAAAGGGAAGGGCCGGAGTCCCAGCGTGCCTGTTAAAGTTCATACTGGAGAGGTACCGGGGAGGAGGGGGGCATGAAATGTCATTAAGGAGAATGAAAGCCTAGGCATGATCTAAAATAAATAAATTAACAAATAAAGCATTTCAGAGCAGCCTAGCAGAACCTGGAGCTGGAGACGCTCCTTTTTTTTTTTTTCTTTTTTCTTTTTTTTGTCTGTGAAGTTTGCATTTGTTCCGTTCCCTTTATCAGGGCCGTCTGAGCCCCTTGCACCTCATCTCCTGTTGTCTCCATCTTTGTCCTAAAATCAAGACACCCAAGTTACGGTGTGCATTCCAGGTATCTTGATCACTAAATGTCAGTTCAGCGAGGGGAAACATCCAGTTAAAACAAAAGTAGATTTCTCACAATTATTGTGGCTGGCGCAGATCCAAGTTCAGATTTTTCACCCTTACCTGACATCCCTCTCAACCCTCACTCCCGGGGGGCCGGAGGCGGGGAGGAATAGAAAGGAATGGAGCACATAATTTCTTTTCTTTCAGGTTCTCTAAGTCAACCCTTGGCTCCGGCTGGACGATGTGTCAGCATCATGATCTGAATTCTCATTGTATCAGGGTAGCCAGATCCTATGGGTTTTATTTCTTTTTATTCTTTTAAGATTTTATTTATTTATTTGAGAGAGAGTAAGAGCAGGGAGGAAAGGGAGAAGCAGGCTCCCCGAGAGCAGAGAGCCTGACACGGGGCTCGATCCCAGGACCCTGGGATCATGACCTGAGCCGAAGGCAGACGCTTAACGACTGAGCCACCCAGGCGCCCCAATCTGAAGGTTTTTAAAACTCCAGTGGCACTGATGGGTAGTTCCATCTAGTAATGGCCACTTTCAATGGTGCATATGCACAGACTCTCAAATTAAGTTCTAATGTAGCAGTTTGAACTTGTGCTCAGCACAGCAACTTGCCTGCTTTTTAGAATGACCATCCATGGTTCATCGCGTTTTAACACTACCTGCATATTCACCAGTTGCATGACTGAAGACTAATGCTACGTCCAAATTAAATCGCTTATTTTGAACTTCACAGCCAAAAGTGAAATCCTAGGTGTCTGAATTTGTTCCTCCAAGAATTTCTATTAACCAAGTTCATAGTTCTCAACAGGTAGTCATGTAGACTTGGAAAACGACAAAAGACATGAACAGAGAGCCAAAGATGAGGACAGAGGTCAAATATACAAATATACCCATGCAAAGAGATAGAAATAAGATATTTGAGGGCATTTTCACAAGAAGTTGCCTCTTTAGAGAAGAAATTAAAATTAGACTCCTTTACTTGAATTTTCAGACATAACGCGCTTCGTAGAGTATTTGGAAAACTGAAATCCCCTCTCATTTTTATGATAAAATTGGACTTGTATTTCTCTAAAACAAGTATTAGACCCAGAGAAGCACAAAGAGCTCAAGAAAGCAGCAAAACATATGTCCCTCAAATCACATATTTAAAGGTAAGATTATCTTTTGCTGATAAATCATTAAAAGTACTACTCAAAATAAGTTATGGAATATGCATGCAAAGTAGAGTTATTTTTATATTTGGTGTAAGAAGCTTAAAAAGAATGCAATATTGCAACAGAGCAAAACAAATGAGAGACTGCGGAGTCACTTAGCTTCTGTCAAGTCTTTTCTTAATACTCCGTGAGAAGAGAATATACAAGCTGCATTTTTAAAAAATTAGCCTGTCGTGGAAGCTTCTGGTGTTTGGAAATGAATGGTCGATCTTGGTTAAAGCCTAGAGGAGATGCAGACCCTTTGATTCAAAATGCAATAGGATATCTGAGAGCTCTCCAGCCACAGAGAGAACCGCCACAGAGCAAGGCTTGTGTAGACCGGGGTTGGGCAAGAAGTCCATCTGGCAGGGAACTAAGGTAGGAGTCAGAACAAACAAGATTGCAGCAAATTTCAGGCTACAGACAGCCATCAAATACACAAGAAGTCCAAACAAGTTGTTTATACGGCCTCGCTTCCCCCATTGGAAGAGAAGTTCACGTGCACAGGGATTTTTCAATTTTGTTCACGATCGCACCCCCAGCTTTTGGAACAGTTCCTGGCTCAAATATTTGATGACTGAGTGAACATCAACTCAGTTACAGAAGATAGATTTGTCAAAGGGAATTAAATTGCACAAATATCTAGTGAGCAGCTAAGCAGTGCAATGGTAAGTGTCCACGAGTAGTAACGGACATACAGCACCGCAATATGACATGGAAATGCACAGTGCTGGGTGGGAGGAGGACAGGCTGGTGATGGCATCAAGGAGTGTCTTTAGGAAGAACAGCATTGGTAGGAAAGGCTGAAGCCTGTGCCAGGCGGGCTTGGTGCTCAGTTCCCCGAGATCCCTGCACAGAAACCACGTCACCTACTGTGTCCACCATCATATACCTAGTGCTAGCTCAGTGTTCTTCAAGTAGATGCTCAGTCAATGTCTGTGAATTGATGAGCAGGCAATAGGGACCCAGGGAGGGCATGCGATCTAGCTGCAGGGTCAGCATGTTGGCCAGGCCCAGCCAGGGAATCGATCCAGTGTTCCATCCACCTCCTTCACTGAATGACCCGTAGCCAGCCCGGATCTCAGAGGGTCAGAGTGAAGTCTGAGAACTCCAGTCCCAGAATTAAATATGAAAAGGTGAAACCCCAGGGCTCCACTTAAGACTTCCTGAATCAAAATCCTGGGTGGGGGACCCAGAAACTAGCATTTTAACCAAGTATCCAGGTAAGTCTCCTGCATGTCAAAGTTTGGATTCTACTAAAGTAGGATTTTGTAGACAAGTAAACAGATCTAATAAGAATTCTCTCTCAAGTACCCACATTAGTAACTGAAATCCCAAGGGCAAGGAAAACTAATATTTGGGGTGGTTACTGTGGACCAGATACTATTCAAGATGCTGTCACATAGAATAATTTAATATTCAAAAGTCCAAGGTGGTAGTGTTATTACATCTATTTTTAAAGAAACCAGCTCAAGGACAATAAATAACTTGCCTAACGTTGCACAAGTACCTGTGGGAATCCAGACCAGGTTTAATTCCTGAGATCACATGCTCCCTGAGGTCTCGCTGCATCTTTTGGAAATGCAGAATCGAGGGAACGGGGACATTCTGTAGGGCTAGTCTTCAAGAAATGTACATAGAATCAGTTACTGATAGGATGAATCTGTCAAGATGAATTTCTGGACATCAAGATTTGAGGTTTTAATTTAATACAAGCATTAGGCATGTCTAAATCATCTATGACTTTAATAATCCTAATAAAAAGGTGAGCACTGGGTAAAGTGGTTTTTCTGGGGCGGAACCCGAATACTCAGGTACAAAGGGCAGACAAGTACCTGAAGAGGGAAGGCAGGGGTGAGGAGGGACGGACAGCAGGGGAGATGCATACTGTCCCATCTTACAGACTGCTGGGCTCCAGCCAATAGTGGCCAGGTCTCATTTCAAAGAAAAGCCAAAAGTCCAGCTTTGCGTGTAAATATCCTGATTTTTAAATATAGATAACTAACTGAAACGTTTAAAACACACCTCAAAAGTCAAACAAACAGGTCTGGAAAACAAAATCTCTGGTCTAGAGTATACAAATCCCAGGAAGTTAAGCTACATAGAGTAACTGGGATATTGTTTAGTGTGAAATGGTTTAGATCAGAGACATGTCCATGCCTTCTGCTTATGAGAAGCTATATCCTGGTTATCACTACTGCTGGTTTAATTCGATAAAACCTGCATTGCTTCATCTTTTGATTTTATACGGGCATATCAGATGTGGCCGGAAGGCCAAATTTTTCTAAATTGAACTGGACCTATTAACTTATCATCCTAGGGATGACAACCTTATCATTCCGGTTTGGGAGTGACCATCAATTGGCATTGGCCAATTTTAAATTTGTGATCCCCTGGTTTTCAGCTCATTTTAAAGGCAAATGGAGTAAACTCTGGGGGAAGAACCTTCAGTTTTAGTAAGCCCCCCATACTGCATCTGCTTTACAGTAACTGCATTTGTTGATTTCCTAAGTGGAACTTCTCGGGTACCCAAGCATTGAAGCTGTCGTTTCAGAGCAAAAATTCTCTCCCACACACAGAGACCCAACAATGAGTGATTTACTACATAGGATATGCATTCTAAAACATCAAGTTTATGACAAATGAGTTTTCGTCCCTATTATTATCTAATAATTTTATAATGTTAACTTACGAATGACTATGAACACGCCAGTGAGTTTTTGTTGTTTCTAACATAGCCACAGTCTTAATAATACTCCACCCTTTCTGTGTTGGCATTGCCTTAGGGGATATTTTCTTATCTATTTTATGGCAGGGTTAAAAAGATACCTCTCCCTCGGTGCCCTTATGTTTGCAACGTGTATGCATTTATTTCAGGTTATCAAGTGAGGCGATGTCCACCGACCCAGGCAGAAACCATCATTAAATCAAGTTCATACAATGTCACAACGTCACCCGTCTAAAGATGTTAAACGCAGCATAGACGCATGAGCATCGGTGTGAATGGATGAAAAAGGCCCTGAGCCAACAAAAAAGCCTCCAGGAAGTGAAGTCGGCAGGTTCTAATTTCACTTATTTTCATGGCTATGGTTTTTGTGTGTGTGTGTGATTGTAGTTTTCCACTATAAAAGCAAAGCGCATCAGAGGAGTCTGGTGGATTTCTGAGCAGAAAAGCCTCCTCTCTCCCGGAAGTGTGACGGAGCCCAGTTCCCGGAGCCGCGCGGCCGCGGGCCACGGGGAAGCGCCCCCGCCCGCCCCCCGCCCGCCGTCGCCGCCCCTGCCGCGGCCGCCACCGCCACCGCCACCGCCCGGGCTGCACCGGGCTGGGCGGGGCCGGCGGGCCGCTGCGGGCTGGGCTGTTTTGCTGTTTCAGGAGAGCTCCGCGGTGCTCACCCAGCCCGCGGGCCGGCTGCGGGGCTTGAGAAAAACTAGAGAACTTGCTCGGCACGCCCGGATTTCCCAAAGCGCCTCCGCTCCCAGGAGCAGTGCTCGCAGTCGGCTCCCGATCCTCCAGCCACCGAGCCGGCTCTGCGCCCTCACCCGGCTCCCGCTCCCCCCTCCCTCCATCTCCGCCCCGCCCCCTCTTCTTACTTACTCAGCCCTTCTCCCTCCACCCCCCCGCCCTCCTTCCTCCACTTCTGCCCCTCCCTCCCCCTAGCTCCCCTCCGCGTCTCCCCCCTTTCTCTCACTTCTCGCTCTCGCCTCCTCCTACCTCCCCTTCCTCCACCTCCGCCCCTCCCCCACCTCTTACCTCCTTCTTCCTTCACTTCTTCCCTGTCCCACTTCCTCCCCCACCTGTTTCCTTCCCACGTCCTCTTCCCCCTTCCTCCCCCCTCCGCCCCTCACCCTCTTCTTCCTCACCCCTTCTTCCTGTCTCCCTCCCTCTCTTCCTCAACCCCATACCTCCTTTCCCTCACTTCTTCCCTCCCTTACCTCCAACCCCCTCCGTCCTTCTCCCTCTTCCCTCACTTCTTCCCTCTCCCACCTCCCCCCACCTCCCCTGCCTCCCATTCCTCCTACCCCCACCTCCTCCTTCCTCCATCTTTGCCACTCCCCCACCTCGTCCTCTCGCCCTCCCACTTTCCCTCTCCCACTTCGCTCACCTACATCTCTCAACTTCCTTCTTCCTTTATTTTTTCCTTCTCCCACCTCCTCCAACCCTTCCTTCCTCCACCTCTGTCCCTCCCCTTCTTCTTACTCATCCCTTCTTCCTACCTCCCTGTCCTCTTCTTCCAAACCTCCGTGTCTCCCCACTCCGTCCCTCACTTCTCCCCCTCCCATCTTCTCCTACCATCATCCACCCTTCCGCCTCTCCCCTACCTCCTCTCACCTCCCGCCTCATTTCCCACCTTCTCCCACCCCTTCTCCTCCCCTCTTCCCAGGCCCCCAGGGCAGCGGGCGCCTCCCTCATTTCGGGGCAAACACAGATTTGGGCTGAATGTGGTCTCGAGGCCGTCCGTCAAGAACTCAGATGAGAAAGTTTCCTGGCACCTCCACCGCAGGAGTGTCCTGGAGCCCCGGGCGGCATTTCGGCTCCCCTTGGCGTCTGCGCCCAGAAAGCGCTGAGCTTATATCGAGGCGGGTGGTCCCAGTACCAGGGGCAGCGCCCTCCGCTTTTCTTCTCGGGTTAAAGATGATTCTGCTCTTGAAGTTTAGCACAGATAAAAACGCAGCGGTGCTTTTTGTTAGAGAGGGAAATGAGGGCTCAAAGGGAGACTGAGAGGGAGAGAGGCCAGGGGAGGCAAGAAAACAGGGGAGTAAGGTGGTGCTGGTGATCTGCTAGATGGGCTCCTTTGGAGCGGAGGTTCCTATTTGGACACCAGCACGGGGGGGGGGGGGGGGGGGGTAGGTAGATGTAAACGTAAGGTGGCCGGGACAGCAGAATCCCACGGAGAGACAGTGTATTTCCATTGCCAGCAACGATGGCCACACAGTCTTGTTTCCCACACCCTCCCGTCCCCATCAAATTCAGTAGATGCCGTGGGTCTCTTTTATACCTAGTTTGCACACTAGGACACTGAGGCCCGGGTAGGCTAAGTGATTTGGCCATGACCACACAGCTCTTAGTGGCAGACCCAAGACTCAAACCTACATCTGTCTGACTCCAAAACCAAAACCTGACTTAGTATTTGCTGGTCTAAGACAGCTTCAGGTTCAGCTTGAACACAGATTGGTTTGAAGGACAGTCAGGTAGATTTGCAGGTAGGTGCGAGCTTACAGTTCTTCCAGACTGTGTTTCACAAGGGACATAATCAGGGCATCTTTACCCCCCAGGATGTTCCTGAGGCCTATCATTAGCAGGAATCTCTGAATTCCTAGACCCTCTCCAAAGTGGATACTTAGGGAGCTATTGTCTCTAGTTAACCCAAATCTCCTTTTGGCTCATTAGGGAAATTCCTTGGGCCCTAGGCTGGTATCCCACTGCAAAATTACTGGACTATCCAATAGGATTTTTAACTATCCCCTAATTCCCAATCTCCTACAAAGGAAATAAACAGTAGGATGGGGAGACGAACAAAGCAAGTTAAACTTGAGGGTTTTTTGGGGTTTTAAGATTTTATTTATTTATTTGACAGAGGGAGACACAGCGAGAGAGGGAACACAAGCAGGGGGAGTGGGAGAGGGAGAAGCAGGCTTCCCGCGGAGCAGGGAGCCCGATGCGGGGCTTGATCCCAGGACACTGGGATCATGACCTGAGCCAAAGGCAGACACTTAAGGACTGAGCCACCCAGGTGCCCCAGACTTGAGGGTTTAATGGGGGCCTTGCAACACATCCAGAAATTTCAGCTGGACTATGAAAAACACCTTGGGAAAAACTGGGATTCTCTGTTCCTGTGGTATGCAACGGGGTGACTTACTCTGGAGACTAAGGTGAAGCTTGCTTGGTGGTAAGGGTGATGGGATATTTGTGGTTCAGCATGTATGTGTGTTCCTTTCCTGTTTATCCCCAGCAAATATAAAACACACCTGTTTCTGTTAGGCTCCTCTGATGTTTTTTTTTTTGTTTTTCAGAAGGTTTCAAGATATCATGAAGGATGTTTTTTGCTTCAGTTGTATTTTCATTACTAGCTGATAGCTATACGCTCATACATCACCAGAACACACCCTAATCCTCACCCAAAAATGAGATAGTTTTGACAAGCCCAGCCCTCTAAGAAAGTCAGTGGGACGACTGGTTCTTAAATATAATGTTCTACACATGTGCTAATGGAGTGCGGAGGGAATTGGTGTTTAAAAGGCTGTGTCGTGGAATAATACCTCAGGGTGCCATCTGATGGTCCATTTATTTCTAAACCTCGTACAGCCACCATATTGATAAATAAATCCCCCATAGGAGCGCTGGGAAGTTATCCTCCTGGTTATCCTTTCTCCATTTTTATAGGTTAAGAACCGAAGCCACCAAAAGGAGGCCTACTACAGACGACCTGACCCCCAAGCCTTGTTTTTGGTGGTGCGCGTGAGGCCATAGGCCTGCGGCTCCTGAGGCCTACAACAGAGTGAAGAGGGAAAATGGTGCCACTGTCCACTTCTACGAGGAGTCACGAATCCCTGCTATGGAAGGGGCCCCTGGTCCCAGGCAGCTGCTCTGCCACAGGATCGGGCCATTTTCTCCAGGGTGTCCAACTATCCCTAATCTTTTTATCACCACAGACTACGTGGTAGAAGGTGAAGTGGAAGCTGCCTCCAAGGACCTCCTCCTCCTACAGGGGCCTAATGTCCTGCTGTCCTAGTATTGAGGACGGAGCCCTGCAACATGGTGGGAGAACCTCCACCTTCCCGCAGGGCACCCTGAGGAGGGGCAGAGAATCAGGCAAGTCAAAACGAAGCAAAGCTAGGGCAGCGCCCTGAAGCTGACAGGCCACCTCCCTGGGCAAAGGCAGTTGACTGAGACTCGGTTGTTCAGCTGGCCCTTGGTGGGCCACCCTGCAGACTCTCCCGCCCCGGCCCGTCAGCCACCGGGATGCCCAGGGCCCCGGACCTCTCCTGGCAGTTGTGCCCCTGCTGGATACCATTCCTGGGATCATTCCTAGGGAATCCAGAGGCAAGTCCAGGCGACTGTGTGGGGAGAAACAATGGGCATGTGTTTGCCATTTGACTGAGAGCATCTACAAACAATGCTTGGATCCCAGGTCTGGCTCTGGGGCCAGGGAGCTTCAGGCCTTCCCAGCGGCAGAACAGTGAGGGAGGTACTCTGGGCTTTCAGCACCTCCTAAATCATCCCAGAGACAGAGAGCCACTGACTTCCACACGCACACGCTGCTGCCGGCTCTGTCACAAGAAGATGAACTACAAGCAATAAAATCAAGATGAAGTTCTGTGTAAATCTTTCCAGCTCACAAAGATTGTAGAAAGTTGAAGACGAAAGGCATGTTAAAGACCATCTAGCTCTATCTCCTCATCCCGCAGCCACAAAACCTGAGGCCCAGGGACGCGTGTGGACCAACCTGCCATCACAGAGTCGCTGGCTTTCCATGGCTGTCGCGTTGCATCCTTGCTGTCCTGCTAGTCGCACGGTATCTTTTGACTTTCGAAAAAACGATTCAGGAGAAATCAGTGCCCCAGGATCTTCACCTCCCTCCCCGTTGATTGCTTCCAGCTGCTAAAAACTGGCACGGTTAAAAGTGGGTCGTGCTGCCAGTCGCGGAGGGTCAGCACTCTGGGGCGTGCTGATTTGGAGGCGCGGGGAACAGGCAGGTGATTGGAAGCGTAATTGCCAGTCTTCTCCCTGGCACCTGGGGATTTCTGCCATTCAAGTCCCTGGGTGTGTGCCCTCAGCAAATACTAACCCACAGAGTCAATTGCCAACTCCAGTCATGTGTACATTTACCCTCTGGGGATGGAAAGCTGGAGGAAATGCGATTTCCTAATCTACGTGGCCTCAGATGGAAAGATGTTTTTGCCTGATGAGAGCCCTCAGAGAGTAAATGCGTATTGAGGGCCTACAGTGCTCTCCAGGATCCTTTATGGGAACTGGCTGTAGAGAAAAAAAAACACAACGTCACAGATGGTTCTGGTTCTCTCTTTGCCTTAGTCAAGACCCTGGTTGAGACAAGGTTAAGACCTTGGTTGCCAGTGATCAGCTCGAGCAGGGTTAGGCAGTAAGGGAGATGTGTGGATGCAGCAGTATCTCCTGAAGTTCAAGGACGGAGGGCTACTAGGAACCCAGGCTGGACTCCTTCTCCAGCTTTCGTCTCTGCTTCCGCAGTCCGCTTTCCTTTCCTCTCTGTGGGCAGCCAGCCGGGCTGAAGATGATCCCTCCATGGAAGAGATTAGCCACAGGTGACTGGTTGGCCCAGGAGAGAAGTGTGATTGGCCCAGCCCGGGTCAGGTGCACAACCTGATCCAATCAAGGTGGCCACAGGTAGGGTGCCCTACCTCCTGGATGGCTGAGGGGCAAGCCCTTCCAGACAGAAGAATGAGGTGCGGTGGGCAGACATTTTTAAAGTCAGATTAGTTATTGATATAGAAAAAGTGGTATGGTGCAGGTGGGAGTTTCGAGGTATAATTCAGACACTGGAGCCTAATTTCTTGAGTGATAAACTGTCTATCATAGAGCTGTATCTTTTTAGATAGCAGTTTTCCTGGCAACTCAACTCCTATCCTCTGGGCTCTATTAAGAAAGCCCATCAAACAAACATCTTAATCTTTTATGTGACTATCATATATATCTTCATCCCGTTGACATGTGCCAGCTAGCTAGATAAGAACATGAGATAAAAGTGCAATTTTAGGGATGCCTGGGTGGCTCAGTTGGTTAAGTGTCTGCCTTTGGCTCAGGTCCTGATCCTGGGATCCTGGGATTGAGCCCCATGTCAGGCTTCCCGCTCAGCGGGGTGTCTGCTTCTCCCTCCCTCTCCCCCTCCCCACCTTCGTGCTCTCTCACTCAAATAAATAAATAAATTTTTTTTAAAAAGTGCAATTTTAAACTTGTGCGTGTTGAGAGATATATATGCACACATACATATGTGTTTAGAAACCCAACCTATTTCCAAAAAGGATTAGAAGAAGCTTCTAATAAAAACACAGAAGAAGGGGCGCCTGGGTGGCTCAGTTGTTAAGCGTCTGCCTTCGGCTCAGGTCAAGGTCCCAGGATCCTGGGATCGAGCCCCACATCAGGCTCCCTGCTCAACGGGAAGCCTGCTTCTCCCTCTCCCACTCCCCCTGCTTGTGTTCCCTCTCTTGCTGTCTCTCTCTCTCTCTGTCAAATAAAATAAATAAAATCTTAAAAAAAAAAAAAAAAAAAAACAGAAGAAATATGACCAAAAGCCATTAACACTAAAAAAGAAGTAAAAGGCATGTAGCAAACAGCTTGCAGTTGAACAGAGTGACAGAAGATGGACAGGCTATAATTCCTGGCCTGAACTGATTAGTAAACCTAGTTCTGAACTTTCTAATATTCAAGGCAAAGAAGAGAATGTTATGAATTAAATTGCTGTTATTATTTAAACATGTAAATCTCTAGAATAGTTCTCAAAATATAGTCCAGGGCCATTGTGGTCCTCAAAACCGTTTCTGGGGGTCCACAGATCAAAACTATTTTCATAATGCTGAGGCATTGCTTGCCTTTTTCACTCCCGTTCTGTCATGAGTGCCCTGTGGAGTTTTCTAGAAGCTACATGTCATGTAATATTACCACAGACAGAATACAGAAGCAGATAGACAAATCCAACTGTCTTCTACTAAGCCAGACATTCAAGAGATTAGCAAAAATTTAAAACAATGTCACTCTTCTCACTAATTTATTTTTGTTTTAGAAATTTATTTTCACAAAACATTAATTATGTTAGTGTATTATGGGTTTATTGCTATTATTTTAAATGAATTAGAAAATATTTAATTTTTGTTTTAATTTCTAATATGTTAAGCATTGTGGATCTATTCTAGATAAGTAAAAAACTCAGATTCTCAACAATTTTTTTAAGAGTGTAAAGGGATTCTGAGACCAAATGTTTGAGAACTGCTCATCAAGAATATTACTATTATTTATGCATCTGAGATGGTGATTTTTTGCCCCAAAAGTTTCTTTCTAGAAGGCAGTGATCATGGCTACATTTGATCCCAGGCAAAACTAAAATCACTTTATGAACAGATGAGGTATCATTTTTTACACATACATTCATTTCTCATTTTATCTGTTCCAAAAATATTTCCTGAGCTCCTGGCATATATGCTCCAGGTACAGCACTTTCTTCTGGGAAGATAGTGAAAGGTAAGACCAACGTGGATCCCTGTCCTCACGGAGATCTGGGATCTAGTTTGCAAAGGAGAAACAATGATGACTCGAAAATTCAGGATCAATGTAAAACCAGATGGAAACTGCTTTTGTTAACATTCACATAAACTACCAATTTAAAAAAAATACTATTTATTTTCCGGAGTCTGAAGACTTGAGGTTGAAGAGTTTCCTGGCAGGAGGACGTCATTTGACAGGTATTAGATTTACTGGGGGTTCAAGTTACAGCGGCCCTAGTCTGTTATTATGGTGTTTAAAAGTATGATATGTTTTGAGAAAATTCAGTGTAGGTAAACAGAAATCTACATTAGAGAGCATCATGCTTGCATTACAAAAAGGTTTTTCATTTTGGAAATACTATACTGGACTGACAGAGGGAGTGATCGATAACCTTATTGATTGAATGAACAGTTCATTGTATACTTAAAATTTGATTCACATTATCACAATTGATTCACAACTTTTCAGTTACATGTATAATACATTTAGGAAGATGAAATTGTCTTGTACAATTACAGTGAAAAAGGAGAAAGCAAGCTTCTAGTTGTGGCCAGCGACTGATGTTAGTTGAGCCTTAGACCAGGAGGAAAAGTCCAGAATTGGTAAAAGAGAGGTGCCAAAGAAAACATGAACTGTGAGGTGTAAGTAGAGTTTCATTTCTTTGTTTGACAGCATGGTTGGGCTGGAGGGTCAAGGCAATGCATGTAAATTTCAGCCTGGCATTAGACAAAAATCTTTTATAGTGTCCTTGTCGATTCATGGAGAGTTGGAGGGTAGGTGTAGGGCAAATTCGATTGATTTGTAGCTGGTTGAACAATCACTTCCCAAAAGTCTTGAAATGGATCCATTTCAATTTTGATGGAGGTCACTAGTGACTTGCCCCAGGAATCTACCTTCTGCCTCACTCAGTACAATATTGTTGTAAGTGATATCCTGAAGAAATCTGATGGTGACAAATATGGGAGAATAGCTTATACTTTAAGATGCTAGAGCTGGGGTCCAAAAATATTTTCAAAGATTGGAACAATGTGTCAAGTCTAATAAGATAGAATTTAAGGGGCGCCTGGGTGGCTCAGCCGTTAAGCGTCTGCCTTCAGCTCAGGTCATGGTCCCAGGGTCCTGGGATCGAGCCCCGCATCAGGCTCCCTGCTCTGTGGGAAGCCTGCTTCTCCCTCTCCCACTCCCCCTGCTTGTGTTCCCTCTCTCTCTCTGTCAAATAAATAAATAAAATCTTTTTTTTTAAAAAAAGATAGAATTTAATAGGGAATTATCCCACAGTTATGCACCTAAAAATCATCCAAACAAGGCCAGGATGTTTGGAACCTGGCATGTTTAAATGAAACCAGGATAAGGCAAATACAAAAATGTACCTATAAAGATTTTGTTATGAGTAGGCCAGCACTTGGCATCTAGGCTATTACCTGAAGCTCCATGATAACAGTAGATGTTAGTCCAGGGAAAAGGAAGATGAGGGTGGAGAAGAAATTTGGGTGGGGAGTGTAGCTTAAGAGTACAATATGCAAAAGAAAAAAAATAAATGACTTCTTAAAATGCTACATGAGAGGCCTTGGATTTTATTAATAGAAATATTATGTCCAGAATAAAGGAGAGGATGGTCCGACTCTACTCTGCAAGTTAGGCCTCTCCTGGAATATTGGAGGCAATTCTGGGTGACTATCTTTTATGGAGACTTTGACCAGCTAGAATATGTAGACAAGACAGCAATTAACATGGAAAGGCTCTTGAAATGATGTCATGTCCCTGCTCTCAACACTGCAAAGTGTGGCCCTAGACCTTTGAGGCCACATGACCCCTGGCTACCTCTTAACCCTCTCTTCTGACTTCTCTCCCCTTCTCCATTTCAGCGTGGCCGGCCTCCTTGATATTTCTCAAACATCAAGCATTTATCCTTGCAGGATCTTTGCCCTCCCCGCCCACATATTGACATGGCTCATCCCCTCAAACGTCTTTGCTCAAGTCACTTCCTCATTGACCTCCCTTACCTCCCAACCTAAAGAAACACTCCCATTTCCCAGTCACTTTACCTTGCTTTTCCTTCAGTATATTTATCAGTACCTAACATTATGTTACCAATTTACTCAACGGTTTATTTTCTGTCTTCATCAGTAGAATTTAAGTCCCAGGAGGGCTGGGGTTTTGTTTGCTCCTCTGATCCATCCCTTGCTCCTGATACACCTTAGGTTCTCGATGAGCACATTTTGATGAACTCAAAAGCCATACTGTAAACCCACAGTAGGGCAGGCCTCTGAGAGCTCCATCAAACACTGAAGGAGCTACTTTGTGGAAGAGACCTCTCCCACCCCCATGGCCAGGCTAGAATGATGAGTGGACGCTCAAGGCAAGGTGCTTTGGGACTCTCGGGCTCAATATAAAGAAATATTTCTAAGAACTGGAAAGGGTGGGCCACTAGGAACCTCCCCACCACAGGGCATGTTTCCTCAAGTGTGAGGAAGTCACTTGTCAGAGGCATTTGGTGGGACTTGAATTCAGTGATACCTAAGATTTTTTTTCTATTCCAAATTTTATGAGATCATCACAGGTTAGGCCACCTCTTTCTTGTTGAAACATTTCTGAATTTGGTCTACTGAAATAGTTTTCCTATGTGAACACATTTTCAATGTTTTGAATGTGATAATGGGATTCGATTTGTAGAAACGATGCCCATTTTCTGAAACGTGGTTTGGAATATGTGAGATTTAGAGGAGAAAGATGGATCTCGTGCAAATTGTGTGTCATTCTGTATTCTCTGACAGCATCCCAAGAATGATCAAAATGTACCTAATTTTTCTTATTCACATGCCCAGTGTGCTCACGAGCCTTATAAATAATCACAAATGTTGCTTTCTCAGTATCTTTCTAGATAAGACATGGCGTCTGTCCCAAGGAGAATGATTTTAGCACTCAACAGCTGAGAAAGGAAATGAATTATCCTATTGTGACTACTAGGGCAATTTAGGTAGTCAGGAATTATCCTGGTACGGACAGACAGACAAAGAGTAAACAAGACCTTGGGATGCTTTTTCAATGAGGCAAAAGTTTTCTTTTGGAAAATAGCACTAAATGTTTAACACAGAGTTCAGAGAACACTGAGCACAGAGATCTGTGTATTTTTATAAATTAAAACAAACAAAAAAACCATAACAGGGCTTGCAGAGGACTCTGTGTTTCTCACTTGGGGAAAAAGGGACAAAATATCAGTGTGGAGGGACTCCAGGCGCCTTCCAGTTAATATCTCCAGCTCTGACTTACTCCTACAGTCCTGAAGCAGGCCAAGAACAGAGATAGAGCTTGAAAGTGTGTCATGGGAATCTGTGACCGTTTCTCTGGCTGCGTGATGAGATTTCTGCTGTCTGTAAATGTCTGAGGTTGGAACCCCACGGCTAGTGTTCTGTTAACCTAAAAAGAAAAAGTCGTTCCTGAAATTCTAAATTTGCAAAACTTATTTCAAAAAGCAAACAAAAAAAGCCCAAACGTAATTTCAGCACCTTAAAACAACAACTGCTGAGCTATGTAAAGGCAGACACAGGGGTGAAAACTTCTTTCTCTCCCAATGTCAGCCAGACTGTAGAACCTAGTTTCGTGAGAAGGCAAGGGTGGGATATGGATGTGTGACGCTGGCTCTTAGCAACTTCCCCGGAAATGAATTTGTCCAGAAATGGGGTTAATGAAGCCAGAGTGGACCCAAGATGAGAAATTGGGATGCTTCTATTCCTGCGTCCTGGGGATGTTCCTCCCTGGGCGTCAGCACTTGCTGGTGGTTTTCCTATGGGACTCTACGTTGTTCAGGCTGGCTTTTGGGTCCCTCCCAGGGCTGCTGGCTGGGCCTCTCTTTCCTAGAGCCTCTGGCGCCTGACAGAGTAAGTCAGTGGAATCAAGACAGCTAACCAGGGTGGGCCCCAGGGTGGGAGATGCACGACGATTGTTCTTTATGCTTTACTGGCCCACTGCACAGGGGGCTGAGCAGTTCCTGAAGGACAGGGATGCCGCTTGTGACCCTTGTATCCCCAGCACTTAGCCCAGCCCTAGCGCCAAAGTCAGCCCTCAGGACAGGTTTTTTTGTTACTATTAAATGAAGTGAAAAGGTCCAAAGGAATGCATGTCTGCATTAACCTCCTTCTAACCAGTGGCACAGATTTGCCTATTTTGGTATGACAGCGTGGTTTTCTTCCTCCACATTGTTTTGGATTCTCAAGTAATGGACACCATGTACCTCTTGTCCCCTGAAAACATTTCTTTGATGAGCTGGGTAGTGAGGGCACAGGGTCTGCGTCCTTGCTCACCACTGAATCTCCCATACGGTGCCCAGCACCCCATCGATGGTCAATAAACATTTGTTAAATAAGTAAAAATATAAACATTTAAAAAATTTAAAAAAAGAAAGTGATGGCTACTGGTCCCACTTGCACCTACCCGGCTTCTGACATTACCCAATAAATGGGCCTCTTTCAAAACAGGACATGTTAGGAAACTGAATTTCCCTAAAGGGAAAAGATGTTAGGACAGCAGGCCCTTTTCTCCACCGTTTTTTGGGAAGGTGAGCAGAAACATGGGACAAAACTTCCCAGGGTCCTGCTCCCGCACTGACCGATGGCCTTTCAGAGGTGACCGGGTGCCCCCCTCCCCCGCCCCCCGGCCTCGCTCATCAGACCATAAGCGCCCCAGAAAGGAGAGCGGGCGGGTTCGCAGGCCGGGAAGGCTTGTCGTGTCCGGCCCCCGCCCCGCCGCGCGGCTAGGTAACTGCTCGGGCTCCCGCGCGGCCACCAAGTGTTCCAAGGGTGAGGATCTGGCGAAATGTGGCCGAGACAGAGGGCGGCGCGGCGGTGCACCGGCCCCCGCCTCCCGGGGCCTCCATTTGGTGAGTTCACCGTGGGCCGCAGAGCCAGGAGAGAGACACCTGCCGGCGGCACGCGGCGGTGCGGGTCCCCGAGAGCCCCTCGGACGCGCACGCCGGGCGCCGGGCCCTGGGCGGCGGGCGGGGAGGGGGCCGCGCCGCGCGGAACCCGGAACCCGGAACCCGGCTCCTCTGCAAGCCCCTTTTTGATCAGGCACCCAACACGATCTCTTCTCTGGACCTTCTTCGAAAAGATTTTTGTAAAAACAGACCTATGTTCACGTATAGGGGAGCCCAACCAAATGTCTCCCTGCCCTGGCCCCTCTGGGCATCGTCAGCCGGCCAGCCTCCCCACACCTGTTCCCGGGGCTGCTGAGCCAATTCAGTCCAAGAACGGGCCTCTGCAATCAGCGGGTCCTTGAAAGAGAGGGCAAAGTCTCACTAGGCTTCTTCTTTTTTTTTTTTAAAGTTATTTATTTATTTATTTTTAATAGTAATCTCTAGACCCAACTTGAGGCTTGAACTCACGACCCCGAGATCAAGAGTCACATGCTCTTCCGTCGGAGCCAACCAGACGCTCACTAGGTTTCTTTTAAGTTCACCTACAAAGGTTAGCCAGATTGCTCTCTGGGAAACATTTGTCCTGGCTCTCTGTGAGCTTCAGGCCAGGCCGAGCCCCAGCCCAGTGCTTGCCCGTGTGTGTGTGTGTGTGTGTGTGTGTGTGTGTGTGTGTGTGTATCCAGAGTGTGTGTGTACCCAGTGTGTGTGTGTGTGTGTGTGTGTGTGTCGGGGGTCTCTGTGAGCTTCAAGCCCGAGCCCCAGCCCAGTGCTTGCCTGTGTGTGTGTGTGTGTGTGTGTGTGTATCCAGAGTGTGTGTGTACCCAGTGTGTGTGTGTGTGTGTGTGTGTGTGTCGGGGGTCTCTGTGAGCTTCAAGCCCGAGCCCCAGCCCAGTGCTTGCCTGTGTGTGTATGTGTGTGTGTGTGTATCCAGAGTGTGTGTGTACCCAGTGTGTGTGTGTGTGTGTGTGTGTGTGTGTGTGTCGGGGGTCTCTGTGAGCTTCAGGCCCAGCCCCAACCCAGTGCTTGGCCGTGTGTGTGTGTGTGTGTGTACCCAATGCCTGCCCATGTGTGTTGTGTGTGTGTGTGTGTACCCAGTGCCTGCCCGTGTGTGTGTGTGTGTGTGGTTTCTGTGTGTGTATGGGAGGACATGCAAGGTAAAAACTGGATGTGCTAGAAGTCACAATGAAAGAAGGGAGCAAAGTGCAGTGAGAATAAGTAATAACAACTCAACTCTGCCCGGGCTATGCACGGGCTAGTGGGAAAGGAAGGACTAACCTGGCAAATTCTAATCATCAACTTTGATTGCCCACGAAGTACCAGAAGAAAGAACTCCAAGAAGGCTGAAGAAGTAAAAAAGTCTTCTGGGGGCTGCTGGTCTGGAGCGAATCCCTGCAGAATGAGGGAGATGTGAGTCCTTGGAAGGCAAGGGAATGAACAGGACTTTCCATTTCAGGGTGAAAAGCAGTTGGCTTAAGGTGAGATGTTGCAGGCTAAGTAGGGTGTGTGGATATTCCCACTGCTGGTTCTCCACAGTCCAGGAAGTGCATGGTACCCCTGGAATTCATCTGTGGAAGCAACTGGTCTCAGAGCAGTTTCAGCCTCCCCTGGGAACCTCTTAGCAATGTACATTTAGGGCCCCTCCCTAGACCTACTGAATCAGAGTTTCTGGGGGTGAGCCCTAGTGATCAGTCTTTAACAAGCCCTGTGGGTGATTCTGATGTTCTCTAAAGTTTGGGAACCCCTGGATTGGGAAATAGAGAAGAAAGGAGCCGACTGGGTGGCATCCCAGGTGCTGGGGCTGTGAGCTCCCTGTGTATAAATAAGGGGGGATAAATGTGTACCGTTGACAGGTACGGGATATGGGACAGGGGATTCAGTTTGTGAGGGGGAGAGCACTAAGTAAAGGTCATTTTGGTCCTGTTGAGTTTGGTGTGAAAGCAGGGTACCCACATCCAAACTCCTCGCAGCATCTGCAAGTTAGGGCCCGCCATGGCGAGGAGAGCAGGGATGGGGTCCCCTATGTGCAGTAGAAATGAAAGAGGGGGTCAGCTCACTGTGATCCAACAGACAGGGGAGGACAGAGAGTCCAAAAGCCTACAGGGAAGAGCTGGTCAGAGAGGAAGGAGAAAAAACAACAACAATCAGTGTGGTGCCACTGAGGCAAAGAAAGGAAAGAGATTCAAGAAGGAACTGGTCGGAGGGAGAAGCCGACCAATGCAGTTGGCCTCGGGCAGTGTTTTCTCACCCATTAGAGGGCTGGGAAGCCATATGGCTGTAAAACCAGCATTTAAAATAATAACAGAAAATGTCAGAGTGTATCTCACATATAGCAAGGATACAGTTTCATGAAACTTCTGTGTAAGATGTATTTTGGTGTCAACAATACATCAATTTAAAAAAGATATACTTTGTGAGGGGGGCTACATCATTTCATGTGGCATTCTTGCTAAAAACGTCTAACTTCACTGCAATCTTGAAAAAATATCAGACAAACTCCGGTGGAGGGACATTTGACAATATAACTGATCGATACTCTTCAAAAGTGTCAAGGTCCTGAAAGTCAAGAAAAGACTGATGAACTCTCATAGATTCGGGAGACTAAGGAGAAATGGCGAAATGCCATGTGAGACACCGAATGGAGGTCCTGGGACAGAAAAGGGACATTAGTGGAAAACTGGGGCCTTTGGTTACTAGTAGAGCACCAGTGTTAGTTTCCTGGCTTTGACCATTGCACTAGGGGAAGCTGGATGAGGATGGTTTCTTCTATTCCAGCTGCAATAACAAAATGCCGCAGACGGGGTGGCTTATAAACAGAAGTTTATTTCTCACAGTTCTGTTGGTTGGAAGTCCAAGATCATGGTGCTGGCAGATTCTGTGTCTGGTGAGGGCTCCCTGCCTTCGTCATAGATGGTGCCTTCTTGCTGGGTCCTCACAGGGTGGACTGGTCTAGGAAGCTATCTGCAGCCTCCTTTGTAAGAGCACGAATCCCATTCATGAAGGCTCCCTTCTCAGGACCTACTCACCTCCCAAGGTCGCACCCCCTAATACTATCACTTTGCGCATGAGCATTCCAACATAGGAATTCTGGGGAGACCCAGGCCTCCAGACCATAGCAAAGGATATATGGAAATCCTCTGCAGGATTTCTGCAGCTTTTCTGAAAATCCACAATTTGTTCAGAACACAGCCTAAAAACACAATGTATTTGTGTATATGTGAACTGGGCGGGGGAGGGGCCATGGCATAAACTTTGGGGAGGCTTGGTGAAAAAAGTTTGAGAGCCACACTGTCTGGGGTGTGGAGGGCACATGCACCAGGCAGTGAGGGGGGCCTCCTGCAGCTGAGGTCCTGGGAGGCCTCGTGCGCGTCGTCGGGGAGGGTGAGAAGCTGCAGGTCCTGGTCAAAGGCGGGGACTGGGGTTATCACAGTGCATGCAGAAGGGTAGATGCGGGCCTCAGTTCTGTTTGACGAATGCCGTGGATTCCAGAAGGAGAGGCATCCTGACCCCAGGAAGTCTGAGGGGTGGGTAGGCAATGTGGACATTAAAGCTGTCGCAGCGATATCCTGTTACCACCTACCACAGCCACGTGCCACAGACAGATCCCCTGCTACCCAGGGGAGGGTAGCATTTGATAGTCTAGGATTGTGTTATTTCTTGGATTTTTGTTGTTCGGGGTGGGGGGAGGATCTAATTTCATAATCTAAGTTTCGTAATCAAAGTTATGATCGAAGACCTATTTTATAATTGAACCCTCTCTGAAATCCTAAAATCCCTAGGCAGATAACTGTCCCTCCTTCATGAGGCATCTTTCAAGCAACCTGGAGGAATGAGAAAGGTTCTGGTAATTCAGTAGCTTCTAACTTTCTTCTCAAATTTTTTGAGTTAGAGCCATGGTTGCCCACTGAGGGTGATTTTGCACCCCCGCCCCCCACATTTGGCATTGTCTGGAGCTGTTTTCAGTGGTCACTACTGGATGTGTGTGTGTGTGTGTGTGTGTGTGTGTGTGTGTGTGTGTGGCATTTGGGGGAGGCCCAGGATGGTGCTAAATATCCTATGGTGCACAAAACAGCCCTTCTACCCACAACAGAAAATTATCCAGCCCAGAATGTCAATAGTGCCAAAGTTGAGAAACCCTGAATTAGACGAGATGAAAATCTGAGGTCTGTTTATGGTTAGGAACGTTGCCTGGCTGCTTCTCACAAAAGAAGGGTATTAAACTTCATTTCTTGGCTTCATTTCAAGTGGATAATTATAACCTGCCTACCTAAAATTTACACTTTAATTTTCAATGGGTATCTTTCTTCAGTTCGTGCTTAAACAGGCTTGGGGTGGCTGTATTCTCGACAACAGGGCAATATTCTGTGCCTGAATCAGTTACAGGTCAGTAGTGGGCGAAACAATTGGTCTTGAAGTGATTCGAAATCTTCGGGCGATAAGCACTAAAACGAGAAACCTAGGGCATTATCGTCATCATTAATTATTAGTACTATTACAGCGCTCATTCAGCCACTCTCGGGATTCCCATGGGATTGCCATTAGTACTAGGGTCAAAAGCAGATTCATGACCTTCAGTCTCACCAGACACCGCCCGGAATTATTACGTTAGCCGGTTAAAAGCCGAGCTCTCCTTCTGCAGGGCCTTGCCGCCTGCTCGCAGCGCTTGGAGAGGCTCTACATTGGCAACATTGAGCTTCAAAGCAAATCTTCAAACTTCTATTTGTACTCGCTGTTCCCATATTTAGACCGGAGCAGCACATACTTGTCTATTGCTTCAAGGCAAGAGCAAATTCTGAAGGCATTAAGTAGAGACTCGCTTGAAGCAAACAAGAGAGCCCAGAACAAGCTAAGGGCAAGACTTTCCCTCTCTCTCTCCTTATGTTCTAAAGCTTTATAATAATAATTCAGGGTAGCAAAACTTAAAATCACAAGCCAGGCTGCCAACTAATTCACAAACCAAACGATTGCCTTTTTATGAGCTGCACTGATCAGTTTGTGAAATCTGATTTGGCTTTTTTTTTTTTTTAAATAGTATTTTAATGTTAAACAAGCCTGGGCAGCTACGTGGTAAACAGGTTGGGTGTTCTTTCTTTCATTTGTAAAGTTTTTTTTTTGTCTTTTTTTTTTAAGTTTTGTTTATTTTCCCTAGGATTTCTGTCTTTAAAAGATTTTATCAAGCTCATTTGAGTTAGCTGGAGCTTTGGCAAAGTATGACTTTGGGGATGATAAATAGCGATATATGGTGCTTCTCTGCTTGACATGTCTTTATTTAAGTAGGTTTGGAATGGAGACTATCCTGACACGATTCTTCCATAAAAATCCATATTATTTCATAGTACAAGTGCTGCCTTTGATAAGATGCCACTGACTTTAATTTGATTTTTTATGAGCTGCCTGCTCCACAGTCTCTGGCCTAGGTCCTCAAAGACAGGCATTTCGAAGGTGTTGGCTGAGGGGAGAAGCAGAAATTTTATTCATGGGGCAGAGTCTGTCTTTGCAAAGCAGCTAACTGGTGTATCCCCGACCGAGCCTGAGATCTGGGCTCCTGGTCGGAACAATCAAAACCATAATAAGAGGGCGCCTGGGTGGCTCAGTTGGTTAAGCGACTGCCTTCGGCTCAGGTCATGATCCTGGAGTCCCGGGATCCAGTCCCACATCAGGCTTCCTGCTCAGCAGGGGGTCTGCTTCTCCCTCTGCCCTCTTCCCTCTTGTGCTCTCTGTCTCTCATTCTCTCTCTCTCAAATAAATAAATAAAATCTTTAAAAAAAAAAAAAAAAACCATAATAAGAGTTCATGTTCCCTGGTTATTTAGTATGTGCCAACCTGAGTCCCAGGTTTCTCTGTGGAATGATTCATTTCAGGCTTGTCACAACTCCTTGACCACGGTGTTACTTGGTGCTTCTATATCACAGCTGAGGATCCTGAGGCTCCGAGAGGTCAGGTACTTTACCCAAGGTCATGGAGCAGAAAGACACGCTAGAATTTGCAACAAGCCATCGAGGGGCCTTGCTCTTGACTTTTCCCAACAAACATGATCTTAAAAACCTGAATAAGATTAGCATGTGATAATTATATGGTTTGTTTTTGAAATGTTCCAGGCTATTTTCACCTTCATTCCCTCTTTTGCTAAAGAGGCATGATGGTACCTGGAATCCTGGAAGGTGTCTTTTCATAAAGATTAGATTTGAAAACGGCTAGACGAGAGGGCACACACACTCCCTTTTCTAATACAACCTCAATGGGAGGCCTACTTGAGCAAATTGGGTGCCCCAAGAGATCACTTCAGTTTATTTTCCTTCTCCCAAAGATGAATTTATGTGGTGGGGTGTTTGAGATTGCCTTTCAGTAATGCCTTTCTTTTTCTACACTGTTCTTGAACATGATGCAATTGATACCCCTTTGAAGTTTAATTATACCTCTGGCATTGCATTGCATGAAGCATTTACCCATGTCTGTGTTTTTGGAAGCTAAGTGAATAGCAGGAACGACATATTTATCTTGGATTTGAGACTTGAGAAGCAAGTTCCTCCCTTGAACGTGGCTTAAGATAGATCACCTCCCCATCTGGGATTCCAACCTCAGGTACATAAGGGAGCCAACAGTAAATTTGAAGAGTGAAGAGAGTAGGAAGACATTTTTCCCATTAATGTAGCTGAAAGCTGATGAGGGCAAGTACTGCCATCTAAGGTTTCTGCAGGGTTTTAGTACTAGTCTCACCACCCCACCCCGCCACCTCCCCATTCACTCCCCCACACTTATCCTAAAGATAAGAATGGTTGGCAAATCACCACTTTCAACAATGTCTATTCTGGCTTAAATATGGCTCCTGTGCCTCAAGTTGAATATGGAACAAGTTGATAACATACAGACAATTCTATGCTTATGAGACATGTGGCAGCCTGTTGGCATTACCGAGGAGGCCCTTCGAAATTAGTCCCCAACCTGCCTGGCTGACTGGGTTGGTAGAGCATTTGACTCTTGAGCTCCAGGGTTGTGAGTTCAAGCCCCACGTTGGGCAGAGAGCTCACTTAAAAATAAATAAATAAATAAATAAATAAATAAATAAATAAAAATAGAATTAGTTCTCAACCTTCTTTTCTAGATCTAGCACCTGCCATTCTCTACCCCGCAGCTATACTAGATGGCCTGTACCTTTTTATGCCAGGTGGGGTGAAAGGCGAGTTGAGGCCACATTTCAGAATTCCAAGGATTGGTTTTCTATTTCCTCTAGGCTGCACCTTTGAGACTTAGAAACAAGACTAGGATGGGTGATGTGGTTCCAAGATGACCGTCTTGGGCAGCCCAAACCCACAGAGACAGAGGGAATTCAATATCTTAATTTCATGCCTCCACACATTAATTTAATTCATGTGGATCCCTCATCCTGCGATGCCTTCCTTCACCTTGTCTCTAGAATTATACTTTTCCTTCAGTATCTAATCATTTTCCAGTGACCCAACCCTCTGATTGAGATGCCCCCTCCATGCTGCCATAACAGCCCAGGCTTCCCTGCGTTGTAACACACACCACAGGGAGGACTCTCACATATTGCTTTGTCTACCTTTCCCACTGAACTATTAATTCATTCTGGCTGATAGTACAAGATCAATATAGTTGTTGAATAAATGAATGAATCTTTCTTTCTGACAGAGCTTATTTGGGAAACAATTCAAGTCAGAAGATTAATTAGTGAATATAGAAGGCCTGGGATGAGCTGAGCCAGAAATGCCCCAAATCCATTCTGCAGCCAGCTACCCTGTCCCATAGCATCACCACTCTGCCAGGTGGCTCCAGATTCTTCTAGCTTTCCATTTTTCGATGCTGTGAGCACCTCTGTCAGCTCTGGTCCTGTCAAAAGGAGCCCCAAGCAGGTACTTACATCTTTGGTTTTAAACTTGGCCAGAACTTCAGTAAAGAAAAAAACCCAAGAAGGCTCTCGTCTCCTACGTTGAAGAAGTGATGTTACTTCTCATGTTGGGATCATGAGTTGAGCTGGACCAGCTTTGTGGGATGTTCCATCTGCAGGTTCTCCCACATCTACCTCTGGGCCCCAACAGTGCTGTCCGCCTGCTTTCCGAAGGGGTGTGGGAATGCTCTCATGCTAGTGGCTACATGGGACACGAAGCTATGACGAAGAGAATTTTCCCCTGAGAGGCAGCTCTGCATGAAGGTGAAGGAGATGGCCTCCATCAGCCCACTGCCAAATCCAAAGCCTGAGGGGCTTATGGAAGTAGGAGTCTATTAACCTCTGCTAACATATTAGCACTAATCTGTTGTTCAAGGAAGGAAGGCTCCCATAGGAGCCCTTTGACCATTTTGACCATGTAGAAGGCTCCTGAATGATCTATAGGTGCAGGGAAAATAGAAACTTCTGGGCAGCATGAGAATCTGAGCTTGGACCATGGTTATTCTCTTGGTCTTGTTGGAGACCTCGGCCAGGCTCTCCCTCTGTCATTTTGTCCTGCAGTTTTGCATGGAAATCACTCTGTACCTACTGAGACCTAATCAAGTATAAATGCCTTAAAATGCCATCAAAAGCCTTAGAGGCAGTGGTCAGGTATTATCAGTGACCAACAGTGAATCTGAATGACAAGATCTTTTTTATGGCCAAGTAACATTCCATTGTGTAGATATACCATTCATCTCTCGAAATCTTGTCACTCATGACAACATGGATGGAACTAGAGGGCATTATACTAAGTGAAATAAGTCAGACAGAAAAAAAAAATAAGTCAGACAGAGAAAGACAAATATTTTGTGATTTCACTTATATTTGGAATCTAAGAAACAAAACAAATGATCAAATACACGAAAAACAACAACAACAACAAACAGAAACAGATTCATAAATGTAGAGAGTAAACTGGCAGTTGCCAGAGGGGAAGGGTGGGTGGGTGTGGAATAGGCCACATAGATGAAGGGGATTAAGAGGTACAAAATTCCAATTACAAAGTAAATAAGTCATGGGTATGGAAGGTACAGCATACAGAATATAGTCAATAATATTGTAATAACTTTGTATGGAGATAGATGGTAACTATACTTATCATGGTGAGCATTTCACGATGTATATAATTGTCGAATCATATTTGTACATCTGAAACTAGTATCATATGTCAATTATATTTCAATTACAAAATTTTAGAAATAGTGAATCAGAGCTCCCTTGAGTCTCCCATGCTCAGCACAAGGGCAGCCCTTCCCATCCGCTCATGTCCCTGAGCTTCTGGGAGGACTGGGCCATCTCTTTTATTTGTTTATTCCCCATGGCACTCACCTCAATCAATATTTTACAGTAAGGTGCTCGAAGTGTTTTCGTGAATTGAATTGAAGGCAACAACAAGGATCTGTATTTGGTTGAACTCCATTTGTAGATCCCAAAAGGTATGGCAACTTGGGCAGATTTCATAGTTTAGCTGGAGTGGTCTGTCAATGGGGAGCCCATGAGACTGGCTACACGCAGCCTGGAATTTTCCAGATGGCCTTGGATTGAAATAATCTATCTTGCTGTACAAATCTTATACTGGAAGTTCTTAATTTGGGACTTGAAAAATGTGATTGCTGTGTCTGTTGGACATCCAGAATAACAATAATAACAATAATAATGCCACCCAATAAAGTGAACATTTGTTAAGTGCCAAGCATGGAGCTAAGTAAGCACTCTTCCATGTAGCATGATTACCAAGGGACCAGGTCTGTGAGAGCTTAGGCAGTATCTTGATTTATGGCCTTGTCATCCATACCTTTTTCCTAAAGAGTTTTCAGCGTACTTGAGGTTCTTCATCACGGGCTCAGGATGGGTCTGACCTGATGAAGGAGGATGCAGGGGCCAAGTCTGCTGAGAGCTGCAACAGAAGTTCCCTATATGGACCTGTTTTTGTGTTTATGGATCACCCGTGGCGACTGTCAGCAGTTTTAATATAGACAACAATTTGAGGCCATCCTAACCACCAGCTTTACTTCTTCCAAGGAGGCCTGGGGCCTTTTCCCAGTGATGATTATCCTTCTTTTCTAGAAATTCAATGGACCTTGTTTCAAACTTAGAATTATGAAGTACAAGCTTTATGTAAGAATAGAATATTCTTCTTTGTTTTTGTTTTTTATTTTAAGAATAGAATATTCTTTGTGGTTTCCAGGAACATGCACTATTCTATTGTATGTTAAATCATAAAGCTAGGGCAGAGAACATTTAAAACTTGGTGTTTATAATCTCTCCTCGCATGTTCTCCTCCCACTTTTCTTCCCTCATATCCCTCAAAGCCCAACTATTTTGCTAACACTCCATCAGGTATCTCCTATGACCTGCAAAATCTATTAATAGGTGAGAAAAAAATTAACTAGTGCAGGCAAAAAAGTTGATCCCAAATCTTGAACATTTTCCATCGGAGGCAATGAAAATGGATTGGGCAACAAAGTTGAATCCTTTATCTTTCTTCTTCCATGCCACTAATTCTCTTTCTAGCAAATCAGATCAATGGGCTGAAGGGACTGGGGGAGGATGAGGATGGTCTGATGGAGGCGGAGCCCTCACCTCTCCAAGCTATGGGCATCACAGAACCAAGGGTAAAGGACAGGAGAGATGGCAGGACGATCAACATAATTTCATCTCCTTGGACATCAGAAGGGATAGGATCGGTGGGTAATTCCTAGAGGTCCTGCTGATCCACAGGGCACAATACACAGGGCAAAGGTTTTTGAGATTACCTGAAGCTCTAAAAATGTGCAGGTGATACTGGACCCTTTAAATTTTCTTATTTTGGTAAAATATACACCCCATCAAATTTAACATTAGAACATTTGAAAGCATACACTTCCGTTGCATTAACTCCATTTCTGTGTTGTGAATCACCACCATCCATCTCCAGAATTTTTTCCTCTTCCCAAACTGAAACTCTGTCCCCCTTAAATAGTAACTCACCATTCTCCCCTCTACCCAGCCGCTGACAACCACCATTCTATTTTCTGCCTCTATGAATTTGGTACCTCTAGGTACCTCATGTAACTGGAATTATACAGTATTTGTCATTTTGGGATGGGCTTATTTCACTTAGCATCATGTCCTCAAGTTTCACCCGTGTTGTAGTACGAGTCAGAACTTCCTTCCTTTTTAAAGCCGAATAATATTCCAGTGTATGTGTACAGCACATTTTGTTTATCCATTCATCCATGGACACTTGGGTTGTTTCCACCTTTTGGCAATTATGAATAATGCCGCTATGAACATGGGTGTACAGCTATCTGTTTGAGTCCCTGCTTTCAATTCTTGTGGCTATAGACCCAGAAGTGGAATTGCTGGATCACATGGCAATTCTATGTTTAATTTTTTGAGGAACCGCCATATTGTTCTCTGTAGAGGCTGCACCATTCTGATGATCACGGTAGTGCAGATCCTCATAGGAGGCGAACCTGGAGAAGACATGAACTTTATCTTTGATCCACGTGTCCCGTATCTTTGACTTTTTAGTGCTGGGGGGTGTTAGTATGCTTCTGCTTAGGTTCCCCACCTGCAGAAGGAAGATGGCAATTACTCTTCCTCTCAGGAAAACGAGGGACTATGGGAAGTATTACTGAGATTGGCTAGGAGAAGAAATTTGGTTCAAAATACCTTGAGTTCTAGGGCCAGAGCCTGTGCCCGTGCCCTTCCTTTCTCCAGCTTGAGCTGGCCCTCCTTCCACTTGCACAGGTCAGGGGTGGTGGTGGTTGGGCTGGAGAGGGTCTAATATCCTACTTATCACACGTGGATTATCAAGGACCTTCTGTGAGGCCCTGGTATAAAGGACCATCCTCAGCGACCAGACCATTGTGCCTGCGTTTCTGACTCTTGTTTCAACTTGCCGTGTTCCCTTTCCCTTGGTGTGGGATGGAGTTCCATAGAGAGACTGTCCACTGAAGGATTGGTTCATCGAAATCCAATCAAGATTTCAGGAAGAACGTGATGGCTCCATTCTTTCCCTCTGTCTCTCCCTTCCCGTCCCCTGGTAAGGTCTTATTCAGGATGTCAAAAGCTTGGCCATTTCTAGAACACACTTTCACTCTCTGATCCACAGCAGGGCTTGTTGAAAGAGGGAAGGCCCCATACTGGGCTGTCATCGAGGAACAGAATTGGTGTCCTGTCCTTGGGAAGGCTGCCCAAGGCTGGATCTCACCCCTCTGGCACTGTGGACAGGCTGGCCTTTCGGGGAGCTCCTGCCCGAGCTGCTGTGGTGTCCTCGGAAGGGGGGGGGGGGTTGCTGTGGAGAAACAGGGAAGCAGAAGGTACTGATGCTCCAGCCGGAACTCTGGCAGTGAGTCGGTCACAGCTCAAGGAGGGATCACTCCCGAGCAGCTCTGCTGTGTTTTTGGCCATGCTGCTGGCAGCAGGGAACCGTCTACACAAAGCCTCTTGTCCGTGTAGGATCAGAAACGGGGAGCAAGGACTCCTCGAGGCTCACTGGAAGGTGTCTCAGGACACCTTCTCGCAAAGATTTTCCTCTGTTTCCAAAGCATCAGCTGGTAAAATTAATTAATCTTCAGTGGCCCTGTCCTCCGAGTGATGGCTGTAAGGCAGAAGGGAGTTCCACAGGCTGCGCCCCCCAGCCCCGCCTCCTGGCCAGGCCAGGCCTCCTGGGCTCGGCCCCTTGGAGATGACTCTCCCTCACTGGAGTGAGGCCCCGCGGCAGCCCGGGATCCAGCTGCCTTGTTCACGGCAGCTTCCTCGGCACCTGGAACAGTGCCAGGCCCGGGAGGCACTCAGTATTCGGAGAATGAATGAATCCACAGCTGAAATCTGGCCTGGGCTGGAGAATGGGCCGGCCTCCTGTTCTAGAGACAGACACTGCTGGAGAAGGAGCTGCCACGGAGAAGCGCTTTGCAGTTCCATTCGGAGAAGGCCTTGGACTGGAGATAACCAGTGTTATTATTCCCCCCGGTCCTTCTGTACCTGAGTCATCACTACCCTCAGACACAGGAGGAAGCAAAATATCGCAGGCCTTCTATGGCCTTCGGGGGGGTGGGGGGGGGGGGAGTATTACAATGTGCTAGGTAAGGCTGTCACCTTCTGGGTATGGGAAGGGGGGGGTCCCCTTTGAGGCAAATTTGCGTATATTTGCATAGCTGTGCCCACCTACACCCTAACCTGCAAAGGGACACCCAGCTCTTCCCACCTATAAACAGACTAATCCTCCTGCTTTCTCCTTTGCAGGATGTGCTGAATCAAAATTTAACTGCCAATGTTCTAGAAATCTTGGGGGGGGGGAACACAAAATGAACATGCCATTTACATTTTAAATTTTAAAAATGTCACTTTTAGTTTACATTTTTTTATAAGTAGGAGTATATTTTGAAGACTTTCCAGGAGATCAGACGAGAGACAGGGAAATAGTCAAAGGTCAAATCGATCCTGAATCTTCAGTTGGAAAGAGGATTGGATCTCTTGTTTTTTCCTGTATTTGTGTGCGTGCAGTAGGGCTCCTAACCTGATCCTAATAAGAAGGCTCGGAGAAATTGGGTCTCTTCATTTTTCAAGATCATCACACATTTTCCGAGGGGAAAATGGACTCTCACTTTGGAAAACATAAAACCATGTTTGCTTTATGTCCCTTAGAAAACAGCTCCTCGCGTCGGGCGGAGGCAGGCAGGCAGGCAGGCCGGCTGGGCGCTGGAAGCCGGAGCCCAGGGCTGCAGCGCGTTGTGTAACCCGCCTGAGAATCACGTTGCACTGACGAGATCCGCAGGCTTTTAGTGCAATAATAAGCTTGATCTTTTTTATTCAAATACAAGGAACAACCACAGCCGGCTCCAAGTCACGTGGCCCGGTCACATGGTGCCGAGACCCAGAGACCGGCTGGCAATCATTAACCAATGCTTACTCCCAGGGAGAAAATGCAGGTTTTAAAGACCCGAGCTCTGTTTTTGTAAAAGCAGCAGCCCTAGAAGAGAAGGTATACATGGTGGGTGGGGTGTCTGGAGCGTGCTAAGGGCTTTCCAAGGAAAGGGAAAGAGCCACCAAGTCCTCCCCGGTGTTGTGCGGCTCCCACTGGACAAACTTGCTCGGGGTCAGCCCCTGTCCCCAGCCCGGAGGAGCCGCGGGGCTGAGCATCCCGGGCGGCGCGCGGAGGGAGGGGCGGGCAGATTGGGCGCGGGGCCCGGGCATTTGCGTAATGGAGGACACGGTTCTGAAATGAGCAGAAGGTTCCATTTGCTCCCCTTTGTGAACTTCGTGCCTTCTAGGGGTCGGCGGAGTTCGGGTAGGGGGTGTGGGGTGGGCAAGGGCAGGGGGAGCTTGTGGGCGCTTCTGGCGTTTTCATTAAAATGAAAACCAGCCTCCAGAATGTGGTTCCTTTAAGTCTTCCTGTGGTAAGAACAGAAACTGCAAGGGCTCTGCCTACCTGAATGTTGCCTTGTTCAGTCGTTTGAATTTAGAAAGAAGTTCTTTCACTTTCTCCAACTTGTATTGCGTTCCTTTGTGCTTTCAAAAACTAATTAGCCGGCGGAGTTTGTTTGATTTGGGTGTAGAAGCGACCACAGTGAGCGTGAATAGAGTTTAGAATCTCTTGCTGGAGGGTAGGGATAGATAAAGTACAGATAAAAGACTGGCAGAAACTGGCTTTTTTTTTTTTTTTTTTTTTAAGCTAGGTGTGTTTTATTTCACATGATAAAAAAAAGTACTTTCCCCAAAACACCGTGCAATATGGACTCAGCCTGGCGAGAAAATCCACCAATATAGTGTGGAGACTTATATACTTACTTCATTTGAATCTTTTCAGAAAGAACAGATATGTAAGGAATTTCCAGTTTTCCAGGTTCACTGTCTGACTGAAATATAATTTCAGGAAATTTAGTTTGTTAGGGAGTTCAGTTGTCTCTGTTCTCACCTTTTCCCCCACTCTACCCTCTTGAAAAAGATAAAAGTACGTGACTTTAAGGGATGGGCCCAGGTTTTGTAGGGCCTGAAGCTTAACAATCCAAGAGGCCCTTTTGAAGAGGATATAAAATTACATATACAAAATTAGGTATTAAAGTATCCCCAAATTCAGAAAAATATGTATTATTCGCTTACCACATCTCTAATATCCTTTTTGTCCTGTATTTTGGGGGGCGTGTTTCTTAGTCGGTCTCAAATTTCATCCTGACCAGTTATCAATTTTAAATGTGCCTATAGTTGTACAAGCTTGATGGTTGGAAACATTTTTCCAGGCCAGCTTCTGATGAGTCTGTTCTGGCTCTGTCTGTCCCACATCTTGATTTTCCTCCGCCGGCCCACACTACCTCCCGTGCCAGACACTGCAGGACACCCTCATACTGCGATATGACCTCTGGATCCGAGCCTTTGCATCTCCACGCCGGGTGGGTCAGCCCAGTGGGCCGTAGGAATATTGCTGGAAACCTTCCCTACTTGAGAACAGCCGGCAGTAACTAAACTGTCCATATAGTTTATAAATTTATAAAAATCTCTTAACCCAAAGTAAAGGTATCTCTGATTCCAGTTCCTTTTAGCCAGATCCCAAAAATGCCCATGGCTGCTCCAAAGTCATCCAAAAGGATGGGAAATGTGGCCCAAAGGAAGTCAGAGTAGAAAGAGGCAGCAATCTTAAGCAATCAAAGCAATCAAGGTCAGAGTATCTTACCACCGCCAAGTTTATAAAAGCAAATGGCCATGAATGTGTTGCTGGGGCTCCTGCGTGGGTGAGAGGCTTGGAGATTCCTTTTCATCAGCTTCAAGGTAAATCTGTTTCTGGTGACCCTGGGTGCATCATATGTACATCTCAGGGAGTCATTTTCTGGGTCCCAGAATCAAAGATCCTCTTGTGTGAGGCAAGCTTGCTTATCTGGACATCTCGTGGGCATGATTTGTCAAAGTAAATTCCATTAATAAAAAGCCTCTGTTGGGCTCTGACTCAGCCCCTCGCCCGTTGCCTTCACCCAACCAGCGTCTCAGGGAAAACCGATCTCCCTCTCCACACGTGCGAGGCAAGGGAGGAGGGGAGGAGCTGGGCCAGGGCATTTATTCCATGTATGTTTATTCCGTGTATGTTTATTCCGCGTGTTTTCCGTGCCCAGCCCTACCGAGTGCTTTTGTCACACGCATCACACCCTGTACTTCCCGGGACGACCCTGTGGAGTGGCTGCGACGAGTCCTGCTCTGCAGATGAGACACGGAGGCACAGGGAGAGGGCTTTCTGCCTGCAGTCACTTGGCGACAGCATTTCCAAGCGGCACCTCGGAACCGGGGCTGGCTGACTCCCCAGGCGGGTTCTTTCGTGACGGCACTCCGACCTTAAACTTTCCATGAAGTGAATGCAGCACACGTCTTGTTTTAGTTTCTCTGGTGGAGCTGACTTCATTTGCAGCGGTATCCGGTTATGGCTCCCCTTTCTTTGCGTCCGTTCTTGCAGAGCATGATCTCACTGCCTGCTAAAATAATTAGGGAGGGGAGCCAACGGGATTCCTTGACCAGCCTTAAAGTTCCTCTCTTCCCCTCTGATGCTGATGTTCTAGGGATTTGCCCCTGAAATGTGCCACCCGCCCTTACGCTGCCCAGCCAAAAGAGTCACCTTGTTGAATCACTTGCCTAGCTTGTCAGGACAGTATTTTGAATTTGGAGTGGCTTGCCAACGTGCTGTTTATGGGGGAAAGGAGGCTGTCAGTTCAGACAATCCGCAAATGCACTAATTAGCTGGATGGAAAAGCAGGCGGTAGCATCTCCCCTGCAGATGAGAGAACCCATCTGATCCAGTTTCCTGACTGCGGTAGCAGTGATTTTTTTCCTCCCAGGCCAGGCTGGGGGCCGGGGCTCCAAAGCATTACTGACTCCTTTAGCTCGAGGTCTCTCCCCTTCTACACCACTGACATCTGGAGCTGGATTGGAGCTGGGTGGGCTGGGGGGAGCTGGCTCATGCCTTGTAGGATGTTTAGTAGCGTCCTTGGCTGCTATGGAACGCTAACCCTCCCCCCCCAGCTGTGGTAATCAATAATATCTTCACACATTGCCAAATGTCCCTGGGGTGGGGGCAACATTGCCCCTGGTTGAGAGCCACTTCTTGAGCTGTGTCAACAGACGGCCACCAACAGCTTCCAGTTGTGTTGATTCTTAAGGTGTGGGGGCAGGGGACAGAGTGGCTTTTGGCTCTCATGGGGCGGTGACTCACAGTGGGAATGTTCTAAGATAGACACAGGGCTCTGGGCGCCAGCCCTCCTGCATGAGAATATTGTGAGGGAAAAGGTAAAACCTTTGAGGATAGAAGCGCGCTCATTTCTCCAGTCAATTAGCCTAACTGACGTTGAGGTGGTTACCTGGGTAGTTAAGAGTTCTGTGGTCAGAGACCCCAGTTTGAATCCCAGCTTTGCTCTTAATTAGCAGTGGGACTTTGGATAAGTGACTTTACCTACCCGTGTCTCGGTTTCCTTATTTGCAATATGGGAATGAGAATATCCATATCGTAGAGTTGTTTAAAGAATTCCGTGAGATAATGCATGTGCTTGATGCATAGTAAGTACTTAACCCATGTAACCCACTTTTAAATTTCTGGACCAATCTTTGATGATGATGATGATTGTTTTGTTTTAATGTAGATAAGTATGTCTCTGCCCAGATTCTCCAGATAATTGTGTCAACCTTCTGCTTGGTTGATTCTGGAAACAGTGTACCAAGTAGCAACTTTAGAGTCTCCTTCTTGCTCTTTTTTTTTTTTAATTTTATTTTTTTATTTTAAGTAGGCTCCATGCCGAACATGGGGCTCGAACTCACAATCCCAAGAACATCCTTCTTGCTTTTTATGGGAAGTACAGATGCTCTCTCCTTGAGATCGTCCATGGTTATCAACAAAGCTCTGCTGTCCTGAGAAAGTTCTGCTCACCACCCTATCAGGATTCGTGGCCATAAGCCTCTTGGTCTACAGTGTGCTTGCTCAGCTCATGCTGAGCTTGAGGTGTTTTGCAAACATTTTTAACCCCATCTTGTCCATGCAAGGATTTACTAATATATACTAATATATATATAATAATGTATACCATATATAAAATATACTAATATATACTAATATATACTATAATTACTAATATATATACTAATATATTCAATTCCAAACGAGATAATTAAAAAAAAGGAAATCAGTGAAAAATCATGAATGTTGCCCTTGTGTATGGACTGAGTCAACATTAGAGAAGGTTCGAAAGGACAAAGGGTAATTGTATAATATATAAAAGCTGCCTTGCTTCTTTGGTCAATAATCAGCAAGAGATAGGACAAGCAATAGACAGAAACGAAAGGGTTCAGAGTGTCACAGCTCGGAGGCTCACATCAACAAAGAGTCTACCAGCCTCTGTCAGGAGCATGCCAGGAGTTTGAAGACACAGGCTGGAGTGATGGCGTGCGTGCTGGAGGCCATGGATGTTTCCTCTGTACAAGGCCCCCTTTGAGGGGGCCTGACTTCAAAGTGCAGTGGGCTGGTGGAGATGAAGTTAAAGAGAGTCTCACAATATTTGCAGATACTCTCTCTCTCAATGTGTTTTCAGTGCAGAAAAAAGACCCAAATTTATTGGGGGAAACACGCCCGAGAGAACATATATCAGTGAGAAGGAGGAGCATGGGCTTGAGTTTAAAACACTCCTGTTTGATGGGCATCAATCTGAGGGCTGCCGGTGGAAACCCCTCCTAGGCAACTGGGATGACAAAGTGCGGTCAGAACAGCCTTTCAGGACCTGACCTGCTTCTACATGGAGGAGCTTCTGAACATGAAGAATCTTGCAACTGCCTGGCAGCTGCCTCGTTATTGCCCCGCACATGTGATGTGTAAGCACAGATCTGTAAACGTGGGGATCGGTCTTACAATTCCGAGGGCACGAACAGATGGTATAGTTACAACCAAGACTAGATGCTTCTGCAATCTTTCGGACACAAGGAAAGAGTGGCTTCCTTGGAGGTTGGAGCTCTGCAGAGCGGGAGCTGAAAGCAGCCTAGACATGCACAGGAATGGGGCTCCTGGGTGGCACAGTGAGTTGAGCGTCTGACTTGTGATTTCGGCTCAGGAAGGGATCTCAGTGTCCTGGGAATCGAGCCCCATAGCCCCGTGTTGGGCTCCTGGCTCAGCGGGGAGTCTGCTTGTCTCCCTCTGCCTCTGCCCCGCCCCCTGCTCACGAGAGCTTTTTCTCTTTCTCTCTCTAAAATAAATAAATAAATCTTTAAAAAATTTTTATTTATTTTTAAAATATTTTATTTATTCGAGAGAGAGAGAGCACAAGCAAGGCGAGGGGCAGAGGGAGAAGCAGATTCCCCAGGGAGCAGGGAGCCCCATTTGGGGCTCGATCCCAGGGCCCTGGGATCATGACCTGAGCCAAAGGCAGACGCTTAACGACTGAGCCACCCAGGTGCCCCTTAAAAACTTTTTTAAAAAGAGGCACACAGGAAAGCCGGTTCCATCCCAGGGGCTATTTGCTTCCCTTTCCTCTAACTTTTTCTAGTCCAGCAAAGCCCAAGGCCTTGGAATTCTAGCCAAACCTACTGACCAATGTAGAAAAATGAGCAAGGAGAATTGGCCAGGCAGCTGGCCCAGGCACCAACTCAGAATTCACCATTAGGATTGAGCGCTGGTGGAACTTACATCCGTAAGTCCACGTGATTACTGAATAAACCTTAGAAGTTAGCTATGATAGGTCAACTGAGGATGTAAAATGACATTTTAACATAGTATGTATTTTTTTTAAGTTTTTTATTTTTATTTATTTTGCGGGGGGGCAGAGGGAGAGGGCAAGAGAGAATCTTAAGCAGGCTCCATGCCCAGCAGAGTTCCACGTAGGGCTCCATCTGGGGCTGGGTCTCAGGACCCTGACATCATGACCTGAGCTGAAATCAAGAGTCAGACACTTAACTACTGAGCCACCCAGGCACCCCCAAAGTTATTCTTTTTTAATTTATTTATAAGTACTCTCTATACCCCACATGGGGCTTGAGACTCACAACCCTGAGATCAAGGGTCACATATTCCTCTGACTGAGCAGCCAGGCGCCCCATAGTATGTACTTAAAAAAAAAAACTTTTATTTTGCAGTAATTTTAGACTTACAGAAAAGTAAAAATAGTACAGAGGATTTTCATATACCCCTCACCCAACTTTCCCTAATGTTTACATCTTATATAATTATAGTACAGTGATCAAAACCAAGAAATTAATACTATTAAATAAAGTATGGGTTTATAAGGAGTTTGCCAGTTTTTTCACTAATGCCCCCTTCCCGGGATCCCACATTGCATTTAATTATTTCTCCTTAGTTTCCTCCAATCTGTGACAATTCCTCAGTCCTTCCTTGTTGTTCATGATTTTGTCACTATTGGAAAAAAAAAAATACCAGTCAGTCAGTCAGTCAGTCAGTTATTTTGTAGAATATCCCCCCACTTGGGTTTGCCTGTTGATTTCTCATGAATTTTTAGCAAGGACACCATAGAAGTGATATACACTTCTCAGGGCATCAGACCAAGGGATTCATGATGTCGATACTTCCTAGAAGTGGTGATGTTTACCTTGATTGCTAGACTAAGGGGCTGGGTTTCTCTGCTGTAAAGTTACTGTTTTTCCTTTTTTAGTTAATAAATATCTTGAGGGAGATACTGTTAGATTGTACAAGTGTCCTGTTTCTTCTCAAATTTCTGCCCATTAATTGTGGCATCTGCTGGAGAATCTTGCCTGCAACAATGATTTCTGTGGCGTTGTAATGGCGATTCTGTATTTTCCTCATTTCTTCTACAATTGTTAATTGGAATTCTTCCATAAGGAAGAGCTGCCCCTTTCTCCCTCATTCATTCATTCATTCATTCATTCATGTGTTTATATTAGTATGAACTCATGGGTATTTATTTTATTCTATGGGCTATAATCTAATTACATTATCATTTATATTGTACCTCAGATTGTTCCAGCTTTGGCCATTGGAAGCGCTTGCAGGTTGGGCCCTGTGTTCCTTGAATCTTGTGCCTTCATCTTTTTTGGGCACTTTCTTACCTTCTGAAATCACAAGATACTTCATGTCTCTGCTCTCTCAGCTGGCTCAACCACTTCCCAAGGAGCCCCGGTGCCCTTTAAAGGATCATAGTATTTAAAGACCAACATCTGGGCACTAGGTGGGCTCATTGTTTTTGGGGTGTCATGGCTTCTAGGCCTTCTCAGCAGGCCGAGCTAGGAAATATATGTATGTATAATAAGGCAAGTATATACACATATATTTTTATTTCTTTATCTATTGAACTGTATACATATTTAAAAGAACATGAGCGTTTGTACTGATAGCCCCGATTCCAACCCAGCACCACAGGGTTTACTCCAGCCTTTCTGCTTTCCTTATCTGTAGCTTCTTCCTCTGCCGGTGGGAAGCCTGGTTCTCATGACCGACACCGTACTTACTGTTCTGTCCAACCCTAGTGTAGGCATAAAGTAATTTGAGAATTGCTAGCCCCCATTTCTTCTGAGAAACGAATGCAGTATTTGCGTAGAATTCTTTTTGTCTTAAGCCTTACAGTCTCCTGTTAAAATAACTGTTTTCCCAAAGTTCCAAAGTTCTTTTCTTCACCCCTTTCAGTGTGGTTATGTTAGTAATTTGTAATACACTTAGGTTAATTTGTTATGGTGTGTATTCCTTTTGGGCTCCCTCCCATACCCTGATTCATTTGGTTTTTAAAATTTACATACAACAATCTTCACACTTTGTGGTGTACAGGTCTGTGGGTTTTTTTTTAAGATTTTATTTATTTGTTTGAGAGAGAGAGAGTGTGTACATGAGCTGGGGGTGGGGCAGAGGGAGAAGCAGACTCCCCACTCGATCCCGGGACCCTGAGATCATGACCTAAGCCTAAAGCAGCCACTTAACTGACTGAGCCACCCAGCTTACCCCCCCTCCTGCCGCCTTTTAAAGATCTTATTTGTTGAGAGAGAGAGACTGTGGGTTTTGACAAATGCACAGAGTTGTGTATCCACCACCAGTCATGACACAGAATAATTCTACCACAAAATTGCCCTCACGCAGTCAACCCCTCCCTGAACCTCATCCCCTGGCAATCACTGATCTGTTTTCTGTCCCTGTAGTGTGGCCTTTTCCAGAAAGTGCAATGAATGGAATTATGTAATAGTCTTTTGGATCTGGCTTATTTCACTTAGGAAAATGCATCTAAGGGTCAGCCATTCAATTATTTGTTCCTTTTTATTGTTGAATAATACTCCACTCATTAGGCACCTCAGGCGTCTGTTGCCATTGCTTCACACTGACTTGAGTCACGGCTGGGTCTTCCAGAAGAAAAAATGATGCTCATACTGCTGGTTTGGTGGTACTCTGGATTCTGGTCTCCTTTCTCCATCTGCCTGCTGCCATTTACTTTTCGGATTCTCCGAAGAGATGCTGCATCGTTCTGCCCAGGTTTTATAAAGGCAATCCATGGGAGAGTCCAGGCAGAGGGTGTGTTCACCATCGTACCCAGACTAGACCCTCTGTCCTTTGTCTTTTTGCTTTTAGAAGTCTGAAGTCAATGTGTTTCCTGATCCTTGTAATTGATCTATTTCATCTTCATGGAAACTCCTAGGATCATTTTTTGTTCCCAAGGGGTCCCCAGTGGTTAGAAATTACCCAATGATGTCCTTGGACAATTTTCATCCATTGTGTTGGGTACATGGAGGACCCTTTCATTCTAGAATGGCATGTCCTGTTCTAGGACAACTACTTGAATAATTTTGTCCATGATTTTCCTTCTATTTCTTTCTTCTCTCTTTCTGAGATTTCTTCTATTATTTAAATGTCAGACTTGCTGGACTCATCCTCTACTTTCCTCTTCTCCTTCATTTTCCATCTCTTTGTCTTTTTGCTATAGTTTCTGGGATACTTACCATCATCTTTATTTTCTAGTCTCTCTATTTAATTTGTCATCTGTGCAGTTGTTTTTAGTTCCCAAGAGCTCTTTTGGCGGTTGTTCTCTACGTTTCTTCTCTTTCTTTTTTTTTTAGAGAGAGGGGGAGTGGGGGTGGGGGAGAGGCAGAGAGAGAGAGAGAGGGAATCCTCAAGCAGACTCCCCACTGAGCACGGAGCTTGATGTGGGGCTCGATCTCACAACCCTGAGATCATGACCTGAGCCAAAATCAAGAGTCAGACCTACTGAGCCACCCAGGCGCCCCTCTCCTTCTTTTTTATAGCATTCCAGTCTTCTTGCTTTGATCTTCTGTCATCTCTTTGAGGACATTAATGATTTGGGGGAAAGTTTTCTTCTCCCTGCATAGACTCCAGGTTGCCTTTTTTTTCTGTTTGTGGTACAGCTATGTCCATGATAGAGTTGAGAACAAACAAGCTACCTTGGAAGCTCTGAGGTTAAGGCAGGGGTTTGCTGACTGTGAGCTTCACTGTGGGGTGAGCTGGCTGGGTGGACTATTTGTTGAACATTCCCTAATTTCAGTATCTTTGGGTGGTTTCTCTGGGACTGGTCAGATTCTCCAGTGCAGAACTTTAGTCTCCTGCTTGGAAGCTTAACGTCTGGTGGCCAAAGTTCTGGGAGCTAAGTTGGGGAAAGAGAGCCGGGGGTCTCAGCACCTGGCACTCATTGTGTATACTGTCATTTGATCTTCTTGGTTTTGACACAGTGCGTCCAAGTTCCCAGTCCACAGACTTCTATTTTACACTCTTAGGAGGGTGAAATCTCTAAACTATGGTTAGATGGGGTAAAAGTAGTCTCCCCGTGTACAGAGTGGGGGCGGGAAGCTAGAGACCTGTGTCTCTGGGGGCTTTCACCCAGTCCTTATTTTAGCCACCCTGTTTGTGCCTCCATTTCCAAAGGTACCTGGTGCTGTTGGTTCCTGAGTTTTTTTGAAGATTCTCTAGTGTGAAACAAGCTCATTCTTCGCTTTATCTACTGCCAACTCAAGGCCGGTAAGTCCTTTATCACCTGCTTCCTAGCTTCTCATATTTTGTTGCTGTTTTTTCCTCTCCTGTCCCGCCTGCCTGTGTGGGGTGTGTCTTTAAACAATCTCTTTACTGTAGTTTTAGTGTATTTTGGGAGGAAGCAAGTTAGATGTGATATTCACTCTTGCATCCTAAAAAGGAAGTCTAGAATGTATTTTTTGAAATATCGGAAATCATAACTCTTAATGCTAAAATGGGACTTGGAATACCACGTTTGCTGGGCCTCAGTTGGGGACAGATGACTTGTACAAAGCCACATAACTAGTAGGGAAGAACAGCTTTCGAACCTGGGACCTGACTTGCCTAATTTTGTTTGTACTATACCAGCACGGTGCCCTTTATGATCATTATGAAATAACATTAAAAAAACCTTTTATTCTGAACTAGTTTAAGACTCATGAAAAGTTCCAAAAAAATAGTACAGAGGGTTCCCATGTGGCCTTTGCTCAGCTTCCCCCAACAATAGTCTTATAGACAACAGTACATTGTCAAAACCAGGAGCTTGACGTTGGCACACTACTCTGATGAAGGTCAGGCCCAGACTCTTAAGTAACATTCTGAATGTATGAAATTTGTGTATTCTGCTAAGCAAAAGCCAGAAGAGGACTCAATCTTTTCTTACTAAGGAGGCTACAATCTAAATAGACATACGAAGATAACTCACCAAATAACACTCAAGTACAGTCCAAAATATATTTTAGAGCCGTCTTCCAGAAAAGCGAGAGGTAGTGAAAACAGGATGGGCTTTGAAATCAGACGAATCTAAGTCCGAATCCAACTTCGCTGCTTAAGATTTGTGGGTCGCTGGGCAAGGAATTTCCCTGAGCCTCATTTTCTTAATGTAAAATGGTGAATATTATTATCTACTTCTTAACATGGTGAGAATGAAATCATGTAGATTATAGTCTAGAATAGTGCTTGGTACATAGTAGCTCTTCAATAAATGGTCACCATAATAATTATTAATAAAATAATAATCCTTAATAATCATAATCCTGTAGTTGTCCGCTTGATCTCGTGTCCAGCTCAAACACCAGGTAGGTTTCTACCTCCTAATTTACTCGGTCGGGTTTAAATAGAAATCAAAGAACAGTTCCTCGTGAAGAGAGGCCTCAGAGGGCACCATGACTTGCCCAAATTGGTGGCACAGGTGTGTCCTCTAAGCCTCCTAATCATCCACGTCAGTATTTCAGTAAAGTATGGAAAGACGGTCAAACATTTAACTAAATGCACATAATTTACCTTTTCTTTTAAAGAAAACTTTGGAAAATAACTGGGATTCTTTTAGTTGTAGTACAAGGTAAAGGTGCGTACCTAACGGCCAAAAGGATGCTGTTTATCTCTCGACCACGTTATCACTTTACAAGCAGTTTGGCTCAAGTCCAGGAGAAGACACTTGTTCCTTTCCCAGGACTCCCCCGAGGCCCACCCCCCTCCATTCCACATGCAAGTCCAAGGGTCCCAGCCCATAGAGGAAGTGGCCATCACAGGCACAGCAAGAAAGCTTTGGAATTAGAAACCCATGCAAATTCTAAATTGAGCCTTGTTTGATTATCTGAACAAAAACACTTGCAAGTCAGTGTGTGAACTAGCCACTTGGGGCTTTTCAAAGGCCCACACTTGGGCCCCACTCAGCAGGTGGTTGTCCGATGAGCATCCTGCTTTACATCACACCTGATCGCCCACCGGCCTAACTCTGGCTTGAATTTCCTGCCCTTGGCATCAACAGAAAGGGGGGTTCACAAAGGCAGCAGCTTCCGGTTTGGCCCCATAGCAAGGAAGGAGCTCTGCTTGCAAACTTGGCCATTTGTGTAAATTGTAAAGTCAGGACTTGCCTTTGGGGGTCGGGGTGACCCTGCAGTCCATTCCGGTCCACCCAAGCCGGCTGATGGTAAGACAGGACCTGAGGATAAAGAAAAAGCTACTTCGTGATCCTGTCTCTTTTCCTGTTCTGATTGCCTGTTATTTGAACGAATAACTTCCAGGCCTTCCTTTATGTCTCCAACCGTGTTCCTTCCCAACCATCTCACAAAAGATCACGTTTCCTTCTGCCGGTTTACCTTGTCTGTCTGGGGGGTTTTTAGGGACTCAGGCACAGCTTTTGGTAGTTCAGTAGAACTGCTAATTCAAGAAATTCTCTCTTCTATTAATCATGCAATTCACATCACTAGAATATTCTCAAAGAAATTAGGCTACATCTAAATAAACGGTGTGGTAAGCGCTGTAACATAAATGGAAAACAGTGTTTATTATGGGCTGAATTGTCCCACCTCCCTCATGTTGAAATCCCAACCCCCAACACCTCAGAATATGACTGTATTTGGAGACAGAGATTTTAAAGAGGTGATTAAGTTAGAAAGAAGCCTTTTGGGTGGGACCTAATCCCATATGAGTCGTGTCCTCCTAAGAAAAGGATATTAATAATGACACAGGTGCATGGACAGAGGGAAGACCATATCGGTGGCCATCTATAAGTCGAGGAGACAGGTCTTGGAAGCAACCAACCCTGTTGACACCTTGATCTTGGACTTCTAGCCTCCAGAGCTGTAAGGCAATAAATCTCTGTTGCTTAAGCCACCCAGTCTGTGCTGCTTTCTCATGGCAGCCCTAGCCGACAGTACATGGTTCAATCATAACTGCGCTGTGATTTTAATCCATCCATTCACAAAAGTTAACGGGCCCCTATTTTTTAAAAATCACCATGTAAAGCGAGTCTGCTTGTTTTCTTTTTCACAGCTTAACTGAGGGATAACTCACATCCAATAAACTGTACATACTTTAAGTGTACAATCTGATAAACGTTGACATCTCTCTACACTCATAAAACCATCAACACAATCAAGATAATGAACATACCTGTCATCTTGAATAAGTTTCCCTGAGCTCCCTTGTACTCTTTCTGTCCTTCCCTTCTCCTTCCCCATTTTCCGGGCCACCACTGAATCTGCTTTCTGTCACTAGAGATTAATCTGCCACTTCTAGAGTTTTATATAAATGGAATCATATAGCGTGCATTCTTTTTGGTCTAATTGCTTTCACTTCGTTTAATTATCTGGAGATTCATCCAGGTGGTGGTGTATTTCAGTAGTAGTATTACCTGGTATGCGTTCGCCAGAGTCCCTCCATTCACCTGCAAAAGGACTCTTGAAGGCCTGTTTAGTTTTCTTTCTAATAAAAAAGAAGTTTTCATTGATTAATGATATAACGTGATTACCAAATTATCTTTGTTTACTGTCTTATCCATGTTATTTTATTTTAAGCGTAGGAAAATAATTGTAATAGCTTTTCTGATGATTGTGAGGGTCCCTATCGTTTTCCAATGGGGGTTTAATTTCTTAGTTATTGGAATGGAATGCCCTAAAATAGGGATTTCAAAACCCTGACCTGGGTTTTAGTTGGTTCTGAGTTATTGTTTTTAACCATAGTGGGTTTTTTTCTCCTTTTTCACCAGATTTAATCAATTTTTTGGTTTACAATTGTTTGAGATTCGGAATAGAGCTGCTATAAACATACATGCACAAGTCTTCCTGTAGACATATGCTTTCTTTTTGTTCAGGAAAATACATAGAATTGAAATGGTTGGATCATATGGAAGGTGTGTTTAACCTTTTAAAAATTGCCAAACTTTTCCCAAAATGGCTGTACCATGTTGCACCATCACCGGCGGTCTATGAGAGTTCTGGCTCCTTTGCATCTTTGCCAATACTTGGAATAGTTGAGCTTTTTGATTTTAGCCATTCCAGTAGGAATGTCGTGGCATAGCATCGTGTTGTTAATTTGCATCTCCCTAATGATGTTGAGTAGCATTGCCGTCCATAGATCTTTTTTTAGATGACATGTCTGCTCAGATCTTTTTGCCTATTTTTTAACTGGGTCATTTGTTTTCTTACGATTGAGTTTTGAGAGTTCATTATGTATTCCGGATGCAGGTCTTTTATCAGATACAGACTTTGCAAATATTTTTTTCTAGCCTGTGACTTGTGTTTTCATTCTCTTAATAGCGTCTTTCAAAGAGCAGAATTTTTAATTTTGATGAAATCCAATTTATCAACCTTTCCTTTTATAAAGTGTGCTTTTGGTGTCACATCTAAGAAATCTTTGCCTAATCTTGTCACCAAGATTTTCTTCTATGTTTTCTTCAAAAAGTGTCGCAGTTTTAGGTTTTATATTTGGGATTATAGCCCGTTGTGAGTTAATGTTTCTATATGGTATGTGGTATGAATAGAAATTCTTTTTTTTTTTTTTTTTTTTTTTGCATGTGGGTGTTGAATTGTGTCAGTCCTATTTGTTATAAAGATTGTTCCTCCTCTGATGAATTGCTTTTGCATCGTTGTCATAAGTCAGTTGTCCTTAAATGTATGGGTTTCTTTTTGGACATTTTATTCTATTTTACTGATACTTTTGTCTGTCTTTATGTCAATAGCACACTGTCTTGGTTGCTGTTGCTTTATAGTAAGTCTGGAAATTAAGAAGTGTTAGCTCTCCAACTTTGTTCTTCTGAATGTCCTTTGTAAACAGCCTAATCATTAACGCCCTCATTGCCACTCAGAGATCCCTTTGAGTGGGCTTAATTAATTTCCTCTCTGAATCTCCAAAGGTGGCTCTTAAAATTTGTGCACTTCTGCTCAAGCCCCTACCCTGCCTCTGCTTCTCTCACTCCCTCTTAGTTCTGGACTTTGCCCCTTGCTTGGCCCAAAAGTAGAGGTCATCAGCTGAGACCTTCCATAACTGTTATACTCCCCCAACAATAAGGTTTTCTACATTTGCACTAATCCTTACCTGCTTCCTTCCTAGCTCGGAGAACAATACCAATTATCATAATGACCAGGTAATTATAGTTACAAATACTGGGTTCTTTCTATGGGCCAAACACTATGCACTTTTTATCATTTCTCATTTCGTCTGCAGAAGATCTCTATCCGGTAGAGATACTGTCCTTGTCCTCATTTGACGGAGGAAGAAGTGAAGGTAGAGAAATTCTTTGTGTTTCCCATATTGGGGTAGCTAGTAGGAGTTGGAGTTAGGGTTCAAGCCTTGGTCCGTCTGGTTTCTGTCCTTCCTCCTGTCCAGACCTAATGATCCTGTTAGTACTGTCCATCCCCTGCCCTCCTAGCTCATCAAAAAGCTTGCTCCGTTCATTACCTCCCTCTCCTTTGTCTCTTTCCCCTTCCCTTTCTACTTGCTCCTTTCCATCAAGGTGATCATACCAAAACAAGCATCTTCAACTACTGTAAGAAGTTGAAGTTTTCCAAATGTTTATCTGCAGCCAGACTTACATTCTGCAGATTCATGTATTAAGTTGTGTATTAGAAAGCTCCACTGGGATATCTCACCGACACCTCAAACATCAAAGAAAATGTATCACCTTCCCTCCAACCCTGCCCCTCCTCTGGAATTTTCTACCCGAGCCAATGGCCCTTCCAACCATACAGGGGCCCAAGCCAGAAACTGACTGTCAAAAGACTCAGATTTTGATTTCAAAACACAGCTCTGCCACTTACTAGACTGGAGACATTTGAGCCTCAATTTCCCAACCCGAAAAGTGGGGGTAAACATTCTACTTCACGGTGTTGTTTTCTGAGCTAAATGACCAGGTTAGTTGCTCGGTAATAATTACTACTGTGCTCATCATTGTCGTCATTTTCACCATCATCATATCCTCCTACCCCCTCCTTCTTTCCAGTCACTCTTACTTACCGCCTTACGGTTCCACAGACATAGCCTGCCCCATCATTTCAGTTTCTTCAATTTTGCTATTCTGCTAGAAGGTCTTCTTACATTCTAGACCAGTGATCACTGAAGTCCCACCCACGGGGCATTAGAAAGCATTAGGACTTCTATTTATGTTCATTTTTAGAAATTTCATCTGTTAAGGTTTTATTTATATGTGTTTTATATATTAACAGAGTATATATAAAATTTAGAAATAAGTGTAACTATTGAGGATACATGTCCAAAAATTTTGGGGAAGGATATATAATAAAAATAGTTGGGAGTTCACCATTCTTGACTGAGTGAAGAGCCCTGTTTGGTTTTCATCCAGAACATCATGGCATTTTGTGAAAACTGGGCGTCTGCCCCATGGACAACATGAAGGCAGGCACTGATCCAATTCGGCTTAAGTTGCCCACAACAAGTTCTGCTCTCATTACTTTTAGCGGGAATGGATTTATTATAGGCTGTTGCCTCGTAGCGAGGTTCTTAACCTTCAGCGCGCATCAGAATCTGCAGAAAGGTTTTTTAGAGCCAAGGTTCCTGGGCCCCGCCCCGGAGTTTCTGATTCGGTGGGCCTGGTGCGGGGTCCGAGAATCTGCGTTTCTACCAAGGGCCCAGGCGCTGCTCATACAGCTGCGCCAGAGGCCGCCCTTTGGGAACCGCCGGGTTACAGAATGGTGACAAGGGCTCCAGACTGGGCACCTGGACACAACGCCCAGAGTCACACTGCAAAACTGGCTTGGCCAGGTAGTTGCTGCACCTGCTGCTTCCACTGCCAAGCCCCAAGCCGCACTGCCTCTGCTGCAGGCCGGAAAACTGCACAAGCTGGAGACTGTGCGGACGCCACTCCATACCCAGGGGGTCGGAGACTGACTAGACATTAGTGCCTTTCTCGCCCTTGCTGGAGACGGTCCAAAGCATCTCCACTTCGGTGTGAGACAGGGCAACCTCAGGGACCTCAGGAAAAACTGCTTTTTTTGCTCCTTTTCCTGCTTCTCTTCTTGCTAGGACCTGCACCCCCGCCTTACACACACCTTATAGAACAGATCAGGTATGACATTAACTCCTTGTAAAGGTCAAGGAGTTAATGATTTCTTTGGAGTCTTCCAGCACCATGGATATGATCTAAAGAGTGACTGGGCAGGGTCCACATGAAGCTTTTCCAAGACCATGGACTCACCAGGACCCCTGGCTCCAGGGCATAAGTGATTTATAGAGGATGCCTAAACACTCCTTTCTGTTCCTGGGTGCCTGGGAAGACACGTGCCCCAGGCCACAGTTTTCAGTAAAAACCCCAGACCCCAAGCAACAACGAGACTTTCTCTCCTTTTCCTTTCGGAGTCCCCCAGACACTCTGCTATATCTGCTCTCTCTTTATCTTCAATAAACTCTGCTCTCACTTCCTGCTGGCTTATGTCTGATTTCCATCCTGCAGGAAGCCAAGGACCCTCCGGGCTGGTCCTGCGGGACCCCCTCTGGGTCCTCGGACCAGGCCTGCATGTATGATCTGTATCCAGAGGGGCAGTGTGGGGGGGACGCTGACAGCGCCCACACCGCGCTGCGCACCAGAGCATCTGCCTGGGGTAGCCTGCCATTTTCATAACCGACCTAAGGTTACTTGTGGAATCCCTAGGGTCAGGGAGTTTGGAAAACAAAGACTCAGCATCCCAGACTTTAGTGCCTAGGAAATCTTGCTAGGAGAGGTTGGGGTGGTTTTGAGTGAGGCATCTGTTGTAGAGTGTATTTTTTTTTTTTTAAGATTTTATTTCTTTTATTTGAGAGAGAGAGAGAGAGCATGAGTGGGGGGAGCAGCAGAGGGAGAGGGAGAAGCAGACTCCCAGTCAAGCTGGGAGTGCGACGTGGGACTCGATCCCGGGACCCTGAGATCATGACCTGAGCTGAAGGCAGACGCTTCACTGACAAAGCCACCCAGGCGCCCCTGTAGATTGTATTTTTCACCTTGCTTTCTGGTACAGAGTCTGAGCCCTAGGACCCGGCACAGAGCGGGCCCTCAGCAGGCCCTTCTTCCTTCTCCTTCCCCTGTGGGCTAGCCTCAGTCACCTGCCTCCAGCATGCCCATGTGTCGTGCTTGAGAGTTTGCCCTGCTGATAAAATCTGAAGGGCTCCTGTCTGGGGTCTTCTCTCCGATTTTTTCCACAGTGAGGTGGGCTCTCTGAACACGCTAGGCGTACTGTGGGGAGCAGAATTTTGCAGTGATGGGTCTGCCTCTGACCATCCCCCTGTGGGAGTGTCACCGGGGCTCACCTGGATTCTGGGTCACTGTGATCTCTCCCCAACTCCTTCCCTCCCAGTGCTCATCTGCAGAGACTGGAACCCAGGTGTGGCGCCTCTGTCTTGAGAGGCTCTGAGACCGAGGCCATTCCTGGAAGGAAGATCTGATAGCCTTCCACGAACGAGCTGTAAAACGATTTGGAGTGAACCCTCTCTCCGGGGGGCTTGCAGCTCTTCCAGTGGTTTCCACTGGCAATAGTGGGCAATAGATGCAAACAGTCAAATTGCCTGTTCTCTACCACTAGTTCAGGTCAAAGTGTCATTTAGGCAGCTTCCAAGGCTTCCTCAGTCCTCCTGCCTGGGAGCGTGGAGGTGCGGGCTGGGGAGAAAGGCCGGGCGTGCTCAGGGTTCAGGCGGTAACTCCTCCCAGCCTCTTCCTTTAAAGCCACACTGCAGTGCCACCCACAGCCTTTGCCGACCATGACAGAAGCAAACTGCTTTTAAAATTTTGGCAGCGCTCATAGTGTCAGAAGCCAAGCTTTAAACAGAGAGGCGTCATGACACAGCGGAAGGAGCGGAGGATTTGGAAATAGGTCTCCAGGATCAACTCTTTTCTCTCTATTGACACATTGTGTGACTCTGGACACATTTCTTTTTCTTTTTCTTTCTTTTTTAATTTTTTAGATTTTATTTATTTATTTGAGAGAGAGAGAGAGAGAGAGCACGAGCTGGGGGAGGGGCAGAGGGAGAGAGAGAAGCAAACTCCCCACCGATGGCAGAGTCCCACTGATGGCTCGATCCTGGAACCCTGAGAGCATGACCTGAGCTGAAGGTAGACGCTTATCTGGCTGAGCCAGCCAGGCGTCCCTCTGGGCACATTTCTTAACGTTTCCTTGACTCAGTGTCTTCACCTGTAAAAAGAGAAAACTCTGCCTTGGAGACCTGTGAGGATGTAGTATTAAGTGCTTGATATGTATTGTCAAATGGCAGCAATTGGTACTATTTCTAGCGAGGAGCACGGAGGATGGTCACAAGTTCATAGCTTGTTTGCTTATGCTCATGAACACGTGTACCTTCTCAGGATATGGACGGTCTTAGTGGAACAGAGATTTTATTTGTAAATTCCACTCATATGCCATCTCAAATTCTGTCTAGAATAAGGCAGGGTATAAAAATTACTTTTTATATTGTACATTCATTTATACTAAGTGAGCACTTCCCCTGTTTGGTGTAGGAGATACAGATCTGAGAGAGACAGCACCTGCCCTCAAGGATCTCACAGTCAAGGAGGCAAGGCCATCACGCACATCTGATCGCATTCTATCACAGGGATGCGTCCGCAGTGCTAAGAGCCTGGAAGAGGGGCAGCAAGCACCATGGGCAGGCCTTTGCATGCCAGACCAAGGAGCTGGGACTCTGTAGGTGGTGGGAGCCCCGCTAGGAGAGAGACCTGGGTGGCTTTGCATTTGGAGCCCTCACTGCTGCAGCTGGGGCTGGAGGGACAGGGGAAGGCGGGATGGCCAGCAGAGACACCACCATCCAGGCGAGCAGTGGCAAGGGAATGAAGACCATGGGTGGATCCCAGGGCTGGCGAGAGGTCCCCTCCACAAGACGAGGTGGGTGCCTGGATGCAGGGATAAAGCCAAGAGGCAAGGACATGGGTGACTTTAGGGTTCCTGGCTTATGCGGCTGGGTGGATGGTCGTGCTTTGGGCCACATTTTCTTTGAACGCAAAAACAAAAATCATGGCCTATTCTTAGTAATTCTGATTTCCTGTGGGTATTTTTGGTACCAGAGTTTATTTAGTTGTCCCATCTTCTCTAAGAAAATTCTATCTGATAACTAGTAGGGGCTGTAAATAAGAGCAGAAGAAGGGCAGGAGTCTTTGCTTCCCCCCCCCCCCCCACGCCTCCCCAGATAGGAAGCAATGTGGGGTATTTATTTGCTGTTAACTTACACAGCCTACCAGGGCGGAGAGGGGTGGTGGGTGAGGGCTTACACAGCCGCTCAAGTACTGCCCAGTTGGCCGGGCAAGTGCTCAAAACAGCTTCTGGCTTGGCCACTTCGCCGGGCACCAGCCCCACAGGTTATGAAATGTTTAATACTGTGTTTTTATGGGAGAAATGCAACAAGGAGATAGAAATGTGTTGTAAAGGTGGTCTGACCAGATATTGCTCAACCGACTGGCCTCAAGAACAGGAATGTTTCTGGCCAATACACATTTAAGGGAGAGAAATGAAAACAAAAGCAATCAAATGGTATTTTTCTCAGACTTGAAGGGAGGATGCATTCTCAGCTTGAGAGAGACTTTCTTTTTCCTAATTAAGATGAATGTAATGTTTAATTACAAAGACCCCAGGTAAATTAAAAATGGACTGTTGCGAATTTTAAAAGGGTAAAAGGATTCATGTTGGAAGAAGTGGACTCTCGCTGAGTCTCAGATGACTCAAGTGTCTTTTGCATTATGAAGGACTGAGATTTTCAGCTGCACAGCATATATGCTTACCGTTGGGGCGTGTGTGTGTTGTGTGTGTGTGTATTTATCTCACACCAAAGACCGAAATCTCACAGAAGCCTCGGTTAGCAGGTGTCATGATTATCCTATAAACACAGCACACTGTGGATTGCTGCCATGTAGTTATTTTCTTCAGACATATCTTTGTGGTAGAATGTTCTCTCTCTCTTTTTTTAAAGATTTTATTTATTCATTTGAGAGAGAGACAGAGAGAGCACAAGCAGGGGAGAGGGGCAGAAGGAGAGGTAGAAGCAGACTCCCCACTGAGCAGGGTGCCCGATGCGGGACTCGATCCCAGGAACCTGGGATCGTGACCTGAGCCGAAGGCAGACGCTTAACCATCTGAGCCACCCAGACGCCCTAGAATGTTCTCTTTCTGGAAGCCAACGACTTCTAATACTGGATTCTTGAGTGTAGCAATAAGCCTCCCCAAACACAAATACATTTCCTGCGTTTTAAAAGTAATGGCCCGCATAGCCATTCATCTCCATGACTGGTGATTCGTGCAAAAAAATGGGATCTAAGAAGTGTTAATGAAGCAACCATCCTTGAACACTGAACAGTCAGAACCAAGCCTTCTAATGGACACCCAAGCATGCAGTTAGGGGAAGGAAGGTTTGAGGTTGAATCCTAACTGAACGTCTCTCGATAACCTGCAGCCTGGGCAAAGGTGTGTCCCGATGCTCCGTGGCGTGCTTGGAACTCCCCAGCTGGTGGATTGAGAGTTGTTTGCTCACCCTGTTCAAAACGAGAGGTGTAAAAGGACACCTGAAAGACGACTCATAATTTGTAACTGACTGGCGATGCTTGACGAGCCCCGTGTATTTATAATCTTTCAAAGCCACATGCAAAGGTCCCCGTGCCTCATTAATCATCCAGCTGCAACATTTTTGTCTATCATGCTGTTTGTTACCACAAGACCTGAACTAAAGTAAACTTCTCCTTCCCAAGTTTTCCCTTGTACCAGAGCTACTGCGCTAGCCTTTCTAAATTATAGCAACCCATGTCTGTTTCAGGCTGGTCCCCGGGGGCTGTAATTGCAGAAGTATAACCTGGCAGTTAGGTCACATGGTCCAAGGAACCGCCGGGGCACCAACGTGCTTCCTGCCAGACGACCTTTGGCAGCTGGAGACACGGGTGCCCCATCTGCAGCCGCTGGCTGTGTGTGCACTCAGCTCTCTGCTATTCCCAGGGCAGAGTGGAGGTGCCTGTTGAAAACCCCGAGTCAGAACTTGGAACCCTGAGCTCCCGCTCTGCCACCATATCAATTTCCTGTTAATGGAGTGGCTTGCTCAGGTGTTAATTGGCAAGGATGTTTGTTTGCTTTTGTTTCTTATAAAAAGAACGGTATTTCAGTCTGAGACATTTCCTACTTTTGAATTAGCTTAGGGCATGTTTCCTACTAGAAAGATAAGCATTATCTATACAAGGATGCGGAATATCTTCCTCGGTTTAACCCTTGGGAACGGAGGCCTGGCTTCACCGCGGAGGGGATTCAGGCAGGGCACAGCCCGTGCGTGTGGGGATGTGGATGCTGGAGATGCTGGGCCCGGGTCTGATTCGTATCTCAAGCCTCAGTGTCCTCATCCGTAGCAGAAGGTAGTCGTGAGGAGTCCACGAGCTAATGCGTATGAATGACAGCCACACACCACGAATGACAGCCCTCACAACGCGCCACGCACTGTTCCTTCACTAACTCGTTTCCCCCTCAGAGCAGTTCTGTGGCGGAGGTGCTATTGCTATCACCCCCGTTTGACAGATGGGAAGTTGAGGCCCAGAAAGGTACAGACAGTAACTTGCCCAAGCTCACGCAACTACTAAGGGGCAGACCTGGGATTTGAAACCAAGCTTGACTATGGAGCGCACGTTCTTATTTATGACATTAAACTTCCTTTTGTAAGATAGTTGGTGAGTGCCGTGTACTTGGTAACTATCCAGTAAATATCAGCAGGGAACGCACAGCCAATTTCTCATACCAGAAGCCATGTTTCTCCTCTCTGGATACTATGCTAAGTGTCATGGGCGACCCTTTAAAGGCCTAAAAGTACTGTTTACTTCTCCAAGGCTAAGTCTCTTCTCTATGGCCTCAGGAAGTTGGAGCAAACAGAAATGTGGTAAAGGTGTCAAGGCATCAGTCAGCGTGGGGATGGGAAGATGCCGCCATATTGTGGCCAAATCGTGCCAAGCCAGTGGGGGGGCACTTTAGAACACAGGGGGATCTTGATGGGGCTTGCTGTGACAAGGAGGAGACACTTCGTCTGTGTGCACGTGTCTAGGGAGGTGATAGAGAACCTTAGGTGACTTCCGGTCCTGGGAAGGAGAGCTTGGGGCGAGGTCCTGGGTCCTCTGAGTATCTCAGCTGCATTCGAAGTTGGAGACTGAGAAGGATGATCGGGGCTGATCGAGAGAAAGCAGTGTGTGTCTTCCCCCAAGCCTCTGTCTTAGAGACTCTGGAAGGTGTTTTAATAGTAAAGAGATGCCCATGGGATGAGACAGCTTGCGTAGGTTTGGGGGTAGCTGTGACTGGCATTTGCTCTCGGAAGACTAGAGATGCCAACACTCCTATGCTGGAGTTTGCTTTAGATTTTTACCCTCTGTGTAATTCTGCTCCATGACTGGCCAAGCACTATTTTAGGGGCTGGCAATTCGAAGATAGTAGAAAGTGCAGTCCCTGCCCTTAAGCAACCAATGTTCGTTGGAAGAGACAGACAGATAAACAGAAAATATAAATCAATAGGGTAATCCAGAGGCAAGCATGAGGGATCATGGGACCTTTGGGAAGGACCTCTAACTCTGGGAGGGAGGTGGTGAGATCAGAGGCAGCTGGTGATACCTACCAAACATCAGCCTCTGAGGCAGAAGGAGGTGGAAGGTAACAGGGAGCCAAGAGATGAGCAGTTTTGTCTTGATGGGGCTTAAAATATTAGGTAAGGCAAGGTAGGGGATAAAGGTGGGGAGACAGGGCCACGTGTAATAGAGGAAGGAGCTCAGGCTTCATTGGCTCTCCAGCAATAATGGTATCACTAGATCTATGAGTGGCTTTGTAAATAGATCCCTCGGACAGCAGTATGGAGGATGGGTTTCGGGGGAGAAGAGGCTGAGTCAGAGAGACCTGCTGTAGTGAATTCAGACAGGATGAGGGCTTGAGCCAGGACTATGATGACAGGAAAGGCAGCTAAATAAACTGAGCAGGACTCGATGTTTGATTGGTTATGGGTGGAGTGTTGGGAGAGAAAGAATTTGGTGATGGCTCCCACGTTTCTAGCTTGGGTGGCTGGGAAGATGGTGGTGCTCCCACTGAGTTGGAGGTTATAGGGAAAAAGCTAGGTTAGAACAGGAGATGATGAGGTCAGTCTTGAAAACGTTGAGTTGGAGGTGCCTGGTGGATATTTAAAGAGAGGGTCCCAGAGGCGGTTCCAGAGGCCTGTGCTAATGTCATGAGCATCTAGTGCACCGTTGAAACCTTGGAGGGGAGATGGGCTCAGCGGGGAGCAGACCAGTGCTCCGAGAAAGGACTGTGGCATTTCCGGCAGCCTGAGCTTGGGATGGCACCAGCTCAAGGCATCAGCGGCTGTGAAGCCCAAGGGCCCCGGAATAGAGCAGACTCCTGTGGGCAGAGATGCTGCAGTCTACGCTGGCTTCACAGGAGAATCGGGGACAGTGGGCCTGTTGCCGGGCTTGAGACGTTGTGTCCCAATGCTGGTTCTGATGCAGGGCTGGGGAGAAGGGTGGGCGGGGGAGGAGAGGGGAGTCGCAGTCCCCTGCCAGCTAAGGGGGCTCTTTAAAATGGAAACGTTTAAACTATTGGTGAAACATCATGAAACGTTCCAGTCATTGGTGTCTAGGCAGAGGTTCTCGGACAGGTGAAGGCAGGAAATCACCCGTCGGGCCTCTTCACATTGTGCCGGTGCTGAGATTTTCACAGGTCATAGGCTTGTGACAGGCTTGGGACCTGTCCTCAGGGGAGGGGGCAGTGTGGGTCCATTTTGAAAAAAACTCCTGGGGGTGATCCCTCCCAGGCGGAGAACCCCTGCTCTAGAGGACACAGGACTAACTGGAGAAAAGTCTCGGGAACCCTCCCTCTACTTTGTCTCCCTAAGTTGAACTGTTTTCCACCAACACTTCAAAGAGTCCTCCAGCCCAACAGGGGTACAGTCCCACCATGGAGAATTTCTACACGTTACTGCTCACCTTGCGGTAAAACAATTACAGAATCATCACTCACTCACCCGGCATTATCAGGAAGGCTAGGGGGAGCACCTGAAGCCATGGTGCTCTTTCTAGAACACCATGAGATATTGACATATTTATTCCTATTAAATGATTTCAGACAATTTTACAGGCAGAAAGTATGACTCTATAATATATGTATGCAATCTAAATTTACCACCAACTGTCCATGAAAAAAAAAAAAATCAAGCTGTCACACCAAGCCTAATTGGTGATTTCTGTGTTTTTCTGCTAATTTTTGTTAGCTGTGCTCATTTATTTGTTTTATCATATAAGTGTTCACTGGCAGACAAGTGGTAGCAGTTGCCAAAGTCTTAAGGAAAATCTAGGAGACAAATTTCGGTGCCGTATACTGAGGCTGTCCTGCCTTTGGGACAAGAGCGCGATTCCATCACCCCCTGAAAATCGGTAAAAACCGCAATCGTTGCATTTTACTCGTAGAACCCCTGAGTCCAGCTTATGGAATAAATCCTTGAGAACCACTGACTTCAATGATAACATTTATTTCTTCTTTAACTGTCAAACAGCAGCTGTGTTTATGTAGATATTCTTGACCCAAGTAATGGGCGAGCTTTATGGGATCTGAGAACCCCACTCAAAATGAAAAGCTGCCTCTGTGTGTTCTAGCTGTGGGGACTTGGTCCCTGGGTTCTTTCTACCCTGAACACGTCCCCCCCGCCCCCAGTCTGTACCAACAAGAAGCCTTGCTTCTAGGCTCCACTCACAGGCCGTTTGCTAAAAACATATTGTACCAAGGACTGAAAGTCTCACAAAGAGAGAGAGGCCTCCTCCAGATTCAGGCACTGGTCAGGAGCACTGCTTGGAGCTCCGATTTCCGCCTGGGTACCTTCAGGGCCAGGGAGCTCACTTCTTCACAAAGAAAAGGTTTTCAGGAAGCCCCTCTGATTTCCATCTCCAACTTCTAAAATCACCCAACCCTTAAATTCTGCTTCGTTTTTGCCATCGGCACTTTCTCCCTTGTAGTGTTTTTATTTGGGTCCTCACCCTGTCCCTCTGTGGTAAGTGGCTCAGGTTTTGGAATCATTTGGGCTAGAACCTTCAACTCATAACTACCTTCACCATTTACTAGCTGTGTGACTTTGGTGAGTTCCTTAACCTCTCTGAGCCTCAGTTACCACATATGTAAAATAAGAATCCCATTACTGTCTATTTCAAGGATTATCAGGAGGCCCATGAAGGAAACTGCCTGACAGAAAGCCGTCAATGTAGCGGAGATATTATTCTTATCCCCTCTCCTAGATTACAAAGTCAGCGAGGGCTGGGACCTCTTCTTGGATGTCTTTGAATCTCCGCCTACCAGTCAGCAAAGTGCCTGTATGAAGAATCTAATGAACGTACGGCATGAAAGAGACTGAGCTGACCAAGACAGACAGGAAGCTTGGGTAATTATTTGAAATGTCTAAAGTCTTCAGAAGGCTTAAAAATGTAATGTCAACCCTCCTGCAAGAGAAATGTGTGGCGCAGAAAACCCAGGGCAGAAAGCAGAGAGCAAGGGCAAGTTGGGACAGGAAATGAAGATGAAATTGGGAAAGGTCATGCGGAATCAGGTCAAGTTCTGGGGAAAGAAGGAGCAAAGACACATGATGTGGCGAGCGCTAATTAACGTGGTTAAAGAGAACAGCATGGAGCAGTCAATGCCGGAGAGCAAGGAGCCCGGCTCCCAGGCTGCCCCAACGTAAAAAACAAAAGCAATCTCTCCACCCCACGACTCCTTGCAGATGAACCTGCAAACCTCCCTGTCTTGGCTTTCTAGATGAGGACTATGATGGCAGAGTGGCGGGCCTTCCCAAGACGTATTAACCCTAGAATTTGCTCCTGGCTCCTGTTTAGGCCTCAGCCTCTTCCTGACATCCTTTTCCTCTGTGCATGGCTGTCGATGCTCATCCGGGAGCAGGAAATGATTGCATGCTTTGTGCTTTTCTGCAGTTAGTCTTCTAAAGAGAAAAACAAAACAAGGCAAGAAAGCAAGCTGGACGTTTAGAGAGATTCTGAAAGCATTTCAAGACTAGCTGTTAACCGAGGCAAGAAAGGAAAGGTGGAGGCTGGCCATTCAGATTCCCCAGAATGGGGGGAGGTGGGAATTCATCTCCGGCTGGCCTATGTGTATCGTGCACTTCAAAGTGACTTTACAGGTTGATTTGGAGATTCCAACCCAGGAGCAAACAGAATACCTTGCAAACTCTCGCCTGTACGATACATTTTTTGCAAAGAGAACACCGCTCTGGGAGAATTTGGGAGAGTAGGCAGAGGGGACAGGGCCACCCACGAATCACGCACCATCCACATCAAGTCATGGCCTTTTTTTTTTCTCCTAGAGAATCAGCTGTTAAACATTCACCAGCACACTGCTGTGTATAAACAAGATCCAAGAGGAACCAGTTAACCTACTAGAGTGAATAAAGAGTTTGGCACAAAACTGTGGGCAGATAAGTAGATAAGGTTAATTGTATTATGTATCCCTTCATTAATGAAAGCCTGGTAGGAACGCTACCGAATGTGACTCAGCAAATTAGCGCCATTTACTGCACAGCCTTCGAAGCCATAGAATTGGCTTTTATTATTCTTTCTTTCCTTTTGTTTTTTTTTCCCCCCTAAAATGGAGGCCTCCAGTTGCAGAACTCCCCGTTTACAGCTTACACATGCCTGATGGGCATGAAAAGTCCAGTGAAGAGTCCGGTGTAAGAACTCAGGGTTTTGCCTGCAGCTGGTGGCTGCAGCTGCTGCAGTGGAGGTCAAGGTTGAGCGGGGAGGTCCTAGAAGTGTCGGCTGAGGTCTGGTGTTTGTAACTCACACGGCTGAGGTCTGGTGTTAGTAACTCAAAGCTGGATTCCCATCCCTCTCCTTTACACCTTATAACAATTTTCCTTCAGTAATCCCGCGTCCCAGAAGTGCTGTTGAGGCCGGAGGGCGGTGAGTGTAGTTTAACTTCACGGTGTGCTTGAGAGATGGGGTCGTTATGGAGTTTGGGGATCGTTCTCCATGCATTCCAGAAACTGCAAGCCTTGAGGTCCACTCCACCGGTCGACCAGCTTTTTCAGCTGAGAGACTATGGTCCGGCTTCCCAAAGTCCTGTGTCCATAGAATCCAGCCAGGTGCGACCCATAGTGTCCATTCCGGTAATTTCAAAGGTGCAACAACATTGTGTAATGGAAAAGATGGGGTACGGAGTTTGGAGTCAGAAGACTAAGGTTCAAGGCAAACTAATCTCTGGTGCCGAGATCAGAAAGCCGTTGAGGGTTTTCTGGGAAAGGGCCTGAGGGGATTTTCTGGGTGATAGGAATGTTTTGTTTTGTTTCAAGGTAGGCTCCACACCCAGCCCAGAGCCCAACGTGGGGCTTGAAGCTGAACTCACGACCCTGAGCTGAAATCAACAGTCGGACGCTTAACCAACTGAGCCACTCAGGTGCCCGTGGAGATGTTCTGTATCCTTTTTGGGAGGTGTTACACATGCATATACATTTGTCAAAATTCAGCAAACGACAATGATGATCTGCACATTTTGTTGAATGTAAATTATACAGCAGTTTTTACAAAGGGCAGGTTCAAGTGCTGGCCGTCTCCCTTACTGTATAGACAAGTCCATCTCTCTGAGCCCTGGTTTCCTCCCTGAAAAATGGAAGGACCACTTATACCTGCACCATGGGTGATCGCATATATTATTAGGTGAGACTACGTGAGTTAAAAGTGCTCTGTAGGGCGCCTGGGTGGCTCAGTTGATTAAGCAACTGCCTTCGGCTCAGGTCATGATCCTGGAGTCCCGGGATCGAGTCCCACATCGGGCTCCCTGCTCAGCGGGGAGTCTGCTTCTCCCTCTGATCCTCCCCCTCTCATGCTCTCTGTCTCCCATTCTCTCTCTCAGATAAATAAATAAAATCTTAAAAAAAAAAAAATAAGTGCTCTGTAAATGATGAAAAGCCCTGTACATAGTGACTCCCGTTGTTCTGCTTTTCCTCCAGCTGCCTTCTAGAGCAGATTATTGAGCTGGTACAAATCTGTGGGCTCTGCCCTGCAACTTCCCTTGGAGATTAGTGTTTATCTATTTTAAGGAGACTCTTTAGGTATCAAAATGCTGCAGAAAAGCAAATGGAATATGGATTTGCTGGAGACAGGAGGGCGGGCAGCAAAGGGAACAGCTGGGGAGAAAGCCATCCGTCCAGCTGGGCAGCAGGGCCAGCCGGGTGCCGAGAGGGAGTCGCTGAATGCCTGCGAGAGAGAGAGAATGAGAGAGAGAGAGAGAGAGTCGTGACCAGGAAAAGCAGCGTGAGTAAAAAAAAAAATCACATCTTGCCAAACAAACTGGGTCACATTCGTGATGGAGTTAGTCACTGAGCAGAGCCGGGAGAGCGTTTTCAGGGGGAAAAAGCACGGTTGGGGGACCATGGTGACTCAGCTGAAGAGGCAAAGGCCACTTGGGCCTCCTGGCCTGGTGGGGTAGTTAAGCGAGAGGGTCCTTCTGTGGCTCCTGCAGTATTTTGGGTTTGAACTCGATCTTGACTCCTAAAGGCAATCACAAACAACCTTTACATTGGAATCAAGAGCACAGCACACATTTTAAAATGGAAGAATCTTAGCGAGAAGCCAAGTTAAACTGGGACCGGAAGAGCGGGGAGGCCATTGCGGAGCTCACCCCCAGAATTCGAGTGGGAGGTGACAACTGCCTGAGTACAACCGAGCTCCTGAGTGATTACCCTGGCAAAGTCTTTCAATGTAGCAACTTTAAAGTCAGAGCAAAGAGCAAATGCCCTTTGGCAACAAAAACCTATAAGATGATTGAACAATGCCGAGATCAAATTTAAAATTGTTGGCTACTAAAATAAAGTTAAAAGAGGGAAAGATGTAGCAGGAAGAAACAATCTACAAGACAAATCTGATGTGTGAAATTTTGATTTTATCCTCATTATAAAAATTTTGGTGCTTTCTGCTAGATGGTTCTGCCAGGAAATGTGATATGTTGAAAAAGAAGAGGAAATGTACTCTAGATGCTGAGGCTATAAAAGGCTGTTTAAAGTGACAGGAATGAGTCGAGGTTCTCCCCATGACCGAGGTTATAAAATTAGGATCTTAAAACTACCAAATCTGGGTGAGAAAAAAAAAACTCCAGTAAAAGCCATATCTAAATTTATCTTAATATAACTTACATTTTCCCACAGTGTTTGTCTTTTCTCTGGGCATGTCGGATTCCTTATGCTGTTAATTCCCTCCCGAAGAGCAGTCTCTGTTGGAGCGTGGTGGGGAGCTGGGGTGAGGAGGCACAGTGAGAAAGCAAGGGGGGTCTTTCCTACAACCTCTGAATCGGAAAGAGGGTGCGGTGAGACGTGGACGCTAGCATGTGGGGCACATCACCGTGTTGATGCCTGGTGCTCAGGATGCTGATGGAAACCTAGCTGGGAGCAGCCTTCCCCACCCAGGTCTTTGTCTTACTGGTAATCTGATGCCTTCAACCTGCACCTCAACACTCGGTGATTCCATTTTTCCTTTTCTACCTGTACCACGCTGTTAATGAGTACGTGGGGTCTAGGACCTCCTGCAGCCTGGGGCTGGCTCCATGAGCTTCTTTACCCCTTTTGTCCCACATCTTCAGGAACAGTTGGACACACACCTTCTCCCCCCAGTCACTCACTCATGGGCTGTGAATCCTAAGGGAATCTCTTCTCTCTCCCTGGCTTCAGAGGGAGATTTGGGTTTGAACCTCAGGGCCGTGACTTATTGGCCATCTGGGAAACCTCTGTGAATGCTGAGTTTCCTGAGAGGTGGCACGGAGTGAGTGGCCAATACACAGGGGCTATAAATAGCTGCTTCACATTTTTGCCAAAGACTGGACCGGACGGACCTCGATGGTAAAATAACCAAATCAACATGCAGTCGGTTATCTTTTGATATAAGGGAACAAATAAGAGAGATCAGAGGATCCTCAAAGGCTGTTTTTGTCCCAAAGCGACTTTCCAAGGACAAAACTAGCAGCCCTCTGTGATAGTGTGATCTAAAAAGAAATGTCTTCATGCCTGGTTCTTGGTACAAGATCTTCTTAAAGCCTTGGAATTTCTTGAATGATAGGAGAGGAGTTTCTTTTGTTATTCATAACAAGCCCCTTTCGACCACACCTGAGTTTATGCTAAAGAAGTGACTTCATTGCTTCAGGCTGGGAGCTGTTTGCCCAAGGAACCAGCTCTGTGATAAGAGGGTTAGAACTTTCAGCTCAATCCCCTGACCTGGGAGGGGAGAGGGACTAGAGATGGAAGTAATCACCAATGGCCAATGATTTAATCAATCATCCTTATGTAATGCAACCTCCATAAATGATGGAGTTCGGAGAGCTTACTGATCAGTGAACACCTCAAGGTGTGGGAGGGGGGCCTGCCCAGAGAGGTATGGAAGCTCCACAGCCCTGCCCTCCCTCCACCCAATACCCTGCTCTATGAATCTCTTCCATTTGACCGTTCATTTGTATCCTTTATAATGCCCTTCACAATAAACCGTCTCCCTGAGTTCTGTGAGCTGTTATAGAAAATTCTCGAACCTGAGGAGGGAGTCGCGGGAACCCCCAACTTTACAGCCGCTGGGAGGCCCCCAGGACATGCAATTGGTAGCTGACATGGGGGCAGCTTTTTGGGACTGAAACCTTAAGTTGGGGGCTCCGTATTAATTCTGGAGATACGGTGTCAGAATTAAATTATAGAACACTTAATTGGTGTCCAGAGAGTTGGAGAACTGTTTGGTGTGGGGGGAAAAAAACGCACTCATTTGGTGTCAGGGTGTCCTGAATAGAAACAGCCTATGAAACAGATTTAGGAGTGTCGCCCACAGTGAGGCCCCCACCGGAACTGGGGCAGGACAAGGTAATCTGATGGTGTCAGAGTTCTTCGGCGGTAAGCAATCAGAAAGATTCTGATGCACTTAATTGGAAAGGACTTTGGAAAGGTCTAGAGTAGTGGTTGTTGGGAGGCTGAAGAGCCAGGCCTCAGGAAGAAGGAAGGCTGTTAGCAGGAATGAATGTTCCCCCATCAGAACTTCTAAGTTGCAGTGTTTTCTGTTATTCTCTCAAAGGCTCCAAACCCTAGGAACGGGTCTCAGTGGCCCAGATTGGGTTCTATGCGCCAGTATCCTCCTAGTAGGAGGGGTGGGGGGAGAATCCTTGACTGACAGGCCCTCAGGACTTCTCAGAATGGGGGAAGGGTTAATTCCTTAATGGGAAATCAGCGTCCTTTTACCCCCAGAAGTGGAAAGGCATGTATGACAGGCCAAAGCAAAGATCCCTGGCATGCTGATTTTAGGCTCCACTGTTAAAGTGTAGAAAAACAAGGAAATGATTCCATCGTACCCTTCCCTGGCCAGGATCAGGCCCAGTTCTGGGAAGCACACTGTCGGAGGCCTTTGACTGCTTGGGAGGTGTTCAAAAAGAGCAATTAAGACAGTGAACATCTGGAAAACATGACACATAAGAAATGGTTGGAAGACGAGGGGAAGGAACCCAAAGAAGAGAAGACGGAGTGCACCTCTGCTGACTGTTCTCCGATATCTGAGGTCTGGAACGTAGAAGAAGAAAAATTTTGTATTTGGTGGCTCCAAAAGGAAGAACTAAAACCAATAAAGGAACAGATTTCAGTTCTGTGTCTACAGGAAAGAGCTTTCCAAAAAATCAACTGCTGGAAATTAAATGAGTGGATGTAAGGCAGGGAACTTGCCATCCCTGAGAAACCTTGGTTCTTCAATTAGCAAGAGCAGTAATTACACTCCTTGCATCGCATTACAGCACACCAGTGGGTCATGGCCCAGCTTTTGAGCACCCCGACCTAAGGCTGTCAACGGAACAGTACTCTCTGGCCACCTCTGCTAAAGAGCGCTTTTCCACATGTGGAGTTCTGGATGTGCCCAATGGGAGTGAGGATGGATAAAAAGGACAAGAAGGAGCTCCTCCAAGTATCCTTTCTAACCACTTGCTCAGGGCCACAGGGTACAAAGATACCACAGGGAGCCCTTCATTTAGAGCATTGCTCCACTCAAGGACCTCATTTGCCATGTGTTGCATTAATGTGCATCCTTCATGCATCTCCCAGTGCCAACATCAAGCCAACATCTTGCTTTACCATCGAACAGTATGCAGCAAAATTAGGTCACGTCTCTTGGGCGATTCCTATTACTAGAGAGCTACCATATTGGTGTTGGAAGGAATTTTGTGGTCAATGAGTTTACAATGCTTGGAAATATCCAGTGGTGTTCTTGACAAGCTGATGTGTAACCTGGCCTTGATTTTTTTTGGACACTCACAACCTCCTAAAGTAGCACACAGCACTTTGGGCAGTTTCGGTTGACAAAATCCCTTCTTACTTTGGGGTAAAATCAGCCCTCTGTCTGGCTATATCTATCAAAATTGAAAACGCACGGAGCCTTTGACCAGCCATTCCATGGTTAACAATTTATTCTACAGATACAGTCCGCACAGGCTCAAAGACACGTGTGCAAAGGTATTCATTACAGCAAAGGGCTGGATATCATTTAAATGTTTAACCGGGGGACTGATTAAACAACTTATGGAGTATCTGTTCGGTGGAATATCAGGCAGCTGTTAAAAAAAATCACCTATTTTCATGTACTGACAGGGAAGTCTTTACATTGGTTCTTCTGCCCCTGGCCATGTTGATTTGTGAGAAAAAGAAAGTGGTTCAATAATACATGTCACATTTATATAATCAAAAAGAAAGATACACATGAATATATGTTTAGGTTTTATCTGGAAAGATACTGGCAACTGTGCTTGCCTCTGGGAAAGAAAACTGTGAGACTGGGTATCGGGTAGACAGGAGAATTTTATGTGCATATGTATATGAATATATATCTAGGTACGTTTATATGTGTATGTACATCTCTGTTGCTGTCTCTCTCTACCCAACCCCCTTTCTCTTTTGGAATCTTTTACCCTGTAAATAACTTAAAAAACATCTTTAAGGGGTGCCTGTGTGGCTCAGTCAGTTAAGTGGCTGCCTTCAGCTCAGGTCATGATCCCAGGGTCCTGGGATCGAGCCCTGTGTCGGGCTCCCTGCTCAGCGGAGAGCCTGCTTCTCCCTCTGCCTGCTTCTCCCTCTGCCTGCCTCTCTGCCTACTTGTGCTCTCTCTTTATCTCTCTGTCAAATAAATAAATAAAATCTTTAAGAAAAAAAAACCATCTTTAAAAATATGTCTTCTTAGGCAACAAAAAACAAAAAGCGACAAATGAGATTACATTAAGCTTAAAAAACTTCTATGCATCAAAGGAAACAATCAACAGAGTGAAAAAGCAACCTGTGGAATGGGAGAGAATATTGGCAAATCATATATGTGATAAGAGGCTAATAACCAGAACATATAAAGGAACTTCTATAAATCAACAACAAAAAACCCAAATAACCCAATTAAAAAATGGGCAAAGGACCTGAATAGGCTATTCTCCAAAGAAGATATTCAGATGGCAACAAGCATATAAAAACATGCTCAATATCACTAATCATCAGAAATATGTAAATCAAAATTACCATGAGGTATCACCTCATGCCCATTAGGATGACCACTATCAAAAGAAAAGAAAATAACAATTGTTGGCAAGGATGCAGAAAAATTGGAACCCTCATGCACTGTTGGTATGAATGTAAAATGGTGCAGCCATATGGAAAACAGTATGGAAGTTCCTAAAAAAATTAAAAATAAAATTACCATATGATCTAGCAATCCCACTTCTGGGTATATATCCAAAAGAATTCAAAGCAGGATTTCAGAGAGATAGTTGTACATTTATGTTCATTAGACCATCATTCACAATAACTGACATGTGGAAATGACCCACATGTCAATGAACAAATGAAATAAATAAAATGTGGTATATACATACAATGAAATATTATGCAGCCTTAAAAAAGAAGGAAATTCTGTCACATGCTACAACATGGATGGAAGTGAAGCACATTATGCTTAGTGAAAGAAGTCAGTCACAAAAGGACAGGTATGGTGTGATTCCCCTCACATGAGGTGTCTAAAAGAGTTAAAATGATAGAAAGTAAAAAGGTGGTTGCCAAGGGCTGGGGGGCAGGGGAAATTCGTGTTTATTTATTTTTTGTAAAGATTGTATTTATTTTATTTGAGAGAGAGAGCGAGCGTGAGCAAGAGAGCGAGCACAAGCAGGGGAGAGAGGCAGAGGCAGAGGGAGAAGCAGACTCCCCGCTGAGCAAGGAGCCTGATGCGGGACTCGATCCCAGGACCCTGAGATCCTGACCTGAGCCGAAGGCTTAACCGACTGAGCCACCCAGGCGCCCCAGAAATTCGTGTTTAATGGGTATAGAGTTTCAGTTCTGCAAGATGAAAAAGCTCTAGGGATCTGTCGTGTAACGATGTGAATATATTTGACAGTACTGAATTGTACACTTAAAAATGATTAAGATGGCTTAACAAAAAAACTGACCTCTTAAATCCTAGCACAGGGCCCACCCGGTTCTACCTCTTAAAGCTGTACAAAATACTTTAATCTTTTTTCTACTACGGCAGGCCTTTCCAGACTTCTCCCAGGGCTTCTTAACCTAATGGCCTCTCCTCTAGGTTAAACATGTGCTTCTTTACACCAGTTCTGTCCCTGGTCATCTGGTCTTAACCCCTCCTCCGGCCCAGAACCCCCAGCTGAGCTGCAGCAGGATGGTGGGATCCTTGACACAATGGCTGTACACTTGGGAAAAAGGCCTCACAGACACGCACCCCTGCCCCGGGGAGACCCTGTTCTGAGCACCCAGTGGGAGCATAGTGGTGATCTGGTGAGGATATCTCAGAGTGGGGTATCTGGGGAGGGAAGGACCTCACGTGGGGTGTGGACCAGGGGGAACCGAGGCTGGGTGTGCAGAGGCAAGCTTTGCTACGTGTGTGGCACCCTGTGTGCCCTATACACGGTCATGAATTTGCTGGAATAAAATAGAAAAACCAGTATCGCTTAAATTCACATGGCTCCTTTATATACTTTTTAAAGCATTTTGCAGCTGGATTAAATTTGCTACTCACGCCAACTCCTTGAGGTAGGCAGTCAGTAAGTATTTTTCTCATTTCAAGAAGAGATGACAGCCGGAGGGATTAAGGACTTACTCTGTGTCCTTCCTGGGCTGACCCTTTCCACTCTACAGCCTGCCTTTGATTTCATGTAAAAACAAACAAAACAAGCAAAACAGAAACAAAAGCCAAAAAGACCATTTGCTCAATTGTCCCGAGTCTTACAATTTTGAAAGATGAAAATGTTTTCAGCAGAGGTAGATGCAATAGACCGAACTGCTTGCAGATCATGATGCAGACCCATGAGTGCCAAAGGCTGTTTGTGGGGCGCCCTTGCGCTAGGGCCCTCACTGAGCGGGGAGAGCCCTGGGCTTCTTCTTTGACTGCATTGGTGACACCGGAACCTGCCTCCACCAAAGGGTAAGAGACGGGTTCAACTTCCTACTCTGGGGAAACAGAAGTCCCCTCCCCATGGCTATACAAGGGGAACCAGAATATCCTTAGAGCCCAGGTCTGTGGCCGGGGCCCTACCCAGGGCCCACGGGATCCCTCTCCTGCAGGGGCTGGAAAGCCAGAACGGTGGGAAGGCAGAGGGAAAGAGGGCCTCTGGCAGCCAGGATTAGAGAATGTGGGTATCCAGAAGCCTCCAGCAAGCGGGGGGTGTGCACATCATCCAGGCCCTGGCTGTTTCTCCCGGTCAGCACATGGCCCCGAGGCTGCACGTCTGCCTATAGTAACTTTATTTTCCCCTTTTAGGATGCTCTCGCTGGCCATTTTAACCTAATTTCATCAGGATAAACAAGTTAGGGAAGTAAAAGGAAGAGGCACAGAGGAAAATTTCCTTGCAGTCTGGAGCACCAGGGTCCCCAAGGGAATGAGAAAAGGGCTTCTCTTCTCGCACATAGAAAAAAGACATTCTGCTGCCAGAGACACTCCCTTCGTGTTCTAAACTGGCAAACTCTGGGCGAGGGAGAGGAAGGTGGAGGGGTTTCTGCAGGAAGTCTGCTTTCTGGCCTCTCGCTGATAGATCCAGGGGCAGGGAGTGATATTTAAAATAGTTAACAAGCGGGCCTGACCAATCAGAGCCTGACTTCCAGAGCCAGCTCCTGGGGGCCCCCTGCTGGGCCGTAGGTTCCAATTCGGCTGCAGGACGGTGGGGAGGTGGGGAGGTGGGGAGTGGGGAGGTGGGGAGGTGGGGAGGTGGGGAGGTGGGGTGGGGGGACCCCGGGGAGGGGCCGGGGCTGTGGCTGTTTACCCACCAGTGCGGAATTGTTCCCACCCGCACTCGCGGCGCGGTGGGGGCAGCTCGGAGCGGGCGGGGTGGGGGGTGCGATCGTGGTTGGGGGGGGGCTCGGAGCCGGTGGTCCCGAGCGCCTCTCCCACCGCCCTGCGCCCCCTAAGTGCTTATTCCCAAGGGCAGCCCCCCGGGGCAGAACTGTGGGTGTGTGTTCTCCCTCGTGCAGAGTTCCCGTGGAGCCCGACCGGCCTGGGGGTGCAGCTGGGCGCCCCTCTGCCCGAAGACATGCCCGCGTAGGTCTGACACCCGTAGCGCGAGCGGATCTCGCTTTCCCAGGACGGGTCCTTCTTTCTCTGGCTTTCTCACCCTCTCCTGCCAGGGGGCCAAGCAGCTGGAACGCGCCGGCGGAACGGATGCCTCAGCTCCTCGGGAATCCAGGGCTCTTCCTCTGTAAAGAGGGGGAGGGGGGCTGGGCTTCCAGAACCACTGACAGATGTCTGTGGGAAAGGGCTTCCACACCTGCCAAAACCGCCAGCTTCCTTTCTCCTTCTCGAGGGCTCGGGGTAACACGAGGGCGTTTGAAAAATGTGTCGTGTGCGCCGCGGTTTCCACTTTCCCCCCCGCCCCGGGGCCAGCTAGCTCATCTCCTGAGAGTGGAAAATCCGGCGGCCGAAGTTTCCTACGACCGGAGGCCAGAGGTGGCCCGAGAAGCACGGTGCGCGCCCCCCAGGAGCCCGGCCGCTGAGGACCAGCCCGGATCACAGCACGGGATGGCTTAGACCCCTTGTCCTGAAAGGGAGACCGTAAAGATCCCTCTGGATTGTCACAGTCTGGAAAACTTCTGCCCCAGGGAGGCTTGAAATGGAGAGCTTCGTTTTATTACTTTTATTTCTGTACATATTATCTTCACTTTCAATACGTATGTATATATATGTATAGTTTACAAATTCACATGTTCACAAGACTTCAAAAGAAATCAGGAGACAGTAGCCTCCTGGCCTGTCCATTCTTATCTCCCTTTATTGATTGCGGGAGCCACCAGCTGTCTATGGATTTTAGTTGTACTTCGGGTACTTGCAGCCATTATTCCGGATAATATGCTTATAAAGCTGTATCTTTGTTAGTTTTAGAACTCATTACTGACATTGCTGTGGAAGACGAGGGTTTCGCTTTTTCCTTCTCCCCCCCAGACACAGGTACTTACACTCCTCCACTTCCCGGCACAAGTCCTATATTTCTTCCCATCTTCGCTGCTATCCATTATACGGTGTAGCATTATTTATGAGTCACTACAAAAGAACGAAAGTGCTTTCAATTACACTATGATCCAACACTTTCTTATCACGTTAGCCATGAGATTCAGTTTGATTTCCAAGGTGTTAAAATGTGAAAAATATGTGCCTCGTGGAATATTATGAATTAGGGAGATATCGCAGTGTCTGATTAAATCACCGATCAGTATTTGCATTATTTTAACGAGGTGAATATCGTTCACAATGTACTATAATTACGTGTCTGCTCTTGTACATCTTTGCCCCCCCCTTGGAGCCAATGATTGTCTTGTCTGTTTAATTGTGTAGTGTTGGAGGGGGTATTTATGAGTAATTGACCCCCCCAGCTCTCCCCAGTGTGGTGGACACATTGGTGATCTCTCCGAGAGGACATCCTCCTGGAGCTGTCTTCCTACTGCAAACTCAGCGCTGGTTCCTTCTGGGCCCACTGTACTTAGCAATCTCAGAGCCTCCCTTCAGCATCATCCTGAGATTTCTCTTGCCTTCTTTTCTATGTTGCATCCCCTATTCTCTGGAGCTCCTGTCTTCTTTCTTGGTCAGTTCTTTGTTGGAGCACATCTTCCAATAGCTTCCTGAGAAAGGCCTGTGGCAGATAAATGTTTCGAGACCTTGTAAATGTCTTTATGCTACTCTTGCACTTGATAGCTTGTCTGGATATATTACTCGACCTTGGAAAGAATTTTTCTTCATATTAGAGGCTTCTCTCCAATGTCAGGCCATCTACTGCTGGCACTAAAGGGATGTGTGCAAGGGTGAAGCTTGTTGACCAGTGGGCTCCCTGTCCATGCTTCTGCAGTGATCTGGATGTTTCATGGGGGGAATCCTGCTGGGTCAGTGTCTGGAAGTCTTTTTCCTTGGAATGGTCCGCTTCCCTAGAACTGAATCGTCCGTTCTTCTGCCCGTGGGGTATAAGCCTCATTGCCAGTGTTCTGGGAGCCAAGAGGGTGAAGGGGACTGTGGGATCTTGCAATCCAAAATGCAGACTCATTGAATCCCGTTTCAGCCATGTGTCACATGCTAGCTCTCAGTTGGGCTCACTGTCCAGATGATCTCTGATCTACCCTTTTCTCCCAGGGCCGGGCGGGGCAGTGACCTGGCCCCACAGGCGGAGGAAGATATGTGGGGAGTCTCATTGCTCCTTGCGCAGATTTCAGCACACCTGCACCCATGCTCTGCACAGAGGGGACCATTTCAGCTTCTGGCTTGCTCCCTGCAGCCTTCCTTTTCTGTGGGCTAGGTTTTGGCTTTATCTTCTCTGCTAAATTAATTACCTCTTATTCATCTGCTTTTTTAGTTTCCAGAATGTTGTTGACATTTTTTGTTTGCTGTTGTTTTTGTTCCCGTCTTCTCTTTGTCCTTATGGGTCTAGACAGGGTGTGCTAGTAAATGTTTGGCGACTGACTCTTGGGGGAAGGGGGCAGCTGATTTGTAGCAGTCCAGTTTCTGTGGTATAAATACTCCTACTGCGGCTCATTTCAAGCTACCAAAAGGACATCACTGAACATGCAGATGGGAAGAAATGCAAAGTAGTGCATCATTATATAATACAGCTCTTCCTTGACTTACAATGGGGTTACAGCCCGATAAACCATTGAAAGTTGAAACTATTGTAAGTTGAAAATGCATTTAATACATCCTCATAGCTTAGCCCAGCCTACCTTAAATGCGCTCAGAACTCTTACGGTAGCCTACAGTGGGCAAAATCATTGAACACCGAGCCCATTTTATAATAAAATGTTGAATATATCGTGTAATTCATTGAAGGCTGTACTGAAAGTGAAAATCAGAATGGTCATCTGAGGCCAGAATGGTTGCCAGCGTGTGGGTCATTGACCCTCATGATCACGTGGTTGACTGGGAGCTTCAGCTGCTGCCCACCGTCACAGAGAGGATCACACTGTCCGCATATCACTCCCCAGGACAGGAGCAAAATGCAAAATCTGAAGTCTGGCTTCTATTAAATGAGAATTGCTTTCGTACCATCGTAAAGTCAAAAAATCTGACATCAAAACTTCCTAAGTCGGGGACTACATTTCCATCCTGTAGCTACAATAGCCATAAACAGCTGACATCAGCTGACCTCAAGCGAGTACATAATGGTAAAATTACTATAAATGATAAGTTTTGAAAATTTATGAGCTTTGTTTTTAATATAGTTTAAAAATTTTTAGGCGCGTATCATTTAGTTTTTTAAATGGCTGTATCTAACAACTGGCTCAAAAAATTCCTAAAAATTTCACAATCAGTTTTCACAACGCACTATCAGCCCGGCCCTGGTACCCCATTGGGGTAATGCCTTTCTAATGATTTAATTGTCATTTCAGTATAGTATTAAAAATCCGTTTTTCAATTTGCTGCTCTGCAGCATGTAATTACCTTTCCTCATATTTTGGGGTTTCCCCCCCAGTTTTATTGAGATATAATTGACATATGACTCATGTATTATTAACACAATGGTCATCCATCCAGAATTCACATTATCCAACTGTAACTTCCCACGTGTGGTGAAGAAAGAATGACACCTCAGTGGAATGAGATGAAAACTTGATTTGAGGGGTAAAAAGAAGAGTTAAGATAAAATAAGGTGTAGGTAGGTCATCGGTACCCACGGGTGACACTCAGAGGGAAGTGATGTCAACGCGCTGAGGCATGAGGTCTTACTAGGACGAGGCAGTCACTGGGCCAAACTTTCTGTTCTAATTTCAGTTTTGAAGAAGACCATTTAGTATATCTACATTTCTTAGCAGTTCTCTGAAGTAGTGCCAACCAACTTCTTATTCCAAACACACATGGCCTTGAAGGGTCCATGTAGTAATGTGAGTGCTTGCCCAGAGCTTTCATTAGCTGAGCTCAAAGCATCTTACCAACAGTGCTTCATTAAGTCCCACCACACCCCAGTGTGGGAGTAGAAGGGGAATATCATTATCCCCATTTTACAGATGGAAGAAACAGAGGCTTTGAAGCAAATCCACAACTGCTGAAACTAGCTTGTCGGCCTGCAAATCCAGTGTGCTATCTTTTTTTTTTTTAAGATTTTATTTATGTATTTGACAGAGGGAGACACAGCGAGAGAGGGAACACAAGCAGGGGGAGTGGGAGAGGGAGAAGCAGGCCTCCCGCTGAGCAGGGAGCCTGACGTGGGGCTCGATCCCAGGACTGTACTGAAAGTGAAAATCAGGATGGTCATCTGAGGATGGAATGGTTGTCAGTGTGTGGGTCATTGACCCTCATGATCACGTGGTTGACTGGGAGCTTCAGCTTCACTTGATAGCTTGTCAGGACTCAGATCATGACCTGAGCTGAAGGCAGACGCTTAATGACTGAGCCACCCAGGAGCCCCTCCAGTGTGCTACCTTTTCATGACAACAGGATTTCGGCACTAACTTATATTTCCTGCCTCTATCTAGCCAGGTGAGGGTACAATTTTATTATCTGAAATTATCTGAAATCAGGGAGTTCCTTTAAGTCCTAAATTATGTGATTCTGGTTTCAGTCATTGTTGACCCTCCCACACCTTTCTGAATGCACGGTTTTATAGTATGTTATGTACATTATTCAACACAACTCCAGTCTGGCTGTAGGAATAGGAGAGTGTTGGCAAGAATAGAAGACCAGATCTTGTGGTTCGGTCTCCATGTTGAGCTGAGCACAGAGCATTAATGATTGCCAAAATAGGCAATGGACTTTTGAGCAGTTACTATGTGCCAGAGATATAGAATTTAGTACTTTATATGCACTATCTCATGTAAATTATTTTAATCTTCACAACAACAGTTTGTGGTTGGTGCTAATATGATCCCTATTTTACAGATGAGGGAAGTGAAGCTTAGGGAATCTAAGTAAAGACAGCTGGCCTCTTGGCTATAATGACTGGTGTAGAGAGGGACCTGTCACCCAACAGAGTCCTAATGTGGGACATTCCTAGCGGGACCTCACAGAAGAACCCTTTCTTCTCTGGCCATAGTGTCACTTGACTGTGAACCCAGTGAGGTGGGCTCCCGTGTCCACTGTTGTGTGAAGAAAGTGCTCCGTAGGAGGAGAGCATGAAGTCCAAACACAAAGAAAAGCAGAGACAAGGATAGAGAGAAAGAACTCTGGTGGCAGTCAAATCCTTGCCTCTCAGTCCCTGCATTCCTTATCTAAGCTAATTTGAGTTCAGCTTTTGTCACTTGGCCACTAGGAGAGTCCTGACCCATACAGTGTTTACACATCATGCTATCCTGCTGCTAGTTAGTACCATATTAACCCGCAAAGGATACCGCTGGGCCCCTTGGACTTACCCAGAACTGTAAGGAGTCTTCTTCCCCATTATAAGTCTTCTTCCACTTCTAGACACATTCTCTATCTAATCCATAAGAGTCTTCTCTGTTTCTTCTTACTTGGCTCATGCCTTCTGATGTGGACATCTTAGAGTTGACGTGTGTTATTTGGTCCTCCGACCTCAAGGGGCAGAAGAACAGTCCTGGTACCAACAGTACAAATAATATGATGGCACCACTGGCCCCAGCTGTGGGTTCCCAGACTGCACAATTTCGCAAGTCAGATTTTTTTTTTTTTTTTTTTTTTTTTTAATGGGGCAGGGGTAGGGGAAAACGTCAGAGAGTTGCTGACTTTTTATTTTGCCAAACTGGGGCTAGTAGGCTTAAATGTATCCTCCAACTCTTAATTCATTTAGTAGTTAACAAGGGTAGGAAATACTCTTCTGTACGCCCAGAGGGTATATAGCAATCTTACATTCAAGTCACTAGAAGACTCTAAAGGGCCACACTAATTCTTCTTCCAAAAATTCTGCTCTTCACTTTACTTGATACCTTTGATTGTGGTCTAGAATTTGGGGGTTGGCATATGGAGATTGTCACTCTTGTTGGCAACAATCTAAACAATGAGTTGGAAACGAGAAATGGAAAAGGAGGTAAAGAGGAAGCCCGGGCAGGAGAAGCAGCTTTGGGGCACGTGTAAGGAATGAGGCAGGGAAGGGGTTAAGCCTGTCTGCAGGGACCAGCAGGCTGGGAGTTAAGGGAGGTGTGAGGCCTGAAACAGGTGAGGGTGACCTTGAGGCTTCCTAACCCTGATGTTAGGCCTTGAGGGACTGAAATCCCCCTCACCTCCCTGTAACTGAACAGTAAGTTACATTGGGCCAATGCTGTGCCTTTAGGATTATAACCAGAGCAAGACTCAGAGTAAGTCAACGAGAGAGGCACTCACCTTGTACATAGGACCAGACACAGAGGAAAAAACCTTCTTGATGTGTGAAGTATCTGCAGCTGAGCAAAATAAATTTATAAAAATCTCCTTGAAACTGCTGGCAAAGAAACCCGAAAACGTTTTTAGTAAATGTTTTAACATAATGAAATGGAAATTCATTGTATAGTACCTGTTACCTCTAATTTAATGCCATTGATAAGCTCTTTATTGACTGTATTGTCTGTTATTTTATTTTAATAAAAGTAAAAATTTGTCTATTAGAAATTTGTAGATTCATTTGCAACCATGGCCCTCCAATCTTATTTCTCCTAGGTGGCTTTAAGTTCCTGAGTCCCCACTTCTTTTGCTGAGGGGATTTCAGTGATGACTGGTGAGTGTGGTAGGCTGCCTCCAAGAGGACCCCTCATGGTTCCTGCCTCCTGGCGATCTCCCCTGGGCATAGTCCCCTCCCACACTGCGTCAGAGTTGGTCTGTGTGGCCCACAGGATACAGCAGAAGTGATTGGATTTTACTTCCAAGATTAGGTTTCAAAAGACACTGGGGCTTCCATGTCAGGTGCTTTATCTCTCACTCAGTCTTGATCACTCATTCAGGAAATCAGCCGTCATGTCACAAGAATACACAGACACTCTGTGGAAGCAAGGAAATGAGGCCCCCACACGGTAGCCAGTGAGACCGCTACCAACAGTGTGAGGGTGCTTGGGATGGAATCTCCAGCCCCAGTCAAGCCTTCAGATGACTGCAGTCCTTGCTTGACTGCAATCTCATGAGAGACCTGAGTCAGAACCACCCAGTGAAGTCGCTTCCAAATCCCTGACCCACAGAAACTGTGAGATCACACATGTTTGTTGTTTTAAGCTACTGAGTCTGAGGGTAACTTGCCACCCAGCATTAGATAACTAACACAAGAAGGGCAGGTCGTGTCTCTTCCTTGCTAGCCTTACTCCCAACCTCCCCACAATTACTTCTGCAGCGAGAAGTGTCCAGGTCCCTGATAAAGAGGTTGAGTTACCTTCACTTCCTTTGCTGGACTGGGGGTATTGGTATTTTGAATGAGATATAGAAGGGTATTTCCCTTACATTCATCATAATACACTTCCAATCCCTTGGCTATTCCCTTGATGTTTGCATGTATGGATGATAAAACACACATTGAATCTAGAGGATGATGCAGACACTTCTTTTTGTCCCCATCCCAGCTGGATGGAGTATGGAAAACATTTTTTGTGTATATTTAGGCTTTAGAAACTGGTCTAAATAAGAAAAAAAAAAGCCAACTTTTTTTTTTTAATTACAAAAGCAATAATATCTGTGGTGTAAAAAATAAAAAGGCAAAACCATTAAACACTATCTGGATAGAAATACTATTAACAACTGGAGCATTTCTACAGCTATTTCTATCTACCTATTTTACACAAAGAGGTAATATAATAAGTGCTATTTTGTGACTTGTTTCTTCATCAGGTATATTATGAGCCTGTGTTTGTGTCATTAATGTAGTATATCATCTATAATTATAATTTTATTTATTTATTTATTTATTAAAAAATTTTTAAAGTAATCTTTACTTCCAATGTGGGGCTTGAACTTAGAACCCCCAGATCAAGAGTTGCATGCTCTATTGACTGAGCCAGCCAGGTGCCCCTCATTATGATGATAATTTTAAATTGTTGCATAGTACTCTATTATACAGATATGTCATAACTTTTTAAGCCAATTCTGGTTTTTTTGGACATACACTTATTTCCATTTTTGCTATTATAAGAAATGCTATAGATTCTGCATAGTGAAGGAAACAATCAACAAAACTAAAAAGCAGCCTATGGAATGGAAGAAGATATTTGCAAATGACATATCTGATAAAGGGTAAGTATCCAAAATCAATAAAGAACTTACTAAACTCAACACCCAAAAAACAAATAATCCAATTAAGAAATGAGCAGAAGACATGAATAGATATTTTTCCAAAGAAGACACACAGATAGCTAACAGACACATGAAAAGATGCTCAACATCACTCATCATCAGGGAAATCCAAATCAAAACCACAATGAGATACTACCTCACACCAGTCAGAATGGCTAAAATTAACAACACAGGAGACAACATGTGTTGGCAAGGATGCGGAGAAAGGGGACCCCTCTTACACTGTTGGTGGGAATGCAAACTGGTGCAGCCACTCTGGAGAACAGTATGGAGTTTCCTCAAAAAGTTAAAAATAGAGCTACCCTATGACCCAGCAATTGCATTACTAGGTATTTATACAAAGGATACAAAAATAGTGATTCCAAGGGGCACGTGCATCCCCAACGTTTATAGCAGCAATGTCCACAATAGCCAAACTATGGAAAGAGCCCAGATGTCCATCAATGGATGAATGGACAAAGAAGATGTGGTGTGTATATATATATATGTATATATATACATATATATATAGGAATATTACTCAACCATCAAAAAGAATGAAATCTTGCCATTGGCTATGATGTAGAAAGAGCTAGAGTGTATTATGCTAAGCGAAATAAGTCAATCAGAGAAAGACAAATACCATACGATTTCACTCATATGTGGAATTTAAGAAACAAAACAGATGTACATTTGGGAGGGGAAAAAAGAGAGAGGGAAACAAATCATGACAGACCCTTGATAGAGAACAAACTGAGGGTTGATGAAAGAAGGTGGGTGGGGGATGGGCTAGATGGGGGATGGGCATTAAGGAGGGCACTTGTTATGATGAGCACTGGGTGTTCTAAGTAAATGATGAACCACTGAACTCTACTCCTGAAACCAACATTGAGCTGTATGTCAACTAACTAGAATTTAAATTAAAAAAAAAAAAAAAGAAATGCTATAAATTTAGCTTACAGCTAAATATTTGTACCTATCATTGACTTTTCCCCTTTAGGATAAATTATTAATATAGAATGGTTAGATTAAGGCATATGTACATTTTTAGAGCTTTTTCTACATATTGCCAAATTGCCTTCCAGAGAATATACCAGTTTATACTCAGTGCAATTTATTATATGTCTATTTCTTCAAACCCTTGCCAGCACGAGTAATTATTTTTTATCTTTCTGGCCTAGCATTTGAATGGGAAACACAAGGATTTTTGAAGAAGTCCAGCTTACATTCAGAAATTGGCAGCAGCTTTGAGTGTGAGCTTGTTCCACTTTAACCCAGTGCCCAATCAAATGTGAGGGAAATGAAGCAATGAAGTGAATCTGGCTTTTGCAGATTATGCTTACAAGATGAGGAGAAGAAGGTTGAAAATCGCATGTTCAAGATTTAGGAACAGGGGTCAAACATAAAACAGTCAAAGCCTTTGGTCCTGTACTTATACTTTTGGGAATTTAGCCTAAAGAAAATTCCCAGTAAAAGGAAAAAGCATATACACGTGAAAAAAGTTTATTATAGGGACACTTGGCTGGCTCAGTCGGTGGAGCGTGCAACTCTTGATCTCAGGGTTGTGGGCTCGAGCCCCACGTTGGGTGTAGAGATTACTTAAAAATAAAATCTTTCTTTTTTTATGTGTATTGTGACATTACTTATATTAGGGAAATGTTATAAGCAATTTGACATAGGAGAAATGGTTTAAGAAATCGAGGTATGCTGACTTGATGGAATTTTATGCAGTTGTTAAATTAGTAATTATAATGATGATGTACAAACATAGGAATATGTTCATGGTGTAATGTTAAGTGCAAAAAGAAGGATATATAATTTTTAGCATTTAAAACGATGTGTTAGTTCAATCCCCATATATGAAGACTAGAAGAAAATATAAAAACTGAAACCAATTGTGAAAGAGAGTGACACCCCCTGTTTGAAATGTTTCTTTAAAGTCATCCTTGTGTGATTACAAAGAAAAGTAACAATCTCAGAAGAGGTGGGAAGAGGTTCATATAAAGAGACAAACGAATGTGCTCGAGGGACAGCCACAGAAAATGCTCGGTCAGCCCCGGGATAGTTACTTAGGGAGGCGTTGTGGAAGATTGGAAAGAACGAGGCGCTGGAGGCAAATGGAGCTGGGCTTGAAGCCAGCCTCCACTTCATACCAGAAGTATGAGCCCAGACAAGTTATTTAACTTCCTACAGTTTAGTTTACATAGCTGTAAAAATGGATGAATAATGCCTGCTTGTGCAGTTGTTGGGGGAGGGGACTGAGTGTGCTCGGCACAGGTATGCGCTAGGTGCCTAGCGAGCGGGGAGGGTCATATAAGTGATGCTGCTCTTCTCCTGTATTTATCTTTTCATAATTATTGATCCTACAGTAAAGGGAAGGACATTCAGCTAAGAGATAATATTTGCAAGTGTGTTTCTCGCAAATGGAAACCACACGACTCTGTCCAGGACAGAAGGGAGTGAGTGAGTGAACGAAGACTCTTTTCTCAGCGGGATGGTCATCGAGCCGGCTTAACGGCATCTCTGCTGTGTCTCTGTTAAGTAATATAGCCGGACACCGTGATTGAAAATGACATAGCATAAAAACATAGCTGCAAAACTTCTGCCGTGCATGGCAGAAACAAAATTGGACACAAAAAGGTGATTGACAGAAAAAAATTTTGGAAAACAGAGCATCTTACATAATATCTGTCCTCATGTTAGTTTAAAAAATCGGTTATATGGTGTAATTGGGGGCAAAAATTCAGCGTTGGCTCTTGTTAATCCAGTGATTTGAAATCAGCCTAGGAAGAGCAAACCGCACGGAATTTTGCCCTCTGTGACATTAACCCAATTTGCTAATTACACATGGATGTCCAGTTTCTCTAGTGCTAGGGAAAACTCGGGTGGAGGGAAAATGTCCTGACTTACAGATCCTGAGCAGAGAGACTCAGTGGCCACCTGATGCAGAGAAACCTGTGACCTGAAAAGGTCCGTCTGTGTCTCCCCAGGGACTTCAGGCCAAGAGGATGGGGACAATCTCTCAACTACACCCACCCCTTTTGTAGGGGAAAACATGAGCACCTGGTTTGTACCCAGGCCTTTCTGACAAATTCCTCGTCATATTGAGAGGCTTTTTTCTTTTTCCTCTTCAAAAATCTTTAGCAGTAACGGCAGCTCAAACAACTGGAGTTATTTCAGCTTTAAAATGCAGGTTTTGGGGAGTCTGGGTGGCTCAGATGGTTAAGCGTCTGCCTTCAGCTCAGGTCATGATCCCAGCGTCCTGGGATCAAGCCCCGCATCAGGGTCCCTGCTCAGCGGGGAGCCTGCTTCTCCCTCTCCCTCTGCCTCTCTCCCTGTTCATGCTCTCTCTCTCTCTCTCTGTATCTCTGTGTCTCAAATGAATAAATAAAAAAATCTTAAAAAAATAAATAAATAAAATGCAGGTTTTGTGGACCTCCTCTGCCGGCAAATGTAATTTCAAAGGAAACTTCTTTTGCCAGGTATTCAGTGTTACACAGGGATTTGGGGAGTTAATCTTCACTGTCTCTGCTGTCAGAGAAAAGGAAAGAAGAGCTGCTCTTTCTAACCACTCTTCCCTGTGGCCATGTGTCTCCTTTTGTAGCCTGGAATTACCGAGATGGGGGAAACTCCAGGGGTGGATATCCCACCTAGCCTCTGGAGGCAGCCTGGGCTCTCCTTAAAACTTCTGAAACAGATGCTTGTTGGTCATAGTTTAAAGCTCTCAGGATAGGCATTCTGCAGCCGCTCTTGTTAACTGGTATCAGTGCTTAACCTTCTTTCATTTGAATAATTTTTTTTTTTAATTACACCAATAGTAGAAACTTAAAAATGAATACTCCAAAAACCCATGCAAAAGCTCTCCATCCCAATAAATCATCTGTAACTATGTTGCTACATTTTAAGTTTACTGCAGACAGAGCTGGAATTTAGGAGACACCATTTTATAAAAATACAGTATTTTCGAGAGGGAGTTACAAGTAAAATCAGTTCTATTCCTCTCGGGGCAGGTACCCCTTCACTAAGGGTCTTGTCTTCAGAAACCCCAGCTAAGAATCGGTCCCGGCCTTCTGCTCCCATGTGTCCCCAACTTCCAGAAGGGAATACCTCCACTGCTCCACCCCAGACAAGCTTGCAGTCCACAGTTCATCAGCTGTGTCTACTGGGTGGGGAGAGGGGCTGAGGTGTTCCCTTCTGGCAGGTCCCCACGGTGTCTGCAAGTGTCTCTCTTGGATTCAGGGTTGACAAATAACGGACAAGAGGCCAAACCTGATCCACTGCCTGTTTTTGTATAGCTTGTGAGCTAAGAATTTTTTTTTTTTTTTTTACTTTTTAAGTGGTTGAAAAAAGTGAAGATGTGGAAATCATATGGGTTTCAAATTTAAGTGTCCATAAATAGTTTTATTGGAACACAGCCTTGCTCATTCATGTATGTCTCATTTGTCACCGTCTATGGCCGCTTTCATGCCGTGATAGCTGTGTTGAGTATTTGGGTTGGGACAGAGACTGGACGGCCAGCAGATCCTACAATATTTACCATCTGGCCCTTCGCAGAGAAAGTTCACCGGCCTGTGTTGCAGAGCCTCCCAACGCTTTGGAATCCATTCCCTCTCTTTCCCCTAAGGGAGGGTCAGTAATCGCTCCCCACGAATATTGCAGTCCTCACTCCCAAGGCAATAGACCCCAAAGACTGTCTTATCTTCCCCAGTCTTCTTGTTGTGGGGTTGATCGGGATAGGGCTGGTTCAGGCAAGGTCATATCTGGAGGTCAGGATTAAGGGGCAGGAGAAGGCACAGGGGAGGAAGGAAGGAGGGGTCTGTTCTGGTCCTGGTCATTTGCAGTAGACTTTAGGATGTGAAATAATTAGGCCCTGACATTTTTCAGCTGTGCGACCAAATTCTGGAGAATTCGAAGCAACAGGGCATGGGATGCAGGACCAAGGACAAGTCCTCTGTGTGGGCTGTGTTTGGTGCTGTGGATGCAGATGCGAAAGACTGGGGAAGGGACAGGAGAGAAGACTCAAGATTTCACTTCACAGGAACCAAGTTTGTGATTTGTGAAGGGGACATGTGGACTACTGGTCACCCGAGTCTGGGATGGAAGTCTGAGTTGTGAGTTGCTAGCAGATGGGTGTATGGAAAGCCTAGGCAATGGATGACATCGCCAAAGGAGTGAGTGCAGATGGAAAGAGAAGACGTCTGATGACTCGTAATAGGCTCTTCAACATTTAGAAGCCAGGTAGAAAAAGAAAAACCCAGGAGGGCAGGATTCTGGATACAGTGCCTGGCACATGCTATGTGATCTAGGTAATTCCAATTAACTAGGATCTCCCACTCTTAACATATATCACAGCAATTCTAACATCACACTTGTCTATCATTTCCCTTTCTCTCTTTCTCGTCCTGCCTCTCCTTCTCTTTTCTTCTGCCTTATTGCCTTCTTCTGTTATGTGTTAAGCCCATCGGGGCACCCAGGCACCCCTACCATGCTTGAGCATTGCTTACCTGCCTACAACTCTGGGTGACACTGGTTGATAATCCTGTGAACTAGTCAATATATATCCTTCTTTTTGTCTATCTAGTTGGTTTCAAAATACATTACGCTTGTTCCTATTGAAACTTGCCCGCATTATGAACTATTTCTTTAGTCAGTTAATGGTATTTTGACTTCTATTCCTACCCTGTTACTAATGCCTCGCAACCCGGTGTCATCTGTGATTTATTTAGAAGTTCTGAGTTACATCACTGGGGTAAAGATAGAGATGCTCAGCACCGGCTCCTGCTCTGACATGAGTGAGATCATGCGGGATCCTTCCAGGCTGAGGCTGAGTCATTGATAAGACACCTTTTGGGGGATATTATTTAGCTCTTGGTGCCTGCACCTAAGAAATAAGAGTCTCTCTTCTTTCTTTCTATCTCACTGGTAAAAAAGTCACTGGCAGTGGAATCTGAGGTCATACTCCAGCACAGAGAGATTATATCTCTTGCTCATTCCTTATCTACATGGCCTATCTATTCACCAAAGAAAATTAAATTGGTCTGCCAAGATTTGATCTTCACATACCATTGAGGTGAGTGCAAATTGATTGTGTTATTGCTGGACTCATTCTCTCCCTGTGGAGCGGACTTGTGCTATGGCTTGCTTGGAAGCTGCGGGGGGTGGGACTAGGGAAATCAGAGACCTAATGAGACTCTAGGCCGTACTTAGCACGAGGCAGTATGCCAGGTGCTTTACAAGGATTCGCTTGCTTATTATTCTCAACAGCTCAGAGAGGTTGCTATGATAATTCCTGTTTTCCAGGTAAGGAAACTGAGGCTCAGGAGGTAGAGTGTCTCGTACAAGGCCACGCGGCTGGCTGGCGGCAGAGGTGGAACTTGAACTTCAAGTCATTCATGTGGACTCCCAGCAGTTATAAATGTGTGAAACCCTGGACAGTATTGCAATCTGGGAAAGATTTTGAAAAACTCCTAAGGCTTTAAATGTCGTCTGGATACAAATGACTTCAAAATTTATAACTCTGCCCTCTGAGACCCAGTCCCCATCTCCAGCTGCCTCCTGGACATTTCCACTTGGACATCATGCCAAAAATATGTAGTTCCGCGTGTGAACTCAAACAATCATCTTCCCTCGGGGACCCAGGACCCCCACCCCTCCCATCGCTGTCCTGTGCTTCTCAGTGGCACGACATTCTTTCAACCTTCTCAAAATCTGAGTTCTGTTAAGACCCTCCCCGGAGATTCTTTTTTTTTTTTTTTTTTAAAGATTTTATTTATTTATTTGACAAAGAGAGAGAGTTAGTGAGAGCAGGAACACAAGCGGGGGAGTGGGAGAGGGAGAAGCAGGCTTCCCGCCGAGCGGGGAGCCCGATGCGGGGAGCCCGATGCGGGGAGCCCGATGCGGGGAGCCCGATGCGGGGCTCGATCCCAGGACCCTGGGATCATGACCTGAGCCGAAGGCAGACGCTTAACGACTGAGCCACCCAGGCGCCCCGCCTCCCCAGAGATTCTTGCTCAAGAATAGTTCTTGCCTCATCTCCCATTTTCTAGTGTCACCACCTTTAGCCAGTGTCGCCTGGGGCGTAGATTATTGCAACAGCTAAATACGTCTTTCACCAGCCACCACAGTTTAGACACTGCTTACTCAAGTCAGTTCCTTAAATATATGGCCCTCAATTTTGTCTGCACATTGGAATTACCCGGGAATGTAAAAAGTACTCTCTAAAGTTTGGGGTCTCACCTTTCCAGCATTACAAGGTTGTTCATATCTCTGACAACAGTGATGTTGTCCTAAGGCTCTGGGGATCAGACGCAGTCTCCAGGAATTAAGGAGGGGTGAATCTAGCCCTACTCCTGTCTTTTTGGGCCGGACGAAGGCTTGACTGCCAATAAAAAAGAGGTAGTGAAATTCAGCATCCTGGCACCCCCCCCATTTCCCCAAAATTTCCTCTGAAGGGATCTGCTCTGATTTCCAGCGACTTACTCAGGTTAATGATGCTTCTATGACATCTTTGACTCTCTCACTAAAGGGCCATGCTTCAGACTTGCCAGTTTCACAGTTTACATATTTTCTGACCAGCTTTCTCAAAATTCTCTTGCGGAGGACAGTTGTTTGGCAAATCTGATTAATTAATCCAGAATATAATGGTCTAATGCAGTGGTTCCAAACTTATGTTCCATATAACACGAGTACTATAAGGTGCCGTACAAAAAAAGAGAATCCCAAGGCCAAAAAATTTTAGCAAATCTCTTAAGATGCACTTTAGCGTGTTAAAGCCTCTGAGAAGGCCTGCATTAAACACTTCTGTTTAATTTAGTTTATTTGATTACTAAGCTTTCTAAACTTATTTGACTACTGAACTGTTTTATCTTCAAGCACCTATTCCAACAAAACTAAAATGCCAGTACCTTGAAGTCACGTTATGATTTCAGAGATATTAAAGCAAGAGAAAAATGGTCAAGGATGATGATAAGATACATTGATTGTAACAAACATCCCAATTTCTTGGAGACATTAAAACATGAAGGAATGTGCATCTTAGTCTTAATTAAATCCAGTAACTTCTTGTGAGACTAGGATTTTGTGCAACACCCAGTGGGGGATCACAGGGCAAGATAGCTGTGTTTTAACAGGGATGTTCTGGATGCTCTCCGCTGGTAGGAAATGAGCAATGTGGTGGAAAGGAGACGAGATGGTATATCCAGGAGCTGCCACTGGTCTCTGGAAGGGAAGTGACAATGTCCTCATTGCCAGCAGACTAGGCTCTGACTGGTCGAGGAATATGCTGACACAGTACTGTAGAGAAGGACAGACTCCAGGAGAAGGGAAAAGTGCTCATTCCACCGGGCTTTCAAATGCTGAGGAAAAGCCTCTGGCCTGCCTGATAAGAGGTATCATGGAAGAGCAAAAGATTCATGTATTTTGTAATTAGGCGGCAGGGCATAGATATGTGTTGAATGTCAGCTGTGTCCTATTCTGGCTCTGTGAGCTCGTCTGAGTTTCTTAACCTACCTGAACTTCGGTATCTTAAGACATAAGTAGAGTTACCATAATAATAACAACAACTGTCAGATAGATTATATTTGGGCTGCATGTAACAGCTGATTCAGATGGTCTAACCATGTAAGGCTTTCTTTTTTCACACTTCTTGGGAATTCTTAGAAGTAGGTATTGTAGGGAGGGGTAGTGACATCAGGAGGGTAACTTCCTTGTTCCTGCTGTGTGATCCTCAGTGTGAAGGGTTTGTCTTCACCTTGGTCTCCTTGTGGTCACAAGATGGCTGCTCTTGAACTCTGCATTCCAGGCAGGAAGGCAAAGGAGGGAAAGGAAGAAAGAGAAGCCCCAAAAGCTTTCCCAGAGATCCCTAGCCAGCTTGCAGCTAGAACCCGTTGATGAGCCTCATTCCACATGGTCACTCTTAGCTCTGAGAGAGTCTGAGTAGGCAAGTGTTAGCGGGCCCTTTGCCACCGGGATCAAAATTGGGATTCTGTCAGAGAGAAAGAAGGCAAATGTGGATACTGAGTGAGTACCTAGGTATTCAGTGCTGCGAGGGCTATGAATGAGATAACACACAGGAATGTGCCCAGCTCTGTGCCTGGCTCAGAGTAGGCATGTAACAGTTGTCTTGTTTCCACACTTCCCAATGCGGATAATGGCTGATCTCTTCCCCTTCTTCAGTGGGAAAATATGTTGTAACTTGTGGTCGTACCACCAGGTGGCATGGAACCAGGCAGGAGGGAGCCAGAAATCTGGCTATGAAAGCTTTGGCCCAACACACACAGCAGAGAAGAATGGACAGGACATCTTGTGACAGGAAGTCCAGGTGGACATGGGTAGACGCCAACTTGTACCTGGGACTGTTCCGCAGTCATCCATACGATATTCTACTTTGGTTGGCGAAAATCTGTGTTTGGGTTAAAGTCCTTGCCTGATTCTCCCTGCTGATGGGTCTCCCAGGGGGAACACTGCACAAGTCACTTGTACCACTTAACGACACCTCTTTTATTGTTATTTTCGTGTGTTTACAACACCCAGGCTATGAACTCCTTTAGGACAAGGCTTGCACCTTGTTTATCTTTGCGGTGTTGCCAGGCCTAATCCTTCCGATGGTTCAGCACCTTTGGGAGCCTGCCAGGTCAACTGTCAAGTGTGGCGTGGGCCTGGGGTAAAGATAAGGCAGCAGCCAGCCAGGTAAGCGACACCTGTCTGTAGGCACTCGCATTTAAATAACAACCAAGCAAACACTGGGAAACAAAGGATCTTAGTAAGGATCAGGCAATGGTGACTAGCACCATCAACTCAAACACACACACACAATTTATCTTGTGCCTCCTGATAAAGTACATACACTCAGGAAGAATTATTGTCAAAAAAGCAAACTCAAATCTGATCAAGCTTCTGGCTCTAAATACCAATTTACAGGAAAGAAGGAGTTAGGGGAACATGTGAGATGTTACCGCGGGAATGCTATCAGTGAGATCCAGACTGTGGGAAACCCTAGCAGACAAAAGGACCCGGTTGTTTCAACAAATCAATTGTAGGGAAAAGAAAACACGTGGAGGGCAAACCTATACATTAAAAGAGACTTAAACACTAGCGTTACCAGTTGCAATATATGCTTTATTTGGTTCCTTATTCAAGCAAACTATAAAAAAATATTTGAGACAATGAGAGAAATTCGGACTGACTTGATTAGGGAATCATTGTTTTAGGTGTGATAATGATATCATGGTTCTGTTTTTGCAAGGGTCCTTATCTTTTAGAGATGCATACTGAAATATTTTTAGAGATAAAATGATACCAGAGATGTGCTTGAGGATAACACAGTATGTGTGGAGGGGAGTTGATGGGGTAGAGGGTAAGACTCACCAAGGACAGATGGCTATGGAAGCCGGGTGACAGGTGCAGAGAAGGTCCTTGAATAATCTCTGATTTTTGCTTATATTTAAAATGTTCATAATAATACAAGAAGGGGAAATCGTTGGGCCAGCCAAACCTAACCCATGGCAGACAGAGAAGGCTTTACCATGGAGCTGATGAAGTTCAAGCATCAGGACTTCTCACTACATAGGCCTCTTCCAGGAGAATTTTGTATTCATGATTTTTCTTCAAAAGGTCTTCAAGACTGTAAAAGTTTCAGGCATCACAAAAATTGGATCTACCCCTAATAGCAGGCAGCCAGCTGACTCCCACGTTATGCATTGATAGTAAGTGTTCACCAATATAATTTTTAAAAAACACTTTTTTAAGATTTATTTATTTATTTGAAAGAGAGAGAGAGAGAACACACAGAAGGAGAGGGAGAAACAGACTCCACGCTGAGCAGGGAGCCTGATGTGGGGCTCAATCCCAGGACCCTGAGATCATGACCTGAGCCAAAGGCAGACGCTTAACCGACTGAGCCACCCAGGTGCCCCCTACAAACACTTTATAATGAAGATTTTTCAGTAGGCACAATGTATAAGGAACCTCATGGACCCTCTCCCAGTTCAGGTTATGAATGTTTTGCTACATGTGCTTCATATTTTCCTTTCTCTTTCCTCCTCCTCTTTCCCCTCCTCTTCCTCCTCCTTTTTCACCCTTAAGTAGTTCTATATGTTTCTCCATTTTCTTTATAACCACAATACCTTTATTAGATTCAATAAAATTAACAATAATTCTTCAACATTATCTAAGAGACAACCAATTTCCCCCAACTGTTTCAGAATGACTGGTTCTTAAGCAAAGGTCTCTAATCAATGCCAGAAAGTGGAAATGACAGCCATTAATGAATTATGTGCCCTTTCGTGTTTAATGTTAAAGCCCCCGCCATCACAGGTGGTACTGTATGAAAATATTGACTGAGCCTGCCCTTTTTGTAAAATGTAGTTGTGCTTGTAAAGTTAAAATCATTGTATTTGGGGCGCCTGGGTGGCTCAGGTCATGACCTCGGGATCCTGGGTTTGAGCCCCGTGTCGGGATCTCTGCTCAGCGGGGAGCCTGCTTCTCCCTCTGCCGCTGGCCCCTGCTGGTGTTCTCTCTCTCTCTCACCCTGTCTCTCAAATAAATAAATAAATAAATAAATAATCTTAAAAAAATCACTGTATTTAATGATGGCCACTGAGGGTGAGTAAACAAGATATCAGAAGAGCTTATTTAAAATATAAATAAAACAGAGGTGCCTGGGTGGCTCAGTCGGTTGGATGTCCGACTCTTGATTTTGCCTCAGGTTATGATGTTGGGGTCGTGGGATCGAGCCTTGCCTTCGACTCTGCCCTCAGTGGGAGTCAGCTTGGGATTCTCTATCTTCCCCTCCCTCTGCCCCTCCCCCTCAACTCGCTCTCTAAGTAAGTAAGTAAATAAATAGGTAAGTAACTTCTGTGTACTTGCTATCTGTTCCTTGTTTCTGCAGACGATAGCTAGCGTTCTGCCTTTAGCTGTGACCTTTATTTTTTGCCTTGCCACTCCGTAATTATTTCATGTATGCTTTGCATCCTATTGTTATGGACCAAACTGTGTCTCTCCAAATTCATATTTTAAAGTCCTAAACCCAAACGTGACTATATGTGGAAATGGGGCCTTGGAGGTAATTAAGGTTAAAAGAGGTCACAAAGGTGGATCCCTAACTCCCAACAGACCCCAACCCTGCTGGCACCTTGATCTTCAATGTCTTGGCCTCCAGAACTGAGGAAAATAAATTTCTATTGTATAAGTCTTCCAGTTTGTGTTTTTTTGATATGGTAGCCCGAGCAGACTAATACACTATGTAGACTATACTGTGTAGAATAGAACACATATTCTACACAGTATACTAAACATACTGCATTTTAATAGTTTCCTAGGCATAACAAGGTCAAGGACCAACAGATTACATGCGGGTGCATGTGTGTGCGCACGCACGGACACACACACACACACACACCCTCAGATAAAGGGCAATGAGGAAGAGGGAGGGGAAATACTCATCAAATGTGAAATGAGTGGGTCTCCAGGGACCTTATTAAGAGCTCTGCTTCTGTGGCGTACAGAGATAAAGTATATCTTGGAAATTATCTAGGAGCAAATTGACTTGTACTGGAGGTTGTATTAGAAGGGGAAGGACATGAAGAGTCAATGTCAATTTTGGGTGGTATGTGTCTATTTTAAGCGGAGGGAATAAATGAATGGGTAACATCGAATGATATATTAAATGTGGAAGGAATCTCAGGAAATCATCTGGTCCAACGGTGGAAGATGAGAGTGAATGCTGATGAAGAAGAGGGTCACTGAGTTCACAGTAGAGAAGGGGACTGTTCCCCACAGTGGGTGAAATGCTGGCCCTTCAGAGAAAGCTATAAGGGAAAGTCATGATTTGGGAGGTGGAGGGAATTCACGTCACAATACTAGTGGGTGTGGGGAGCACTCCTATGACTCCGATCATTTCCAAAGATGAGTTCAGTGAAGAAGTGAGTGGAATGTAGGAGGAGGTGACATGTGAGCTGTGAGGGTTGGAATTAAAGAGGTGAAGAGTCTTCCTGAATTCTTTGGCTAGGATGATGACTTTACTCTCCAAATGGGGAGCAACAGGTATAAACCTGGCAAGTTGGAAACAAGGGCACCTGCCTCTGACCCTCTGCCTTCTGGCTGGAGATTTAAGGGTTCTCCAACTGCGTGCAGTGAGGAGGGACACTTGTCTGTCCTGAAGCAAACCTTTCAGAAATAAACTGGCCTCCTCTGACCCAGTTTCAGAAACCACGGAGGAAACATGCGCTCCTCAGGGCTTCTGTGGGAGCAGTGAGCCAGTCACCCTTTGACACTAGAGAAGCGGGAGAGGCTCTTGCCCTTGGGTAATGCTAGTGATTCTGGCAGCTGAGGCTGAGTGTGATTCTCTGTGATACAGAATCTGAGAAGTTTTAGCGTGTGGGTTCCTAGAATGGATTATCTTTTCCCAACTGGTGCTAGCAAAATAACTTTTTTTTTAAATACAGGAACTTCATTTTTTTTTAAGATTTTATTTATTTATTTGACAGAGAGAGAGAGAGAGCACAAGCAGGGGGAGTGGAAGGCAGAGGAAGAGGGAGAAGCAGGCTCCCCGCTGAGCAGGGAGCCCGATGTGGGACTCCATCCCAGGACCCAGGGATCATGACCTGAGCCAAAGGCAGACGCTTAACCAGCTGAGCCACCCAGGTGCCCTGCAAAATAACTTTCTAAAAAGTATCAGAAAATACTTTCCCTCAAACCCCTAACTTTATAAATTAACACCATATTAAGGAACTTCTTAATTTCTTGAATTTTTCTTTTTAAAAATCTTCTGATTTTATAATTGATTCCCCTTGTTTACAAGTTAAATTGTTCTTCCTTCCTTCCTTCCTATCTTTCTTTCTTTCTTTTTCTTTCTTTCTTTTTCTTTCTTTCTTTCTTTCTTTTTCTTTCTTTCTTTTTCTTTCCTTCCTTTTCTTTCTTTCTTTCTTTCTTTCTTTCTTTCTTTCTTTCTTTCTTTCTTTCTTTCTTTCTTCCTTCCTTCCTTCCTTCCTTCTTTCTTTCTTTCTTTCTTTCTTTCTTTCAGAGGGAGAGAGGGCAGGTAGGGGCAGAGGGAGAGAGAGAATCCTAAGAACCCTAACTCGGGGCTCAATCTCACAACCTTGAGATCATGACCTGAGCCCAAATCAAGAGTCAGATGCTTAACTGATTGAGCCACCCAGGTGGCCCACCTTTCTTTTTTCTTTTCTTTTCTTTCTTCTTTTTTTTTTTTTTTTTTTTTTTTACAAATGAGCCTTTGGAAAAGTGTGGAGGGAGAATTTTTGCTACTGTTGTTCAAGAAGTTCAGATGCAACGGTCAAGAATTGCGAAGGGTCCAATATTTTACCTATGTCACACTTAAAAGTTAGCCTGCTTTGGTTTCATGGCTACTGGTGAAGACATGAGTCTGCTGGGTCAGAGGAGGCCAGTTTATTCCTCACAGCCATAGCAGTAGACAGACAATCAACACTTCTTTTTCATTTTCCAGAGAGTAATGCAAAGAGTGCTGGGTTATACAGTGAGTTGCATTTCAAGAGAGGAATCCTGAGTTTAGGAAACCCAAATCATTTATAAAGGGCAGTATGCCTATGTGCCCTTTGCCTCAGAGGTAGACATTATCTCTATCTTCCAAGTATGTTAGCAAACCTGCAAGTCGCTCCAGAAGGAGACACTGTCTCTTTTTATCAAGGCTGGTCATTATATAAACATCCTTCAAAAAAAAAAAAAAATCCAAAATAAAGGGCAATTTTTCTGCACTAGATGTGCAGAAATTTGAAAAATCTACGGAGAACCGTATCCCTACAGTAATATGTCCTTATAAGCTTAAATTCTTCATAAATGGAGTTAGAATGAGTACAGTGATACTGTACCTTATTTTGACTTTTACCCCCAAATTGTCTAGCCAATCCCCCTCCCCTACCACCTTTTTAAAGTAATGTTGAAGAGTTTTCTTAATATCTTGCCATCAGTGATGTCCTTGGACCAGAGAAACTTCTTAAACAGTGTAGAATTCTCCGTGCACCATTGTGTCTGCTTTAATTGTTTTTAACCTTGGTATCTCAGAGTCTCTCAGGCTTAAAAATCTCTTTTTCATCCCTCTGTCCAGATGATTGCCTGACAGCACCTTTTCCCTACTCACCGAATTCAGTGCTGTCCTCTCTTTCTGTTCCCAAGCTTTTCAATTCTGGCCATCCTGAGTTTCACCTCATTGGGTTTTGCCTACAAGATACATACAGAGAAGGCAAAACGACTCCACTTCTGAATGGCATGGTCATTTTCTCATCACATAAAGCTAGGAGGAATCTGAAAAGCTATCTAACCCTACCTGCTCATTTTACAGATGTTGGTGAATATGTGTGTGTGTGTGTGTGTGGGGGGTGTTCTGTGATCAAATGACTAAAAAAAAGTCAAACAGGTGCAACCACTTTAGAGAACTACTTGGCAGTTTTTATAAAGTTAAATATGTCTGCCCTCTGGCCCAACAATTCCTCTCTTAAGTATTTACCTGAGAAAAATGAAAACATATGTCTACAAAAGGACTTGCACAAGAACGTTCATACCTGTCTTATTCATGGTAGTCAAAACTTGGAAACAACGCAAATGTCCATCAAAAGGAGAACAGGTAAACAAATGAGATGTGTATACACACACACACACACACACACACACACAATGGAATACAGCTCAGCAATTAAAAAAAAAATGAATGAACTACTGATATACACAACAGCATCGATGAAACTAAAAAATCTCATACTGAGCAAAAGAAGTCAGACAGCAGCCCCCCCCCCCCACTGGCAAATCCATACATGATTCAGTTTTTTTTAGGTCTAAGATGTAGCAAAACCAGACTATAGTGATGAGAAGTCAGATGCTAGTTGTTGCTGGACAGGGGATTTGCAGGAACGGGGAATTTTCCTGGGGTGTTGGAAATGTTTTATATATCTTGCTTTGGGCGGTGGTAGATTGAATATTCAACTCTCAATACTCATTGAACTGAACACTTAATGGACTGTGCATATGTTAATTATACCTCAATTAAATCTTTTAAAAAGTTAAGCATATTTCTTTACTATGGGACTTTTCAGAGGCGTTAATCAAGCAAATATACATGGTACATCTTTAAGAAGGAGACAGGGTAGAGAGTGTTTCTTTAAACATATTTGAAGATGGGCCGCTCTTTGAAGGAACGTCAGGGAATAGAAGATGTTTTAGAGGATGTTTTGGCTTGCACATTGACCTTAGTGCATTTCACTGTGCTGTTTCCTGTTCCTTATTTCCTTCCTTCCGCTTGACATAGGGATGGACTGCTCATGCCAATCCATCTGGCAGGATGGTGAGCCACCTGCTGTGGCCCAATTCTCCTGCCTTCCCATTGTCAGCTCGGGTCCCCCAGTTGGCACCCTTGTCCATCCCAGGCCGTTGGATCACCACAGCCCATTGCCTTCAGTGGCAAGAGACCCAGCTGAACAGGGTGGAGCATGGCCATCTGATGTGTCTGCAAGACTTTTTGCCTCAATCAGTCCCATAGGTCATTTCTTCAGCCATGTATGTATCCATTCACTAGTTTACAACCTCCATTTATGTGAGCGTGTCTACGTGTCCGTCACTGTGTAATTCCCAGGAGACATCAAACTGAGTAAAGCACACTTCCTGCCTTAAGGGGGAGAGAGCCACATACACACAACTTTTAAACAATGCAAAACTGCAGCGTTGGAGTTGGTGCTGAAGGTCTTGCTTTTATCTTATTCCTTCCCCTGCTGATGTGCGGATTCCTTTTTCCTTCCATGGGTCCACCAAAGGCAAAAATAGCAATACCAAGCACCGAACACCGAAGGAGAATGATCACTTTGACCCAAGGGCTATCCGTTATAACAGAGACAGTCTACATGTCCACAAAGTGGTAGAATGGTGCAGTCTCCAGGACTTGCTGGGGATTTGCTCTACTTCGGTGGGCGCAGCAGCTAGGAAGGAAACTCAGAAGCTGGTACTCCAATGATGGGGTGACATATAGGTATCTAAGCCCTGCTCCCGATGAGTTCAATGGGTTTTTTCTTATTTGTGAGGAGGGCTTTATAGTTTTTGTAGAACAAGAGGGCCATCACACAAAATGACTCCTCACTTCTTACTCATTGTTCAGCTCAAGCATGTAATGTATTCTTTGCTTGAACTGGCAGTGGGGCAGGTGAAGAGGGCAGCAGGAACAGCCTGATATCGACCACGGCCATGGCTCTAGTGATTGCACTCACAAGCAGGCATCCAAGAGAGATGGTGAAGCTTCATGTGTTTTTCAAAGACTAGAAATTTCTTAGGGACCAGCATCTCTATTTGTCTACTTAAAAAAAATAATATGCAGCAATACTGACTTTGTACATATGTCTGGAGTGTTCTATGCATTTTAGTATACGTAGAGATTCATGTAACCACCATCACAACCAGCATAGACATCTTTAACACCCCAGAATTCTCCAGTGCTACCCCACTTTACTCACACCCTCATCCCACCCCCGACTCCTAACAACTAGTGATGTGTTCTTCATCACCATAGTTCTATCTTTCTGCATGAGATAAAGGAAATTGTTATAATACATAACTTTTTGAGTCTTGCTTCTTTCATGCAGGGTAATTTTGTCTGAAGATTTTTTTTAAGTAATCCCTACACCCATTGTGGGGCTCGAACTCACAAACCTGAGATCAAGAGTAGCACCCTCTACTGACTGAGCTTTAAAATAAGTATTACTAAATTTAAAATGGTTCCAAACTGAATCCATAAATGGCGATATAAATTTAAAAATACAGTCTTACAGTAAATAAATATAATATTACATATCATGGACATTTTGAATATTATGTTATAAGATACTGGATCTTGTTTAAATCCGTAGAGAATGTTGATTTTTTTTTTTAAGCAGACAATTGGCAGAATTGTGCTTAGGCTGCAAGTTCTGTCCAGATTTCTGTGGGCTGTGGTTCCAATGTCGGTTCCATTTGCAAAGTCTTTGCAGTGCTATTTAGATTTCTCCTGAATGCTCACCATCTCATGGTTGGTCTGGGGTCCAGATGGTGATGTATCTGTTAACTCAGTTCTCAAACTCTTTTGTATGTTGTTTGTGGTCAAATTTAAGCAAGCATAGCTTGGGGTGAGACCCCAAATTAGCAAAGAACTTCATGGGTTTGTTTTCCCAACCTCCTTTCTCTCCCTGATCTCTCTGGTATTTTCCAATTTTTCCTGGGTGTTCTCCTTTTTGTTCATCCATCCAGAAGGCTAGGGTTTTATTTACCCTGCTCTTCTGTGCAATTTCTGTGACTCTGTCCATGGCCTGGGCCAAGTGGTAAGTGCACACAGAGAAGAAAAAAACATGGTCTTGGGGCCATCCCTCCTTTAACTGGAGAGGAAGAGTCCCCTTCCTTGGCGTTTTCTATGCTGTGGAACTTCCATGCTGCTGCTGTCACCGCTGGAAGACCTCTTGCTCACATCTTGAGCCTGAACTAGCAGGTTCTGCTAGAGCTCTGTTCACCCTGGTGCTCACTTCTGGGTTTCAGGCTGCTTTGAGTCCTGTCCAGGGATCACCAAAAGGAAAGACGGGTAAACCCACAGGCAATTTAAAGGTTCTTTGAATTCTTTTTTTCTTCCTCAACTGACCTGCAACTTTTTACTTTTTAAAAAGTTCTCAAATAGCAGCTCTGTGCATTGCCCCCAGCTCTTATAGCTGTATTCAATGGGAGAAACAGGGTGGAGTGTGATTCCATCTCACCCTGAAATAGAACCTGCACATTGACTTTGGCTGAGCCATTTCCCCAATATCCTTTGGGCTCAGGACTGGGGACACTTCCCTAGTTACAAAGGTAGAATGGATATGTCATTACCGGCATTTATGATGGCAATTGCCAAATATGTGAATTTGTATGTCTGTGTGTATATGGTGCTAATTAAGTGCTGAAAAAAGGTGGCCGGCTATTATAGGCAATACAAAAGGGGCCAAATCCTTGTCCTAGACTCAAGTGGAGGTCACCGTGCTCTTATTCCTAGCCACTGCTGATGGGAGCACAGTCCTCTTCCCTGTTCAGCAATTATGGTAGTGTGGGTAACAGTTGGTCTGCAGCTCTATTCCTAAAGGCCTTTGGGCACATCGAATATTCTAGATGTGTTGCCGTCAGCCCTAAATCTCTTTGCAGGTCCCTTTGAAATTTTCTTTTCTTCTCTTTTCCTTTTATCCATTTCTTCCACCAGTCCTTTTATGGAGTAATATGACTTTAGGAAAGAGTGATTGGAGGCAAACTACAGAACGGGACAGTGGTGTGTGTATATGAAGAAATGAGGTTCTTACATGTTGCGTGTGTTGTGATCTAGGCTGGGGCAGTCTTTGGTGGGGAAAAAAAGAGCTGCAGTGCAGAAAAGTCTTAACTAATAAAGATACAGTTGTTCTTGCCAATGTCACAGCTTGCCCGCCATAAAATCTCATTAGTCCTGCCAGGTGAATGAAGAAATGTAAAGATTTGTGGCCCTGGTCTAACTAAGCCATTATCCCAAGCATGTCAGCTATGCGTTATGGGTCTATTTGAGGATTTCAATATACCTGTAGTAGGTTTGCTTTCTTTTCTTCTACTGGAGAAAAACATTCGTTCGGTTTTATTGTTTTGGATTTATTTTCAAGGAACTGAAACTGTCATAGCACTCCCTCCAAAAAAGTAAAAATACCAACCACTTGCCTCTTGCCCCCCAACACACACAGTTGTAAAGGAGATTTCTGCTTATGGAGTGACAGGGGTCAGCTTGGTGGGTGCACAAGTTGAGGCATTTGTGAATCTATCTGTGGTTGAAAAACACGCTGAGAATCTAAGAAAAACTCAGAGTCTCTGAAAAAGACATTATAAGTATTGTAATATTTCCCTTTTTTATATAGGTGGTGAGTCTAAGAAACATTCTCTCAATGAATGTTCACTAAATACCTCTGAGTGTATAGGAAATGTAGTGTAAGGCATCCACCAAGATCCTCACTCTCTCAGAGCTTGTGAGGACAAGCTAGCACTTGGGTGGCCATGTCTGAGCCTCCCCTCAGTCACCAGGTCAGAAAGTTTAGGTCAGTCTTCAGCTGCATGGGTTCCTCACTTCCCACATTCAACTGGTTGCCAAGTCCTCTTGATCCTATTTCCAAAATGCTTCTCAAATTTCCTTTGTTTTCTTTGTCCCACTGTTGCCTTGCTTTACCAGGCTATTACTGTAATTGCCTGGACTACAGCAATTTCCTCCCAACCAAGCTCCAGTCAAGTCACATATCTGGTCCCATGTCTCCCCTATTCAGAGTTCCTTCACGGTTCTTCATTATGTCCCCGAATAAGGCCTAACCTAACTCCTCAGCACATTATCCTGGTCCCAGCGTCGGCCCCGGCTTCTTCCTCTTTAATGTTTGTCTGCTACTGGACCGCTGGTATTAGTTGCTCTCTGCGAAGGCCATTATATTTTCCCACCCCTATGACTTTGTTCCTGCCATTCTTTTTTTATTTTTTTATTTTTTATTTTTTTTTAAGATTTTATTTATTTATTTGAGAGAGAGAATGAGAGAGAGAGAGAGCACATGAGAGGGGGGAGGGTCAGAGGGAGAAGCAGACTCCCCACTGAGCAGGGAGCCTGATGCGGGACTCGATCCAGGGACTCCAGGATCATGACCTGAGCCGAAGGCAGTCGCTTAACCAACTGAGCCACCCAGGCACCCTGTTCCTGCCGTTCTTCTGTTCATAATTTTTCTCTTCTTTTCCTTCCTAGTAAAATCAGATTTGTCCTTCAATGCCCAGCTTGGATGTAGTCTCTTCAGTGTGGCTAGTCACTGGTTATAGCTGCCATTTCTATGCTTCTGTAGAAACTTGTTTAGATATAATTCATTCACGCACTCATTCATTCATTTGATTATTCATGCGATGTATTCATTAAATAATACTTTGTTACGGGGCCATAAGCCAGCTGCCGAGAATGCAAAGGTAAGACATCATTCCTGTCCTTACCGGATGTAGTCCAATGGAGAGTTGAATTTGAGTATAAACATATGCAACGAGAGAAAATATAATGGCTATAATGGATTTGTGTACAAAGGGGTGTATGTGTGCGTGTGCGTGTGCGTGTGCATGTGCGTGTGAGTGTGTGTGTGTGTGTGTAGTCCAGGGCAAAAAGCCCCTAATCTGCCTGGGGGTTTCTGAAAGAGCTTCCAGAGCGCAAAACATTTGCGCTGAGACTCAATGGGGGGAGGGTTTGCCCGGTAGACAAGTGGCAGGTGGGAATTTCGGGTAGAAGAAAGGCACAAGCGAAGGCACTGAACTGTGACAGAGCAAGGCACCCGTGGGGCAGGAGAGCCCTCATTAACAGAGCACACGCGGGGAGAGGTGGCCGCGGGTTTGGTGGAAAATGGGCTGCACGTAAGCTAGCATGCCTGACAACCATGGATACCAAAGTGGAGACTGCAGGACTCCTGCACTGGGTGGGAGGTGAGAGCATGTGCCGTGATGAGATTCCAGGAGCAAAGCGTTTCAGGAAGATGTGTGCTTTTTAAGATGCAGATAAGAATGCCAATTTACGGTAAAGTCTGTTTCAACCATTTTTAATCTGAAGCATACTCTCGCTCCCCCGGTGATTGCAGTGTTAGTAAGAGAGCGAGGTATGTGTTTCTCAGTGCTTGGACAAGTATATAATTAGGTCTTCCCACTCACTTTCTCTTCTTCCTTCTCTTCCTGGAAATTGCCAGAAGATAGTACTTAAAGTATGTAAGTGTTGTTGAATGTTGACTGGAAATAGTAAGTTCTAAAATGTAAAAATAATTAGAAGAATATTATGTCTTATATATGTAGAGAGATACATAACTATAAAACATATATCTATAAGGTCTCTATATATTTTTATGTAACTATAAAAATATACCTATGAAACAACTACATTTATTTTATATTTAGACACGTGGCTCTTCATTATGTTTCTGCTTCCCACCTGCTGTGTGGACCATGGCTTACACACACACACACACACACACACACACACACACACACACACACAGCTTTTCCTTTCCTGCTATAACACATGATTGCTGGATCTGGACCCCACCCGCGCTGATTCGAAGGTGTTAGGTGGGGCCTGAGCGTCTGTACTTCTAGTCAGTTGTAACACAAGCCTCCGGGTGATGCTGACGCTGCCCATCAGGAGACCACCCCGAGTGGGGCTGCTCTATGTGTCACTATCTCCATCATTAAATTCAACACGGAAAACACTAATCCACACGTTACTTGCTGAGTTGAAAGGCATTTCAACCGATTATTGAGACTAATCATCGCTTTCAACTACCATCCAGGGCACAACGGTGTCTCCTCCAATGAGGCGTTAAGCAAAAGCAGATGACTGCAATTTCATGTCCTGATACTCACAGAAATAAGAAGTTGGATGTTCCGGTTTTACATTTTGTTAATTTTACATAAGAAATGATCCCATAATACAATATGAGATAATTTATCCTACACATAACAAATGACACACCCTTCTAAACCAACAGCGAATGCTGTGGGACTAAAGTAACTGGTCAGTTAAGCTTTTTTTACTTGACCTTCAACTGTAATTGTCACTGTTCTATATGTTCAATAAGCCTGTTTTTTTTTTCTTTTCAACTTTATCAAGGAATCATTTAGGTATAGTAAACTTCATTTAAAAAGCATACTATTCTAACCTTTTAAACTATGTACTAATTTACTAATGACTTATTAATTTAAAAATCTTTATTACTGCAAATAAAAAATAGTTGAAAAAGCCCTACACAATTGGGAATACTCTATGACCTTTGGAGGGAGTGAGAAACGAATATGATTTTATCTTACTGCGTGGAATCTACTGGACACAAGATAGAAAGGCAAGAGGGAGCAAATGGGAATTAGGATGAGACAGTCCACCAGGACATCGGAATAGCTTCCTGGAAGCCTGTGGGGACTCTGTCCTCTAGCACCTAAGAAAGGGGGAGGGAGGAAGCACCAGAGACCAGACACCTTTGGAACCTCAGGAATGCATCGGGTGCTCCTGAATTGGGCCCGATGTGCTCAGACAACAGAGGATTGGTCTAGGGAGCATTTTGGCTATGAGAATGGAGTGAGGGGGACAAATCTTTGTCATGCCTTTCCTGCCTGTCACTTCCTGTTCCCAATGTCCCCACCTTGGTCCAGGACCTCATCACCGCATACCTAGATTATTACTAAAAGCCATCCAACTTTTCTCCTTTCTTCTGGTCTCTCCCCACATGAAGCTCTCTTTCTTGTATCTGTGTTGGTGGCACTCACCAACCAACCAAACCTCAGGGACTCTCAGGGCGAAGTGAAACGTGTCAGCCTGGCATTAGAAGCCCTCAACCATGTCGCCTGGACCTGCTGGAGGAGCTTTGGTCATCTGGCTCATCTAATTTCAAACACAAATCACCTGTTCCCGATGAAGGGTTCTGTTTACCTGCCAGTACCTTCCCAGCTCCCCTTCCTGCTGGAACATTCCTTCATTTTCCTTACCTTCATTTCATGGTCTATGTGCAGTTCTCTATCAACTTTACGGACACAGCGAAGACCTGATTTCCTCAGGTTCTGTAGCTTTTGTGGTCCGAGCTACTTACTTTATACATAATCGTGAAGCTTTGGATTTGTAATTAGTGCTTCGTGAGCGTATATTCTCTCAAATGCAGTATAAACTAGTTGAGCTCAGGGTTGCCTGGGTGGCTCAGTCGGTTAAGCATCTGCCTTCAGCTCAGGTCATGATCCCAGGGTTGTGGGATTGAGCCCCGTATCAGGCTCCTTGCTCAGTGGGGAGCCTGCTTCTCCCTCTGTCTGCCACTCCCCCTGCTTGTGCTCTCTCTCTCTGACAAATAAATAAAAATTTAAAAAAACAACTTTTAATAACAAAATAATAATAATAAACTAGTTGAGGTCAGAGACCACATGGTAGAAAGCGTCCTGGGTGTAGGATTGCAATATAATAAAAAATAATACCCTAAGTGTGTAACTTGATGGCTTGTTGATACTTTTCACATAAATAAACCCACCAATCTGAAAAACAATCCTTTTTTAGACCATATGTCTTTTTTATTTTTAAAATATGCTAAATATTTTTCTAGGCACTAAGGGAAATGCCATGGGCAGTGATAATAACAGCGAATATTTTGGGGGTTCTTACTGTGTGTCAGGCACCGTGGGTCTGGCTGGTACTAGGGTTATCCCCATGATCCGGCCGAGGAAAGCAAGACACAAGGAGGTGAAGTCAGAGCCAAGGTCAGACAGCTTGGGTCAGGCAGCTGGGTCTGATGCCCAAGAACTTACCCACAGCACACACTACGTATCATTCATATAAGGAGCATGTGAGATGTAGGCCGTGTTGAGGAATAAGTAGCAGAATTGTAATAAAGGCCAGAGAAAAAGATCTTGAAGACCATGTCAAGCTTTATGCTTGACAGATGGTGAGATGGAACCTATCTTCTGTATAAGGAAGGTGTTGTGGTCTAACGAACTCGGGAGAGACAGAGTTCATTATCTGCAGAGCCTATTTTTAGATGCTGTTTCTTATGTTATTATAAGGAAAATAGAAAGTCTCCAGTTTGATTATGATAAGTATGACCTTAATCATTATTTTTTAAGATCCTTACCCAAAGTCTGTGCATTTGGCTGAGTTTTTCATTAAAAATCTCCTTTTTGGACTTAGCAAATGCTTAGTCTTTTCCACTTCAATAGTTGGAAATTCTCCCTGGGGGTTCCTAAGCTCTTTAAATATTTTTAGGTTGCCAGCTTTCTTCTGTTGGCTCTCCAGGAAGCCAATTTGGTTCAGAAGCCCCTGAGACTAGCCCAGCTCCATCTTTTGCACACCCATTGCATCACAATAAAATGCCGCCTAATTACTGCCTTTGTGGGGTCCCAGAGGCTGGGTATTTGTCTCCAGGCTATGCTGTGGACTATAAACTCTTCTCAGATGAAAGATAAACCTCTTCATTATTTAAATCTCCAGGTCTTGTAACAAGAGTTTACTCCCACCAAATTGTTTCCAGTCTTGGGAGCGGGCTGATCAAATGAGACAATGTAATTCATCCCGAGATAATTTCTAATGGGACCAGTGTAAGGGAATGTCCCTTTCTACTGGTGCCCAGATCTAAAGAGGGATCCCAAAAAATCAAATCCTTTTATTTATTTTGTTTCCTCATTTCTGGTATGAGAAGGAGTTCAGAGGTGAATAGTGGAGGAAGTGTTACTTTGTTTCCTATGAAGATGCAAAGTCAAAGGTCTAATTATAGTTACACCCTGGATTTTTGCTGGATATTTTCTTCCAATAATGACTTCTTTAAGAAATTTGAGCCAATAGCTAAACCTATGTTTTTACTGGAAACCAAGTACTTTTAATAGACATGAAATATATCACACTGGGGAAGGTAATTTATGCTTATTTGGTTAACCCTAAAATGAAACGAATGGAGCACTATTTGCAAGGGCACCACTGGAATTAAATGGAAGATTCTTTCCTGATCATCAGTGGGAAAAATTATAGGATTGGCCACTTGTAGATTTCGTGCTTCTGAGTTTTTTGTTTTGTTTTGTTTTATAAAGGTATTCAATTTTGTAATCCCAATGACGTAGGAACTTACTGCGGAGTTTCGGAGAAGCAGATCTTAGCAGAGAAACAGCGACGAGAAATAGGGCTCTGTGCTGCTCCGGCTTCTCCTCCATGCTCACCATCTTTTCCATCATACACATACTGCCCGTGTGGAGGTCGGCCACGGATGTGATGGAAGGACTTTAGGATCTTTGTGGTTCAAGGTCCAACGCCTGGACCTCTTTCCCAAGCGATCTCAGACATACCGTGCTTATGCACCTGCCAGTTCTGGAACAAACCTGTAGTCTCTACAGTGGTGGTTCCCAATCTTAGCTGCACGTTAGAACCACTTGGGGAAGGTCAAAAACTACGGATGCCCGGGCCCTTCCCCATCTCCCCCCACCCCCACTAAAATTTTAATTGGTCACAGTGGGGTCTAGGCACCTGTGTATTTAAAGTACTTTATCCAGGTGATGCTCACCTCCCACCCCGGCCTGCTGTAGAGATGGCAGCAACCGGGTGTCACAAAGGCAATAATATGCTGCAGAATTATTGAATGACTGCAGCGGAAGACGCTGCCAAAGTAAAAAGATGGTAACGAGTATGATTCTCATTATTTTGCTGAAAAAGATCGCTAAGATCAGACATCTGTGTATTACCATCCCGGTTACAAAGCACTTTCACACACACCCCAGGGTTCTGTCCCCATGAGCACCCTGTGAAGCAGATAGGGAAGGTATTACTATGCGCATATTTTATAGGTGAGAAAATGTAGCTCAGAAGGGCTGAATGACAGGCCCAAGAGGACACAGCTGTGTCGTTAGCAGCCTTGGGTTAGAATCCAGGTTTCTGATTGCTGTTCCCTTGCAATAAATCAGTAGTATTATAAATTAGAATCCCATACAATTCTAGTTACTGTGTGACACCCAAGCAGTCACTTAACTTTTCAGGATCCTCATCCATAAAATGGGGATAATACTCGTACTTATCTTACAGGGCTGCTCTGGGATCAGATGACATAAGGCTTCTTATAGACGATAAAACTCAGTATCAAGATAAGCTGTTGCTATTATTATGAACTAGAGGGAGAAAGCAATAGTTTGAGAGAGGTCAGGTTATTTCTAATGCTGTTCTCTAGCAGTTGGGATTTTAAATTAACACCAAAGTGTAAGTTGTTGCCTTGTTAATATTTTATTCTTTCCAAGATGGTCTGCGTATATTTCTGGCCTGGTTTACTCTTGAATTTACCAGCCAGGACCGCAGCATTGACCTGAGAAGACTGGGTTTCCCAGGATCAAAGAAGTGTCTGAGAGTGAGCCACTGAATCCATTTTGAATTCACACTTCCCTTCCTGCTGAACTCCTGACTTTTCCGGCTCATGCTGGCATCTGCAGCAGCTGCTGCGTGTGTTCTTAACCCTTGAAGTCTGTAACATGTCATATTACCTCATTTTGGCTCCCTGGGCCTGTTTTGGAAGGCCCTGAATGAGTCATGTGGGGTACTTGATCAAAAATCACTTGAACACCTCTGTCCATTTGCTCTACACTGGGCCTCACTTTGGAGAGTAGACCCAGGCTAGGAGAGAGACATCTGAGGGATGTCTGAGGTTTCTCCCATCAGAGATGAAATAAGGAATCAGTTAAGAGAAGGGATGTGAGAAATGAGTTTTTTCAATCCCATTTAACATCATTCCGTCCACTGTCAGTGAGACACCTGATGGTACTTAGTTGTAGTTATAAAGACACTCCTTATTTATGAAAATAGGTCATTTATACCTTTTTAAGAATTTATCACTGTCAACTTCTGCTTTTTTTTCATGATTCTCTCTAGCACAACGCTCTACATACAATAGATTTTCAGTAAATATTGTCAGGAACTTCTTTTCCTATGACATTCATTCATTTATTTATTCATATAAGAAACATTTATTAGGTCTTGACTTTACGTCAGGCACTCTGCAAGGGCTGAGGATACACAACCTTAGTCAGAGTCCCCATTCTCAGGGGGACTGATTTAGGAGAGAAGCAGAGATGTGAGCAGATGACTGGAATCAGCAGGAGTGCTATGATGGGGGAGACACAGAATTCTATGGGGCTCAAGGAAAGGGACTGGGGCCAGGGAATGGGTTCCAGAGGGAAAGTTTGAGCGGATTCTTGCAAAGCAAGGAGGAGCTGGTAAGGTGAGAAGGACAGTTGTGGGGGGGGGGTGGTTACAGGCAGAAGGAGGAGGTATATAGGCACCAAGGTCTGGGAGCATGAAGAGGTTGGAGTGAAGAGAGGAAGAAAAAACAAGAACAACCAGGTCACCATATACTCTGAACTATAGCCTGTAGGCCAGTGTTTTCCCACATTCATTAGTAGTTCATGAATTCAATTTAAAACAAAAAGGAATATTAGAGTAGTAGTAAGAGTGAGTTTTGTTTCAGAAACTTTCATGTGTGTGAGATCTATGAGTGCGTGTGTGTGTATGAGTGGTATGTACATATATATGTATGCCTGTACTGAGTACAGGGTTTTATGATAAAAAAAAAAAAAGTTTGAGAAATTCTGCTGTAGGCTGGAAGTGCCATTGGTATTTACTCAGAGGAGTGACACATGAGTAGATTTTCATCTTAGCACAATTATGCTGACTGCAGTATGTAGAATGGAGTTCAGTGGCTGGAGTGCAACGTGGTGGCAAGTGCTGGAGCACCTGTCTTGTAGGATGAGGTAGGATCCACATGTTGTGAATAGCAGATCGATGAGATAGAAGGAGCATGGGTCCCTGGTGAATATGAACTGCTGTACCAGCCCTGCACTACCTATCCAGACTTCCAAATGAGAGAGAAATAAATCTCTAGTCTAATTGAGCCCACTATTATTTGGGTTTGTAATGATAGACTAACCAATAGTCTCAACTCTTATCTTTTTTTTTTTTTTAAGATTTTATTTATTTTTGACAGAGAGAGACACAGCAAGAGAGGGAACACAAGCAGGGGGAGTGGGAGAGGGAGAAGCAGGCTTCCTGCTGAGCAGGGAGCCCGATGCGGGGCTCGATCCCAGGACCCTGGGATCATGACCTGAGCCGAAGGCAGACGCTTAATGACTGAGCCACCCAGGCGACCCTAGTCTCAACTCTTATGCCAGCCTATGCCAGATGGACTTTAAGAGGGCCCATAATAATCCTTACCTCCTAATAGTCACACTTCTGGGTAATCCTTCTCCTTTGAGTATGGGTGGGATCTGTGACTTGCTTCTAACCAGTAGAATATGCAAGATGAATAGATTACTAGATACTATCCATGAATAGATTACTGAAGATTCTGACTATCAAGTCTTGCTATCAAAGTCTCACCTTTGCCGGTTTTGATGAAGCGAGTTGGCATATTATGAGCTGTCTTGTGAAGAGGTTCCAATAGCAGAGAACTGAAGGCAACCTTTGGCTGACAGCCAGCAAGGAACAAAGGCCCTCAGTCCAACTGCTTGAGAAGAGCTGAATCCTGCCAATGACCATGTGAGCTTGGAAGTGGGTCCTTCCCAGTCAAGCTCTCAGATGAGACCCCAGCCCTAGCCAACACCTTGATTGCAGCTTCAAGAGACACCCTGAAGTAGAGAACCCAGCTGAACTGTGCCTGGATTCCTAACCCACAGAAACTGAGATAAGAAAAGTGTGTTGTCTTGAGCCTATAAGATTGTGGTAATTTGTTATAATAGGTAACTAATATACTACCTAATTCATATTGACTTCCTCTGCTTCCTTGGCTTCTGCCTCATTTTCTTGACTTGACAATACGCATACAGTGACACCCATCTTAAACTCAAATACACCTTGATACTTTCATACTTGTCAGACCAGCAAAAACTAAAATGTTGGATAATTCCAAGATATGGTGAAGTAGAAATTCTCTTGTTCTGCTGTTTTTTTTTTTTTTTAAAGATTTTATTTATTTATTTGACAGAGAGAGACACAGCGAGAGAGGGAACACAAGCAGGGGGAGTGGGAGAGGGAGAAGCAGGCCTCCTGCGGAGCAGGGAGCCCGATGTGGGGCTCGATCCCAGGACCCTGAGATCATGACCTGAGCTGAAGGCAGACGCTTAACGACTGAGCCACCCAGGCGCCCCATCTTGTTCTGCTGTTTTGAATGTAAATAGATACAACCAGTTTAGGAAGTAATTGGTAAAATCTAGGAAAATTGAAGACGAACATGCTTTGCTATCCATGATTCTCCTTCTTGGCATAAATCCTACTAAACCTTTTATACATATGTACAAAGTAACATCCAAGAATATTCACTGTACAACCTTTAGATTAGTGAAGTACCAGGAGGGTGGTGCTGCTGTAACAAATACTTAAAAATGTGGAATGGCAGGGCCCCTGGGTGGCTCAGCTGGTTGAGCGTCTGACTTTTAGTTTCGGCTCAGGTCATGATCTCAGGGTGGTGAGATTGAGCCCCGCTTTGGGCTCTGCACTCAGCTTGGAGTTTGCTTCAGATTCTCGCTCCCTCTCCCTCTGTCTCATTCTCTCTCTCAAATAAAAAAAAAGTCTTTAAAAAAATGTGGAGTGGCGGGGTGCCTGGGTGGCTCAGTGAGTTAAGCATCTGCTTTTGATTCAGGTCGTGATCCCAGGCTCCTTGCTCAGTGAGGAGCCTACTTCTCCCTCTCACTCTGCCTGCCGCTCTCCCTGCTTGTGTGCGCTCTCTCTCTCTTTCTCTGTCAAATAAAAAAAAAAAAAAATGTGGAGTGGCTCTGGAACTGGGTAATGGGTAGAGGTTGGAAAAGTTTTGAGGTGCATGCTAGAAAAGGCTGACATTGCTGTGAACAGACCATTAAGGGTGATTCTGGTGAGAGCTCAAAAAGAGGAGGGCTGTAGGGAAAGCCTCAATCTTCTTAACTAATCCTGAACAGAATGGTGGTGGAACAGGGATGGTAAAGGCCATTCTGATGAGGTCTTCAATGGAAATGAGGAAGATTTTATTGGAGAATGGAGGAATGGCCATCCTTTATAAAGTGGCAAACAACTGAATTATGTTAATGTTCTAGTGTTTTGTGGAAGTTAGAACTAGCAAGTGTCAACCTACATAAAGTGGTAAACTGAGGCAAGCTCAAATTACCTAAAATTGAGTTTATTCGGGAATAGCAGAGGAATACAACTTGGGAAATGCAAGCTACAGGCCGGTCCATTCAATGTCTGGGTCGAATATTTATGGGCAAGGAATGCAATGAGGGGGAGTTTGAGCCAGATTCCAAGCAGCGAATTCATTGGCTTAAGGATGGGGAGAGATTCTTTTTTTTTTTTGGATGTTCATTGGTCAGGCAATAAGTCTTGGTCTTGGGTAAATCAGGCATTTAATGGAAATCAGTCTCTTGGTTCTTAAGTTCTATTCTCCTGAGGGCGCTTTTTTTTTTTAAAGGTTTTATTTATTTATTTGAGAGAGAGAGAATGAGCAGGGGGAGGGGCAGAGGGAGAAGCTGACTCCCCACTGAAGCAGGGTGCCTGAGGAGGGAGGTGGGGCTTGATTCCAGGATCCTGGGACCACGACCTGAGCCGAAGGCAGATAGATGCTTAACCGACTAAGCCACCCAGGGGCTGCCAAGGGCGCATTCTTGAGATTCTCTATTTCATAGCCTCTGGTTCCATTTGAGATTGAAATCCTTTCACACTAGCAATGAAATTGGATATTTAGCTGAAGCACTTTCTAAGCAAAGTGTTGCAGGAGCAGCCTGGTTCTTCCTGACTCCTTACGGTAAAATTTAAGAAGAGAGAAATGACTTAAAGATGGAAATGTTGATCAAAAAGGAACCAGACCTTAAATATTTGGAAAACTCTCAGTCTGTCCCTGTTGAAAGGAAGGAGAAAGGCTGTTTGGGAGAGAACACTAAGGGTGTGGCTAAGTGACCATTTGATGAGGAGATGAGTATGGATCAGCCCCGTTAGCAGAAGCCAGGTGCTATTCTCCAAGACAATGGAGGAATGACCGAGGATTCCTCTCAGAGTGACTCAAAGATCATCAGGCCTACCATTCCCACATAGACCCAGAGCAGGAGGGCAGGGAAGAGCAGTTTCAAAAGAGGGGTTGCTGGCACTTGCAGGAGCTCAGTGTGAGCTGCTGGGTACTGCCTCCCCTCGCACCACGCAACCACAACCACACACCCCACCATGCTCCTAGGCTGCCCCATGTGAGGAGCCAGTGGGCCCAGGTGCAATGTGGGTTGCAGTGGTTACCCCTGAGAGAGTGCAGGTAGCAAACTCTGGTGGTATCTCACTGCCTACCGAGTGTACAATCCCTGGGGACATGGCTGCCTTCACTTAAATTTCAAAGGATGGGACCTTGGGGCCATAAGACTGGTGCCCACAGGAGCCATGGCAGGTGAAACCACTCAAAGCCATGGGGGCAGGGCTGTTGGGAGCCTTGGGGCCCAATTTCTGCCCAACAAAGCTGGGAGAGCAGGACCACCAGCCCAGTGTGTCTGGAAGGTGGGATCCCTACCCCAGTGTACCTGGAGGGCAGAGCATCAAGTCAAAGAGGAATAATTATTCTCCAGTCTTAAGGTCTAATAGAATTTGCCTCCTTGGGTTTTGGACTTAACTCTGGACCTCATTCCTTTCTTCCTTCCTGTTTCTCCCTTTTGGAGTGGGAAAGTTAGTCCTGTGCCTGTCCCACCATTTTTGTTTTGGAAGCACATGGCATTTTTGGTTTCATGGGCTCACAGCTGGAGAGGAATTTGCCTCAGGATGAATATTGAGTCTCACCCATAACTGATTTAGATGATATTTAGATGAGATTTTGGACATTAGAGTTGATGACATGTGAGAAGGATATGGATTCTGGGGGGCCAAGGGTAAAATGCTGCAGACTGAATGCTTGTGTCCTCTCCAAATTCGTGTGCTTGAACCCTACTCCTCCCCCCACCCCCGCCCTGTGTGATGCTATTTGGAGGTGGGATCTTTGGGAGGTGATTAGGATCTTTGGGAGGGTGGAGCATTCATGAGTGGGATTAGTGTCCTTATAAAAGACCTCAGAGAGCTCCCTCTCCCCTTCTGCCACATGAGGACCCAGCAAGAAGACCACTGTCAATGAACTAGGAAGCTGGCTCTTACCAGACATTGAATCTGCCGGTGACTTGATCTTGAACTGTTCAGGCTCCAGAAATGTCAGAAATAAATTTCTGTTTATAAGCCATCCAGCCTATGGTATTTTTGTTACAGCAGCCCAGATGTACCAAGACATGAAGGTTGGAAAGAAATGAATGTCCGTCAATGGGAAATGGATGAACTATATGATATGGTTGCAGCAGTTAAAATGAATGAACTAATTCTACAGGTATAAACATGGGTAAACCTCATTGTTTTATTTTGAGAAATTGCCACAGCCACCCCAACCTTCAGCAACCACCACCCTGATCAATCAGCAGCCATCAACAGTGAGGCAAGATCCTCCACCAGCTGAAAACTCATCTTTCAGCAATAAAGGACCTTTGTATTAAGGTATGTACATTGTTTTTATTTTTTAAATTTATTTTTATTTTTAAAAATTTTACTTTTTTTTAAAGTAATCTTTACAACACAACGTGGGGCTCGAACTCACAACCCTGAGATTGAGAGTCGCACACTCTGCCAACTGAGCCAGCCAGGTGCCCCGGTACATTGTTTTTTAGACATAATGCTATTGCACACTTAAAAGATTACAGGATAGTGTACACATAACTTTTATATGCACTGGGGAACCAAAAAATTCATTTGATTTGCTTTACTGTGATATTTGTTTTATTGTGGTGTTCTGGAACCAACCCACAGCATCTCTGAGGTGTGACTGGACAACTCTAATTCTCATGTATGTTGTAATGTTTAAGAAAACAACAACACGCTTATTTGTCACAAAGGCATAAATCCAGGCACAGAGCAAGAGGAAAGAAAGAGCACAAAACTTAAGTGATTGCTGTCCTTTATTTCATTGTGATTTCACTGTGGGATAGTGAGAACAGGTAACCGGAGAGCTGGGGAAAAGGGACAGAGGCGAGGATGAATAAGGGCTGTTAGAAGTCTTCATTGTAGCTGTCAGTGAGGGTTTTTTGGAAACGTGTAATTTGCGGTGGGATTTGAGAAAGGAGTGAGGCAGCCTGGTGAACATAAGGCGAGGATATCACAGAGAACTGGATGATGAACAGTTTGCTTGAATAGTTAACCATTTAGGAATGATTCATGTAAGTCATCATTTACGCACATAAATCACAAAGAAGACCTAAAGTGTAGCAGAAAAACAAGAGGGGAGAGAGGAAATAGAATTACCTCCCAAACCCATCACTTTCAATTCCCGACAGGCTGAACTAAAACAGGACACAGGAAAAAAAAAAAAGGCAAGAGAAGGATTCCAGGACCAGGAATATAGCTCTCTAGGTGGCTCGTATCTTCTTGGAAGGGGAAATGGGATCCCAGCTGTACCGCTCCCTTTTTTCATTCAGACTTAAAATGTTTTGTGGTTGGGGTTGCTTGGCACAACACTGCCGTCTCCAAATAGAAAACCTGATCACAAGCTGCTTTTCCTCTGTGACATGCCACCTACATTGTAACGTGTTTCAGTGGCGAAATCACATGACATGCTTTCCAGTTCGCTAGAAAATGTTCTGCGCGTCACAAACGAAGTAACTTGCCAACATTTGCCTGAGTAATTCACATTTGGTTATGTATTCCTCTACTAAATGTAAGGTCCTGAAACAGTTAGGTGAAAGACGTGTTGCTAATGTATTAGCAGCTTGCAGAGTATCCGCGATGACTGACTGCAGTGCTCAATGAAAATACTATTACTCCAGCGATCACAGAGGGCTATACGTTCATTCATTGAGTTACGTACCCACAACACTCCAGAGTGTTACAAATCCACTTAACAGCCTTGAGTCCTGGGTTTTCTGTTCATATTTCTAAATTAGCATAAAGAAACACAAAATCCTAAGCAAGGAGAATCCCCACAGGCGACTGCCAAGAGGTTCTGTGTTTATTTTGGCATACATAAGAAATATTTTGAATTCCCAAAATGTAGAGCAGTTAAGAATTAAGAATGTGTGATTAAATGAGGCCAGCCTAATAGCTCTGGTCTTTAAAGAGTGTCTCCCTTCTAATGGGAGCACTGAAGCAGAAGTATATAAGTTCATGAATAAAATAGAGCAAAAGACTCATTTGGGCTGGATCATAGGGATAAGGTTCTTCCTTTCCTTCTCTTGCCTATCACCTCCTTATATCACCTGTGAGAAAAGGCAGCATCAGATAGACAAAATGCTCGCTGAAAATCTGTCTTTTTCATCCTTTTCTTCGACTCGCCAAGTCCCACTTTATCAGGTCTCTAGCTTTTTTTCATCATTAACTTTTGTTTCCCCCCACTCACTTAAAAGGGTGGAAGGGCAGCAAGTTAAAAGGCTGAGTTTCTACATATCCGAGAGAGGTCAGATTCCAGATGAAGCTTGGGGCTCCAGCCGACCTGTGGTAGACAGCTGTCGGCTCATCAGCTGTGGTTCTAACAGGCCACACTAGCTAGGCCTGGGCTCCAACAGTGACAGCTGCCGTGACAAACCTGCATCTCTGCTCCTCGCATACCTGAGATGCAGAGCCCCCTGGACAGGGACAAGGTAGGGCTGGCCCCTTGGCACTTAGGGCATCTGTCTATTGAAGAACTCTCCCATTCCTCTAAGGTAGTGTTTCTTAAAACTTTTGGACAAACATTCACAGCAGGAAATATATTTTACTTCCCAATCCATATTTGTTAGGGTCAGGAGAAAAGAAACCACAGGAAGTAGGGAGGCCTGGGTGGCTCAGTCGGTTAAGCGGCTGCCCTTGGCTCTGGTCATGATCCCAGGGTCCTGGGATTGAGTCCCACATCGGGCTCCCCGCTCAGTGGGGAGCCTGCTTCTCCCTCTGCCTGCCGCTCCCCCTTCTTGTGCTCTCTCTCTCTGGCAAATAAATAAATAAAATCTGGAAAAAAAAAAAAAGAAAGCAGAGGAAGTATTTCAACAGAGAGAATTGAACAGAGGGAATTAAGTAGATGTTGGAGGGTTGTAAAAATTGAAAAAGAATGCTGGAGTAACATGTCAGTCATGACTGCAAAGCAGTGATAGCCTCTGGGGTCAGAGGTCAGAGAGCAGAGAGGAGGATGGTGTTCTCAGAACCCAGCCTCCTAGAGCAGCAGCACCATAGACATGGGACCCAGACCTCTAAAGAAAGGCACACCTGACCATGCGGGTAAGTCTGGGGTGGAGGGAGGAGAGGTGCCATGAGTGTGGTTCTGGAAGTGCCACTAGAAGCTGGGACAGCAATTACTGGCACCAGGCTATTAGGCCATTGCTGGGGTGATGCTGACAGTAATCTAACAGGAGGCAACCATGTGAGCGAGGGGCTTCCTCTTCTTCCAGCCTTGTGTTCTTCCCTAGTGTACCCAGGAGTCAGCAGACAAAGGAGAAATGAGGGTTGCCTAGTTCCAGCTCCATCAGCACAAAGCAGGAGAGAGGGTAGGTTTGAAGCTGAAAGTCCACCGACTGTTGTCCAGTACTTGACCGGAACTATGTGCATACACTCTGCATTTTGTCCCTATTGCTTCTGTTTGATTCTACCTTACCCTACTCTGTTTTAAACATTAAAAAGCTGGAGAGGATGCATGAAATTGATTTCATGACCTACTAAACTTTGCTCTAGGACCTAGTCCATGACTTTGAGCGTTGGAATTCAGTGCCACTTACCTCCTGAACTCCTTCCATACTACAAGTGACCTAGAGGAACTGCCTCCTAAGGCTACCCATCCACTGAATATATACGGGGGCCCACACTTTTCCATAGGCTTTAGGGATACTTATATTAGGAGGCTGTAAATGTCCTTTATAGCACTAGAAGGGGGAGAGCTATGAGAGAGGAGGTATAACTCAGGAGAAAAGTTAAGGAGCCATCAATCAAAAATATTGTGTCCTTATATGAAAGGTATTATAAAGATGTATTTGGAAATACCCAGAAATGTACATCAGAGGAGCTTGAAATCAGTGAGGAGAAAAGACAAAAGCCAATGAGTAAACAACACACGAACTGCCACTAGGCGGTACGGTTGGTTGTCTAAGTGGGTGATATAGGCAGGAAATGTTGTGAGTACAGAGCAGGATGATATGATTGTGAGCAGGAATGATCAGGAAAGGCTTCATGTAGAGGTCTGAGTTAGTTTTTGTAGAAGAGGTGGAATTTAGGGTAAGGAGATAGCATTCCAGGTGAAAAAAACAGTATATAGAACAAGATAAGGAAATGCACAGCATTTCGGGGCAGTATTGGAGCTTGGGGATCAGAACTAGTGAGGGAAATCTGAGTGTCAACCAGAGCTGAGAGATGAAATGCTATACATGGAGAGGGTGTATTGATTGAATGTTGGGAGCTATTTCCACAGATAAGGAGCAGGTTGAAGAGGTGGTGAATAACACGATGAAGTAGGCTTTGAGGAGAACCAAGGTTGTGAACCACTAAGGAGGGTGACCAGCAAAGTCAAATGCTATACAGGTCAAGACTGAGAACTGAGGAAAAATGTCAGACTTTGAACCAGATGTCTCTCTCTCTCTTTAAGATTTTTATTTGAGAGAGAGAGAGAGAAAGAGCATGCGCACGAGAGGGGGGAGGGGCAGAGGGAGACGGAGAGAGGCAGACTCCTTGCTGAGTGGGGAGCCCGATGCGGGGCTCAATCCCAGGACCCTGAGATCCTGACCTGAGCCGAAGGCAGATGCTTAACTGACTGAGCCACCCAGGCACCCCTAGATGTTCTAAGTCTCTTTAATGAGGGCAATGGCTCATGACCATATTGTCTATGTAGATTCATCTGTTATTACTTTCAGATTTGCACAGTGTGTTTATTACTTGAACTAATCCAAAGTCTCCCGTGGAAACAATAAACTATTATCGGTCCTCATTCCTTCCCAACTGTCCATAGCCATGCTAGGTTTTCTAAGGCCCTGCTCATGGTCTTCCTTTGTGTGACCATCCTCCTTCAGCTTACTTGAAGGCAGCTGTTGCCTATCACTGCTGTCGTCATTCTCCTTAAGTGGCTTGTCCTGCTGAGCTGCTTCTCTGGGATTCTGACTTCAAAAAACAAGGAGGGTTACGTATTTGGGGCCTTGCATTTGCAGACTTCTTCATGACTGTAGACTGCACTACAACCCTGGCCAGCTGCCTTGTAAGTACAAATCACAAGGGAAATCAGATGAGGGATGGATGGATCAGGTGAACCTATCATCCCTACTACAAAAACATGTGTTCAGCTGAGAGCAGATCCGTATCATCTTCTCCAGGAGTAAAGGAGACTCTATTTATATGCTCATTATATATGCAGAGTTGTGATCAAATTGCTAGAGGTGACAAATCCAGATGTTGCTTCTATAAGGATGTCATTATTGCTATTAAGTATTAACTCAGATTTTGTTCTGGATTTTATTGCTTGAATGCTGTCATTACTTCTGCACAATATAAGCTGTGCTCACAGACTTTAGTTTTTCTTTCTCTCCGACATGAGGTTCTAGCTACTATCAACTGCTTCCTCATTTATACCGAATAGTTTTCATAATTGAACCCACTATGCAGGTAGCCTAGACAGGTCATGTGCATAAGCTTAATATTTATTGAGTATACTTTGGGCTGAATCAAACAGAATATGCAGATATATACTGAGTTTTAACATATGATTTTAATAGCCAGCACCAGAGTTCTCTTGGGGCAAGTACTTTGTGTTGGAAAATACTTTGATAACCAGTTGAGGAATGGAAGGTGGTCCTGAAGGTAGAGATTAGGAGACAGAGGTAACTAAAAGTACTGTATAAAGAGAGAAAAGAGGAAGGGAGAGATGGGACCAGGGAGATGGTGGTTAGTGCAGAGTTGCAGTTTCTGCTGAAAAAGAACGGGGGTTGGTGGATACCAATGCCATTGGGATACTGTAGGCCTTCCAAGACCAGGGAGTTCTAACTTTAGGTTATTGCATCCTTCATTTAAAACCCCTCAGTTGCTCCAAACCTTCAGAGGAGCCTGCTATACAAACAACCGAAGAAAAGGGTTTGATTTCCAAACTGTGTGTCAGCAGGAGGGAAAAGAGTTGCAGAAGGTGAGATGAGAGAGAGTCCATGTGTTCAGAGAAAGCAGGAACTCAGACCCAGAAATGACCCTGAAATTGTAACCCGCCCCCCTCCCCCCCCCCGCCTCGCCCCGAGGGAATGTACAATCTTGGAGAGAACATTGGCCTTTCCACAGGAGGTGGAAAAGGGACTTGAGTCAATTTCAACAAAATTTCTGTGGACAAGGTGACCCCGACTGAGAACCGGATGACATACACATAAGTAGCTTGCTATTTTCAATCATAATTTCTCAAGAGACATTTATTGGTAGAAAACGACAGGGTAATTTCCCCCCACTTTCTCCATTTACTTAATTCTCTAGGTCTCATTTTCCTTATCTGCAAAATCTGGAGATTGGACAGAGAACATCTCTGTGGTCTCTATTAGAGCCTACAGCTCTAATTATAATCTCACAGATGCAGAGAACAGATTGGTGGTTGCCAGAGGTGGGGGGTGGGTGGGAGTAGTGGAGCTAAATGGGTGATGAAGGGGGCCAAAGGGTACACATTTTCTGTTATAAAATAAATAAGTCCTGGGGATGTAATGTACAGCCTGGTCACTATAGTTAACAACACTGTACTGTATTTTTGAAAATTGCCAAGACTGATCTTACTTTTATGTTCTTTTTTTGAGGTACATTTACCTACAGTGAAACATGCAGATTTTACACGTACCATTCCATGAGTTTTGACAAACGTACATACCTCTGTAACCCAAACCCTAAGCAAGATAGAGAGCTTTTCCATCACTACCGAAAATTCCCTCTTCGGTCACACCCCACCCTCACCTCCAGGGTACCACTCTTCTGATTCTTATCACGAAGGATTAAATAAGTGAGATTTAAAAGTTGTTAATTGCCAGTCTTTGTTTTACAGCGCTAGGCATTATCTCCACTTCGCAGATTAAAAGGTTCAGCATCAGAGCGTTAAGTAAATTGCCCCTGGTTATCAGCTACCAAATGTAGGGGCTGGACGTGAACCGAGAAGCGGGTTTTAGAAGCCCATGCGCTTAACCTGTTTCTACTGCACCGCATCTCTGAGACGGGTCTTGGGAGAGTCCATAAAAGATTACCTCGGAAATACTACACATCAAAAATTGAGCCGAAATCAGTGCCACTTACAAGTTCTCAAATCTCAATAATCCTAAAGGCCATACGCATAACGCCTTACTAAAGGATTCGTTTCTAGCCCACTCCTCAGAAAGTGTTAGAAAGGTGTGAAAGATTGCAAACTCGGTTTTGCTGGTGAAAAGCCCAGAAAGGGTGGTTCCGGTTCCCACCACGCCACCCGGCAGAGCCAGCCAAGGACGCCCGCAGAGGCGGCGGGGGAGAGGCCGGACCGGACGACCTTTAAAGAGCCGGGCGCTGAGCCGCTCGGGCGCTCCTTCCTCTGACGCCACAGGCATCCTCCCAGAATAGAGCGGGCACCAACGCGCTCCGCCGACGACCCAGGACACGCGTCCTGCCAAGGGGATTAGACGCTGCCGCGGCAGGGCTCAGTGGGCAGTACCCGAGTTCAATTAGTCACTCGTCCTCCTCAATGTCACCGTCTCCCTCTCCCAGACGCACCCTTGCGCCTCCCTTCCCCCTCACCCGGGTGGGGTTCCCAGGCTCCTCCCCCGAGTTGACTCGGAGCCTCCGCGCTCCCCTCACCGCTAGGCCTGCAGCTGCCATGGCAACCGTACGCCGCCGCCACCGCCTCTTCTCGCACGTCGGGAACTAACGGACTCCGCGGCGGCGGCTGCCTGTGCCCCACCCCCACCCGGACCGCAACACCAACGGCCCGCCGATCTGCGCCACGTAGGTAATGAATCACACGGAGACGGGCGCAAGCAAGAGAGCAGGTGGTGGGGGTTCAGGTTCACAGCCCCACCCGGTCTCCCGCTGCCACGGCAGTGCGGCGGCGCGGGTCCTGGGGCGCGGTGAGGGGAGGTAGAGAACAGTGGGAGCGCGGGGCTCGCGGGGCATTATGGGGATTGTAGTTTAGCGGCTCCACAGGCTTGCGGCCTTGGCGGGGTGGCTTGGACCGGCGAACTACAAAGCCCGGCGGCCCTGACCAATGGGAAAGACCGATAAACTTTGAGCGGACCGGGCGAGAGAAAATCTTTGTGGTGCAGGGGCTCTTGGGTGGTCGCGGAACTGGGCTCTGCGCTGGGAAAGGGAAGTGGAGGTGAGACTTGGGCTTCCCGCCCTGCCGCTTGGCCCGCCCCGGCTAACAGCTCTCAGCCCCACCCCGACTGGGCTGGGCCACCGCCCCGCAAAGTCTCAGGGATGAGCAGCCGCCCCAGCTTCAGGGCCTCGGGCCTGCGGCGCCTCTGACCCTCCCAGGTTGCTGCCTCTCGGTGCCGAACCGTATGTATGGCACACATTTGATGTGAGACCCGAGAAACTTTTTTTTTTTAACAGGCCTTTCTCCTTTCCCTAATACGTTTATTTTAGGTATTTAATCATGTTTATTCTGAAGTAGCTCAGAGGTGTTTGCATATTAAACCCATTAATAATTACTCAAAGGGCATTAATGTTTAAAGGTCAAGTGTAGAAGTAGAGACCATGCTATTTTATAGTAGTATCTTTTTTTTTAAACCGTTTTGCCTTTTGCATTTATTGAGGGTCAAGATTGCAGAACGAGTACCCCCACACCCCACTTACTAGCTTGAATACTGCCTACATATATTTTGATTCTATTTTGAAGATTAGTTTAACTTTAACTTACTAGTGATTTTTAAAGCACAGGCTTGTCTTTTTTTTTTTTTTTTTTAGCAGTGGGTAGTAATAATTATTTTCTTTGGTTATTTCAGTGTTCTTCAGAATTTGTCAGGAGCATGTTTTCAAAATGAAAAATGCCATGTTCTACTTAAATACTCTGCAATACACCTTAGTCCTTAGAGTTGGCTCAGGTCCTGGTGGTAAGGAAGCCAACACAGATTTAGAAAACCTGCCTTGATTGCCCTTTAACATTTTTTTAACAAGTAGATAACCGTCCTAGAAATTTGTTATTTTATATAGTATGTAGAAAAATTGTTGATAGAACAGTGGGCTTATTTTGTGTGTGTTTGATTATTATTATTTTTTTTTATTAGAGGGAGAGAGAGTCTTAAGCAGACTCCTGGCTTTATCTCACGACCCTCAGATCACAACCTGAGCTGAAATCAAGAGTCAGATGCTTAGCTGACTGTACCACCCAGGTACCCCGTGTGTGTGTTTTCAACAAGAAAACAACACAAGGCCACTACAAAATGCCCTTTTTCTCAATTAAAATGAGGCTGACTTGTAAATTTTACTTAAAGTACCAATTTTGTACAAGGAGATGGAAAGTAAATTTAGAAAGACCACTAGAAAAAAAAATTGAGGCCTTATGGTATATAGTACAGGAGTTGGAAGCATTTTACTTGTTTATTAAGATTTGTTAAGAACCTATGATATTATAGGTATTATGCCTGGTAGTGGGAATAAAAAGATGATAGAAGAGAGTCTGTGTTCTGCATGAGGAAACAGTCATGTCATGACAATAGTATGATAGAGGTAAGTGCAAGTTGCCATAGGAGCCCAGAGAGGGAATAAACGGTAATATAACAGTAACATTTATTGAATACTTGATTTCAGTGAGGCACTGTATGGTATTTTGCACGTAGCTCATTATTTAATCCTCATAAAAAATCCTAGCTACTGTTATTTAGAGATGAGGAAACACACTGAGAGATCTTGTTCAGAGTCAGCTGATAAAGTTTGAAGCTGGGATTTTAACCCAGGTGGGTCTAACTCATTTAAGTCATGATCTCAACCACTGATGCCATTCTCTGTACCCATTGGTAGAAAGATCCTGATTCTGTCTAAGGAGATTGGGGAAAGTTTCCAGTATGATGTGACATTTGACTTGTGTTAAGTTGAGTAACCTTTCACTGGGAGAGAAGATGAGGAAAGTCATTTTAGGCAAATGGCACAACAGAAGAAAGGATAGATTCCAGTGTTTTGTGTTTGGAGAACCCTAGGTCATTCTGATGCCTGAATCCCAGAGTACTTGCAGTGTAGTGGGGGGAAGAGGCCAGATCTTAAAGTACTCGGTACTGTGATAAAGAGTTTATAGTGTTTTGTTTTTTTCTGGGGGGGGGGCAACCATTGAAGAATTTCAAATGGAGTAGTGGTGTTATTGGGTTTGTATTTTAGAAAGATAACTCCAGCTGAAGTGTGGAGAAGGACCTTGGAGAGGGGAGAATAGAGTGGTATAGGGAAACCAGTTTTAGGGGGAAAAAGTACAATAGAAAAATGAAGAAAAGTCTGAAAAGCAGTTGGGGTTATGGAAAGACAGGGATTGTAGAAGTATTTAAGGGATAAAATTGAGACGACTTCAGTTGGGGGCTAGAAAGTTTTGGAACCCTAAGACAAATGATTCCTAGTTTTCTGGCTAGGATGTCTGTGAGGATAGTGAAACCATTGATTTGAGAGGATGAGGAGCAGGGTTTTGTTGGAGTGAAAGATAAAGGTCAGTTCAGTTCTAAGCATTTATTCAAAGTTCCTGTGGGATATTCAGGTAAGGATGCATTTGGATCTGGAGCTCAGGAGAGAGTTCAGGGCTGGAGGTATGGGTTTGCATGTGCATAAGTAGTTGAAATTACAGGAGAATGGATCAACTCACATTGGAGGAATGTTTAGAAATGAAAAAGGAAAAGTTTGGAACTCTTGGGAAGGAATAGCATTGTGTGTGTGTGTGTGTGTGTGTGTGTGTGTTTTGAGGTGGGGGAGTGGGACCATGTTTGGAAGGAAGTGGGAGAAGTACCCACAAATGAGACTGAGAGGTTGGGAGGCAGAGAAGACTCGGAGCGAGCATGCATAACAAATGACAAAGGAGAGGAAAGTAAGAAGCTGGAATGGTCCAGAGTATCATGTGTCTTGGAGAGGGCAAGTAAGGTAAAGATTGAAACATGTCCAATGGATTTGGTGGCTGTAAAGTATTTCTAAACTACTTTGCAGAAATGAAGAGGAATGTGAGCTTAGGCTACTTGAAAAACAAGTTTAAATTTTCCTTGATAATACATATACAAAAGAAAATAGAATAATGAACTCCCCATGTAGTCATCACTTTCCTTGAAGAATGAACACATAACCAATTTTGTTTCGTCTGTTACTCCTTCCCCCAAATGGATTATTTTAAAGCTAAACTCAGATATCATATCTTTTTATCTGTAATTATTTCAATATGTATCTTTAAAATTAAGGGTTCTTGGGGTGCCTGGCTGGCTCAGTCAATAGAGTGAGCAACTCTGGATCTCGGGGTTGTGAGTTCAAGCCCCACGTTTGGGTGTAGAGATTACTTAAATAAATAAACTTTAAAAAAGAATTAAGGATTCTTAAAAAAAACAAACAAACCCTGTAATATTATTCTCTTTACTTGACAGTACTTCCTTAATATGAAATTTCCAGGCACACTTCTCTTTAAGAAAAGAAAAGAAAGAGATGAGGCAGTAACTAAAAACGGTTTGTAGGTATTCTTTTTTTTTTTAAAGATTGATAAACTGTTAGGGAAAGAGCCAATAAAGAGGAAATGTTTGAAGATGTAGGAGATGAGAAGAGGAGATAGCTGATAGAGGTCTCTGAAAGTGTAGGAAAAGGATGGGATGAGCAGGGTGGAAGAATTAGTCTAGAATTATTTATATTTTGTAAGTATCAACTAAGTGCTCGCTGTGATCCTAGGCAGTGTGCTAATGTTGACAGGAGGAGAGATGCACTGAAAAAGAAAGAAAAGAAGTGAGAATAGATAAGTATATTTATAGGTTGGGTGGTAAAAGGTTAGAGAGTTCAAACTTAGGTTCTCTAAGAGGTAGATAGGAATCAAGGTCAATTGATGAGGGCAGATTGGTTTAGGAAAGCAGAATGGCGGAGATTTGGAATAGCCACTGTGGAAAGCTAGGACAGGTTAAGAATGGTTTCATCGAGCTGAGATTAGAATTCAGTAATTTTCAATGACAGCAAAACACAAGGTTGTGTGATATTTTTTTTCCCTTAAATTTTGATTTACTATGGGAGAGCTTAAAATATTGAGGAAACCAATAGCCTAAGGTCTTACTAAAGAGAAGAGAATCCAGGCCAAGAACTTATGATTGAGTATTCTTCAACAACTTTAGATTTATTCACTTAACTGATAATTATTATCTATTTTGTGTAAATATCACAGTAAAATTAGAAAGCTCTTACAGATCCTTTGGATTAATACTTCATACTTTATTTTCTCAACATGCACAGTGGTATTCTTTTATAGAGAACATTTCTTCAAGATCATTTGCTGAGTATGGTATAGTGGAAGGGGTCAGATACATCTTTTGTCAATTCTGGAACTACAGCTTATTTTCTTTGTGATCATGGACAAGTTTCCAAACCTGTCTCCTTACTAAAAAAATATACTTTTTATAAGATTTTTGGGAAGAATAGACACTTTAATGGAGGTAAACCCTAAGTGCCCAGTGATTGAAGACCTTTCTCTTCCCTTTGTCCCCCTTAGCAACAGCGCGTACCGGGATTGTCGGTTCTGTTTGACGAGAGGCCACGTTCTGTGACTTTACCTGATCATATTAAGCATGTAGATCAAGGTAGTAGGTACATTACGGAATAATGATTTGTTCTATAAAAGGATTCATCAGTTATTCTTTTAAGGGAGGCTTCCTGAAATGCTGTAAAATGTTATTTTATAGACTATTAATAAATTAACATCTTTGCCTTGGTTTCATCTTCAAAGAAATTTGGAATTCTGCTGCATGATTTGAGATCCCAGTAGCCCTAAAATTCTTCAGTTGTCTGACTATATCTCATTTCTGGATTGATTTATATTATGATGTCACTAATTTTGAGCATCAGTTTGTAAATGGAAATATGTATATTTTAATGTTCTCATCATTATTTCAAACACTTTTTCTCCTAGATAACTCATATATGGTAGGCCTAGTGAAATAATGCCTTAGAATACTTAGTAAAAGTTAGGTATATACAGGCATTAGCTAGATAAATTTAAGGCATAGATTGTGAGAGTAGTTTAAAAGAAACCAAAGGAGTGTTTTCCAAGGTGAGTTGTTTAATGTCCACTAGATGTCTTTATGTTTCTTTTGTTGTGGATGGTTTGATTATGATCCTGTTTGAAGGTATGGAGATGGAATAAATGACCTTTTAAGTCCCTTTCCAACTTTGTAATTCTTTTTTTTTTTTTTTTAAAGATTTTATTTATTTATTTGACAGAGAGAGACACAGTGAGAGCAGGAACACAAGCAGGGGTGTGGGAGAAGGAGAAGCAGGCTTCCTGCCGAGCAGGGACTCGATCCCAGGACCCTGGGATCATGACCTGAGCCGAAGGCAGACGCTTAACGACTGAGCCACCCAGGCGCCCCCCAACTTTGTAATTCTTAATTAGTAATTGTCCATTAGTAATTGTTGATTAAAAGCTCCTATTAAGCAGCCTATTAAAAAGTGAGTTTTGTTTATTTATTTTTTAAGTTTTTATTTAAATTCCAGTTAGTTGGGGGTGCCTGGGTGGCTGAGTCTTTTAAGTGTCTGCCTTTGGCTCAGGTCATGATCCCAGGATGCTGGGATCCAGCCCCCCATCTGGCTCCCTGCCCGGCAGAAGCCTGCTTCTCCCTCTGCCCCTCACCCTGCTCATGCTCTCTTGTTCTCTCAAATAAATAAATAAAAATCTTTAAAAAAAATAAATTCCAGGTAGTTAACATACAGTGTGATATTAGTTTCAGGTGTACAATATAGTGATTCAGCACTTTCATACAACTGGTTGCTCATCACAACAAGTGCACTCTTCATCCCCATCACCTATTTCCCCCATCCTCCCATCCACATCCCCTCTGGTGGCTATCAGTTTGTTCTCTATAGTTAAGAGTCTGTTTCTTGGTTTGCCCCCCCCCCCACCCTTTTTCCCCTTTGCTTGTTTGTTTTTTGTTTCTTAAATTCCACCTATGAGTGAAGTCACATGGTATTTGTCTTTAACTTACTTCGCTCAGCGTAATACTCTCATGTCGTTTCAAATGGCAAGATTTCATTATTTTTTAAAAGTGAGCTTTAGTTTGAAATTTTTATTCTTTCTAATATTTTTTTGGTATGAAGATATTTTTTGTAAATGCTTCTATAACTTATAAACTTCAGCTTCATTTATTTCATTTATATCAATAGCATGTTCCTTCATTCTCTTGGATTCCTCTGTACCCATCAGTGTCTTTATACTTAAATATCCTTTCCTTTCTGACGATTTTCCCTTCCATTTTTCTTGGTGATTAGGAGGTAGGAGGAAATGAATGAGAGGGAATCAGTAAGTTCTGTTTTGTTTTTCTTATCTGCTCATGGGAGAATATGGATGAAACTAGTATTTAATATATACTTCCTGGTGTGAATATAGGTATTTTTATACTCCTCTTATTTCCTCTGCCTTATTATATATTCTTTGGAGTAAAGAATTATATGGGCCTTACATATACATGGGTGTTTGCTAAATGGGGGGTAGGTATTTACTAAATAGTGTAGAGTGGATAATGAACGTTTGAGTGAATGGATATGATAACATTAATTGTTTAAAGACTACTTGATAAAGTAATATGATGCAGACAGGGTTTTGAAAGGTTTTCTGTAATCTTTCGAATACCATGAAATTAAGGACAGTAGTATTTAATTATATAGGCAATGAATAAAATACATTATTTCATCTCTACTAGTTAGCTTTTAATTTTTTATTTTTGGATTAGCTATATGACTTTGAAGGAGCTGATGTATTTTGAAGGAATTTGAGGCAGTAGAGTATAATGAGCCAACAGTGCAGGCTCTGAGTTTAGACACATCTGGGTGTAAATCCAGGCTCTGGGCAAGTTTAAATTCTTTAAAGCCTCAGCCTCCTCTTCTATTAAATGGGGGTAACCATTTTTATTTAGTAGTGTGATGAGGATTAAATGAGATAATGACTAGACAGCCATTTTTATCGTATTTCCTGATGCGGAATAAATATTCAGTGAATGTTACTATTGTTTTTATGTTAAAGGCTACTTAAGTACTTAAGATAAAATTTATAGTTTAAGCTGCTATCTTGAGACAGTGTGGCAGATAATAAACATTCTCTGCTGCTTCAATGTTTTTTGTTTTTGTTTTTTTTCTAAATATTTTATTTATTTATTTGACAGAGAGACAGCGAGAGAGAGAGAGAGAGAGAGAGAGAGAGCGAGAGCGCACAAGCCGGGGCAGTGGGTGAGGGCGAAGCAGGCTTCCCGTGGAGCAGGGAGCCCGATGCGGGGCTTGATCCCAGGACCCTGGGATGATGACCTGAGCCACCCCAGTGCCCTGCTGCTTCAATGTTTTAAAAAGAATTGAGGGGCACCGGGGTGGCTCAGATGGTTAAGCGTCTGCCTTCGGCTCAGGTCATGATCCCAGAGACCTGGGATCGAGTCCCGCATCGGGCTCCCTGCTCCTTGGGAGCCTGCTTCTCCCTCTGCCTCTCTCTCTCTCTGTCTCTCGTGAATAAATAAATAAAATCTTTAAAAGAAAAAAAAAAAAAAAGAATTGAGTACATGGGCAGAAATGGTTTTAGTGGTTACTTTTTAGAAACATTTAAGCTCTTAGAATGATCTCTTTAGATTCTTTTATTTTGTACGGACAGTCATTTTTCTGTTTCCTAAGTATTTGAGAAGTGAGCTTAGAAACAGATGCAAAGGCTTTGTTGCTATAGACATTTTCCTGTTGCGTCTGAGTTTGTGATGAAGTCCTGTTCTCCATTATTCATGGCAAGCTACGATCCTTGAGCATATAACCCATCATAAAGAGATGGGAGGTATTGTGGCTTTCAAAGTGAACTGTTTTGGTGACTAGTACTTACATAGTAAGTTAATTTATTGCTATTAAACCTACTTTAAGATGCAGTAATTTGAGCAGTTGTGGTTATGTGTTTTTTAAAATTACTTGGACTTAGAGCAGTCATTGCATGAAATAGACTGGACTTTGGTGATTTCAATAAACTTTTTTTTTTTTTAAATATGTAGAGGCTGAACATTGGTAGAATTCAGTGTGGTACAACATGCTTAAAATCAAATCTGATTTGTTGTTTTGCTACCACTGTTCTAACTTGTATTATTTTGTTCACATTGCTGTAGTTGAGGCCGCTTCAGTGTTTTTAAAATAAATATTTCAGGAATTTGCAACTCATAGAAGGAAAAGGAACATTCTGAGATAATTATGGAAGTGTGAGAATGAAAAGAGCTTAAAGCAATAATTTTTTCTTAAGCTTCATGTGTATTATAAGTATAACTGAATTAGATATCACTCACCTAAAAAATTAGTTTGAAAAAATGTTTTCCTTCCTATTTTAAAACCACTACTGTGGATACAAAAGAATTATTTGTGACATCTTAAGCAGTTTAGGTTCTCCGTATAAGCTAGTTTTTGATTTTCCCAAACATATGCCTTAGTCTTGGTATGAGATAAAAATCCAAGTGTGTTGGGAGAGAAAGCTCTTTGTGAGAGAGAGAGAGAGAGAGAGAGAGAGTGTGTGTGTGTGTGTATGTATGTATTGTGGGAGGATGGCAGTTCAAAGGAGAAGAGGGTGTGGTTGTAGATGTAATGTAGCTGGAGAGATAGGTTGGAATCAGGATTTTATTTGATTTGTTAGGCTTAGATATGAGTCCTGAAAGAGACAAATCATAATTATATAGGACCAAATGAAACAATATTCTTTCTTTTTGGTCTGAGCATGAACTTGAGCAGAGCTCTTCTCATTCTGAGCATAGAACTCTCCTTGAGCAAAGAACTCTCCTTGAAGATATTACTTGGATCATTCTGTGTAGGGCAACATTACTGGATCAGTTCAGCAGTAAATACTGCAAGAAGATGCTGGATTCATTTTTGAATACATGATAAACTCAAAATAAGAGAAGTATTATCAAGCATTAGACATTGCTTAAAGCAGTTCATGCTTTCTTTAGATGTAACCTGACATTTTAAAAGTCCTAGAAACTTCTGGGGCGCCTGGGTGGCTCAGTCCGTTGAGCATCTGCCTTCGGCTCGGGTCATGATCCCAGGACCCCAAGAATCCTGCTTCTCCCTTTCCCTCTGCCCTTCCCCCCTCTTTGTGTTCTCTCTCTCTCTGTCAAATAAATAAAATCTTTGAAAAAAAATTAAAAGTCCTAGAAACTTCTAATTTATATTAAAGGCAATTTAGAAAAAACCCTCTATATTTCAAGATTATGGTTAAGAGTAACTAAAGTTAGGATACAGCTTCTAGGAATTTATTTATTATTTTTTTAAAGATTTTATTTATTTATATGAGAGAGAGAGAGCACAAGTGGGGTGAGGGTCAGAGGGAAAAGAGCCTCCCTGCTGAGCAGGGAGCCCGATGTGGGACTCTATCCCAGGACTCTGGGATCATGACCTGAGCTGAAGGCAGACGCTTAACGACTGAGCCACCCAGGCACCCAATTTATTGTTTTTTTTATAAAGACTTTATTTATTTCTTTGAGAGAGTGAGAGAGAGCATGAGCAGGGGGGAGAGGGAGAAGAGCCTCCCCGCTGAGCAGGGAGCCCAACTTGGGGCTCAGTCTGTCACAGGATCCTGGGATCATGACCTGAGCCAAAGGCAGATGCTTAACCTACTGAGCCACTTCTAGGTGTTTATAATGCCTAGGTGCCCCACTTCTAGGCATTTATAATGAAAACTGGGTCAGTTGATTTCTTGTTGTTTTTGAGGAAAAATTAGCTGCTCTAAACCTCTATATTAATGTGCAGTAAAAATAATAGCTTACATCGAATCAGTGCTCATTATTTGCTAGGAAAGATGCTAATATATTATAACATTTAGTTTTTGACTTTATGATGATAAATATTATTTTCCTTATTGTATAGATACAGAACTAAGGCCTAGAGAAATTACGTGATTTGCCTGAGGTCACAACTCAAAATTTGTGGAAATTAAATAAAAATGGTTACCCCCATTTAATAGAAGAGGAGGCTGAGGCTTTAAAGAATTTAAACTTGCCCAGAGCCTGGATTTACACCCAGATGTGTCTAAACTCAGAGCCTGCACTGTTGGCTCATTATACTCTACTGCCTCAAATTCCTTCAAAATACATCAGCTCCTTCAAAGTCATATAGCTAATCCAAAAATAAAAAATTAAAAGCTAACTAGTAGAGATGAAATAATGTATTTTATTCATTGCCTATATAATTAAATACTACTGTCCTTAATTTCATGGTATTTGAAAGATATTACATAAAACCTTTCAAAACCCTGTCTGCATCATATTACTTTATCAAGTAGTCTTTAAACAATTAATGTTATTATCATATCCATTCACTCAAACGTTCATTATCCACTCTACACTATTTAGTAAATACCTACCCCCCATTTAGCAAACACCCATGTATATGTAAGGCCCATATAATTCTTTACTTCAAAGAATATATAATAAGGCAGAGGAAATAAGAGGAGTATAAAAATACCTATATTCACACCAGGAAGTATATATTAAATACCAGTTTCATCCATATTCTCCCATGAGCAGATAAGAAAAACAAAACAGAACTTACTGATTCCCTCTCATTCATTTGCCTGGATTTATACTCAGGTTTTTCTGCTTGAAATTTTTATATTGCCTTCACACTTGAATAGTTTAGTTTGGTATACCATTCTAGGTTGCAACACCCACCCGCACCCCACCACACCCCCTTTAGCACTTGGAAGATATAATTTCACTGACTCCAGGTTTCCATTGTTGCTTTTGAAAAGTTAGCGCTCTTTTCTTTGAAGATATTTTAGTATTTCTCTCTGTTGCCTTTAACATTCTTCAGTTTTACTACTTTGTCTCTAGGTGTGGACTTATTTTTATCTATTTTTTTTTTTTTTTAATTTTTTTTTTTTATTTATTCATTTGCGAGAGAGACGGAGAGAGAACAAGCAGCGGGAGAGGGAGAAGCAGGCTCCCCGCTGAGCAAGGAGCCCGATGCGGGACTCGATCCCAGGACCCTGGGATCATGACCCGAGCCGAAGGCAGACGCTTAACCATCTGAGCCACCCAGGCGCCCTATCTATTTTGAAATAGTTATTATCTTCCATAAATTTTGGAAATTTCTTAGCCATTATAGCCTGAAGATTGACTTCTCTTTTTTTCTTTCTGGAATTCATAATAGACCTATCATGGACCATCTCTTTCTATTCTCTGCATTTCTTATCTTTGCTTACTTATTCTGTCTCTATAAGCTGCATTCTGGACAATTTCTTCAGCTCTGTCTTCTGGTTTCTTGGTTCTTTTTTCATCTTGTGTTTAATCTGCTCTTTCCCTATTAGTCCATTGAGCTTTTAATTTCAATGACTATTTTTTATTTATTTTTTATTTTATTTTATTATTTTTTTTAAACATTTTTTAAAAAGATTTTATTTATTTATTTGACAGAGAGAGAGATAGCGAGAGCAGGAACACAAGCAGGGGGAGTGGGAGAAGGAGAAGCAGGCATCCCACTGAGCAGGGAGCCTGATGCGGGAATTGATCCCAGGACCCTGGGATCATGACCCGAGCCAAAGGCAGACACTCAACAACTGAGCCACCCAGGTGCCCCATCAATGATTATTTTTTAATGCTAGAAGTTTGTTTTGATTCTTTTTCATATGTGTCTATTCATTTTTAATGTCTTTTCTGTGCTTTTAAATATACTTATTTTATAGTAAATAATAGATTATCAGGTGCTTTAGATAATAACATTAATTCTGCTATATGTTGTAGCATTTGACTCTCTCTCATGGTAGATTGTATTTTTTTTTTTTTTTTTTTGTATCTTGAAGTTTTAGATATAACCTCAGTGCAAATTCTATGAGGCTTGATAAAAGAATATATGCTGTACTTTTTTTTCTTGAAAAGTGCCTATGGAGAACTGGTGAATAAATAAACAGATTTTAGTATATCCATATAATGAGATACTACTCAGCAATAAAAAGCATGTAATTATTGATACATGCAACAACATGGTTGAATCTCAGAGGCATTATTCTAAATGAAAGAAGCCAAACACCAGAATACATACTGAGTGATTCTATTTATATCACATTCTAGGACAGACAAAACTATGATATGTGAACAGAAGAATGCATCATGGGGGTAGAGATTGACTGCAAAGTGGCAGGAAGGAATTTTCTCGGTGATGGGAATGTTCTCTATGTCCACGGTGGTGGTGGATATGCAACTGTATACATTTTTCAAAAGAAATCAAATCATACGATTTAAATTAGTGAATTCCATTGTATAAAAGTTATATCTCAATAAAACTGATTTTAAAAAAGCAGGTAAGGGGCACCTGGATGACATAGTCGGTTAAGCATCTGACTCTTGGTTTCAGCTCAGGTCATGATTTCTGCTTTGTGAGATCTAGCCTTCTGTCGGGTACTGCACTCAGCATGGTGTCTGCTTGAGATTCTCCCTCTCCCTCTGCCCCTCCCACTCATGCACATGCTCTCTCTCTCTCTCTCAAATAAATAAATAAATCTTTAAAAAAATTTAAAAAGCAGGCAAAACTCATCAATGGTAACAGAAGTCAGAATAGTAATTGTCCTTGAGTAGAAGTACTATCTGGGAGGGGACATGAAGGATCCTTCTGGAGTGCTGGAAATATGCTGTATTGGATGCACCAGTGTTAAAATTCATTGAGCTGTACATTTAAGACTTGTGTACTCTTATATAAGTTATATACTTCAATAAGAAAATACAAAAGGAGAAAATACTCTAGAGAAAGATTAGAATATAAAGTTGAGAAAATCTTGAAGGAAGTAGAGCCAGAGGACAAAGAGATAGAAAATAGGAGAGAAAAGGTAAGAAAATTATAGGACCAACCTAGGAAGTCCAACATCTGAATAAAAGGTACTCCAGAAAGAGAGAACAGAAAAAATGAAAAGAAATCATCAATGAAATAATTCAGACATTTTCCTAAAATTAAAGACATTAATTTCTAGATTGAAAGAGTCCCAGATAGACCCATTTCAAATACATCATCAATAATTTTTGAAAGCTTATGTCAAAGAGAAGATCCCACATACTTTCAGAAAGGGGAAAAAACAGGTGATATATAAAGGATCAGGAATTTGAATTGAAACCTAGAAGGCAATAGAGCAGTGCCTTCAAAATTCTGAAGGCAAATTATTTGCAAACTAGGATTCAGTAGCCAATCAAACTATCACTAAAGTGTGAAGGTAGAATAAATAGTCTCAAAAACTCTACCTCCCATATATGGAAAATGTGTTCCATAAAAGTAAGGGAGCGACCAAGAAAGAGAAAGACATAGAAAAAAAATCAACATAGAAGAGGCAAAGGGACTCCCCAGGGTGAAAGTTGATACCAAATTGAAGATCCTTGGAAAGTAGATAGAGTGTCTTCCTTCAGAGCAAAGGTTAGGCTTGCTTACAGCCTTGGAAGAAAGCGATAGTATCTTCCTTTGGAACAAAGGGATAGGTTCAGTATAATAGATTGGGTTCCCTAAACTGCAGATTCCTCTCCTGTAACGCAACCTACTGTATATGCAGATGTCAGCTGGTCCATTATGTGTTGCCTTATGGGAACTGGGGCTTGGGGAACTGGTGCCCCCTCCTTCTCCATACCGTGGGTTGTCTTCTGAAAGTTTTATAGTTTTAACTTATGTTTTGGTCAATAATTCATTTTGAGATGATTTTTGTATATGATGTGAGGTAAGAGTTGAGGTTTAGGTTCTTTTTGCATATGGATATCTGGTTGTTTCAGCACCCTTTTTGGAAAAAAAAATTGTCTTTGTTGACTTGCTTTGACACCTTTGTGAGAAATTAATTGGCCGTATATGTATGGATCTATTTCTGGACTGTCTAATTTGTTCCATTGGTCTGTGAGACTGTCTGTATGCCAATCCTACACTGTCTTGATTGCTGCAACTTTATAGTAAATCTTGGGAATCAGTGTAAGTTATCTTACTTTACTCTTTTGCTAAACTGTTTTGGCTATTCAGTGCCCTTTGTATTTCCGTATAAATTGTGAAATTAGCTTGTCATTTTCTACAAGAAAGGCTGCTGGAGTTTTATTTGGGATTGTATTGACTCTATAGATCACTTTCAAGAGAACTGACATCTTACCCATATTGAATGTGTCAGTTTATAAACGTGTGCACACACACATGTATATCCATTAATTTAGATCATCTTTAACTTCCCTTAGCAGTTTTTGGTAGTTTTCAATACTTAGATCTTGCATGTATTTTGTTAAATTTATCCCTGAGTATTTAATATTTTTTGGTGATTTCATTGTTTTGATTTTTGTTTTCAGTTATTTATTATTAGTATGTAGAAATGCAGTTGATTTTTTTTGCAATTGATATTTTATATTGACTTTGTGTCCTGCAACATAATAACTTTTGAGTTACAAAATGAATTTTGAGTTACAAAACTCACTTATTATTTCTCGTAGCTATTGTAGATTCCCTAGGATTTTCTCTATTAACAATCATGTTGTATATGAATAAAAGCAACTTCTTTTCCAATCCGTATGCCTTTTTTTTTTTTCTTGCTTTATTGCAGTAGATAGAACTTCTAGTTCTAATGTTCAATAGAAGGATGAGAGCAAATATACTGGCCTTGTTCTTTCTTGATATTGGGGGAGATCATTTACTCTTTCACAGTAAATATGATTTTAGCTGTAGGTATTTCATAGATGCTCTTTACTGGGTTGAGGAAATTTTCTTCTTAGTTTGCTAAGAGTTCTTATGAATGGTGTTGACTTTTTGTCAAAGCTTTTTATGTATCTATTGAGATGATCATATATTTCATTTCTAGTCTTTTAAAATTCTCTTGATTGTTTTTTTAAGGTAAACCACCTTGAAAAAAAAATAAACCACCTTGAATTTTTGGTATAAACCCCTCTTTGGTCATAATGCATTATCCTTTTTATATATTACTGCATTTGACTACCTAACATTTAAAGATTTTTTTATCTATGTTCCTGAGTGATATTGGTATGTAAATTTCTTTTATATAATGTCTGGTTTTGGTATCTGGATAATGCTGGCCTTAAAATATAAGTTGGACCTTTTTCTGCCTCTTCGTTTTTTTTCTGAGAGTTTGTTTAGAATTGGTTTTATTTTTTCCTTAAATGCTTTGGGAGAATTCAGTAGTGAAGCCCTTTGGATCTGGAGGGTTTGTTTGTTTTTTGAAAAGATTTTAAATTACAAGTTGCATATCGTTGATTGATATAGGACTATTCAGATTAATCACTCTATTTCTTCTTGAGTAAGCTTTGGTATTTTGTGACCTTTATAGAATTTGCCCATTTCATTAAGCCCTCTTAGTTTGTAATGCTAACCCCTCCTTTATTTCTGATTTTGTTAATTTGTGTTTTCTCTTTCCCTTTCCTGGTCAGAATTACTAGAAGTATATTCATTTTAATGATATTTCTAAAGAACCAGCTTGGCTACTGAAATTTTCTGTTCTTCTATTTCTACTTTATTGATTTCTGTTCTTAAATTTATTATGTTCTACTTCTTTTGGGTTTAATTTGCTTGTATTTTCCCAGATTCTTTTTTTTTTTAATTTTTGAAAAAAGATTTAATTTATTCATTTGAGAGAGAGAGAGAGCAAGAGAGAGAACATGAGCAAGAGGGGAGGGGAGAGGCAGAGGGAGAGGGAGAAGCAGGCTCCCCGCTGAGCAGGGAGTCTGATGTGGGCCAATTCCAGGACCTGGAGATCATGACCTGAGTGGAAGGCAGATGCTCAACCATCTGAGCCACCTAGGTGCCCCTTCCCAGATTCTTAAGATAGAAGCTGAAAGCAGGAGTCAGCAAATAACAATCTGGGGACCAAATGTAGCCAGCCACTTTTTTTGAATGGCCTATGAACTGAGAATGGTTTTTGCATTCTTTTAATGGTTAAAAAAGTCAAAAGAAGAATACTATTTTGTGACATGTGGACCTTAAGTGAAACTCAGTTATCGGTGTCCATAAATAAAGGTTTATTAGAACACAGCCACACTCATTTGTTTACATATTATTTATGGCTACTTTTGTGAGTTTGAGTAGTTAGGACAGAGATTTTGTGACATTCTCAATGTTTTGCACTGCTGCTTGGTGCACTATAATCACTTTTGTAAGTAACTTGCATATCACTATACTGTGACATTTTACTTTATCATCAGCACATACCCATCATGTTGAAACAAGAAAAGATGAGAAAAATCGACTTGACATATTATACTTCTAAAGTACCTTAGATAATGGATTATCAAATTAGATGACAGAGCACTGATTATTATGCAGTGATACCATAGCTGTGCTAAAGAAATACAGTATACACTGATATTACCAGACTAATCACTCATCGCAGTATTCCCAACTCACAGGAAAATAATCGTCAGAAGAATTAGAACATTTAAAAAGGAATATCTTATCATAGCAGAATTTCTTCACAAAATTATTAACAATGAAAATCAGACTGCACCGAGGTTAAGTTTCTGTCTCATTTGTTAGCCAAGTAAGGAAGTTGTTTACTGATGGTGCCTTAACTAAATCGTGTTTGATTGTAGTAGCCAAAGAAATGTGTCTGGAGAAAATAAACTTGTTTAAAGCTATTAGCCTTTTGGCGAGAACAGTTGCTGGAAGAGTTGAGAACATTAATAATCAATTAAAAAACAAAGCAAATGATTTTGGGTGGTTTTCCTTGGCTTTTGTGGGTTGACAGAGGTTACCAGCACAGCTCAATTGTTGTTATTCAAGAAGTCAATTCTAAGTTTGAAGTTTTTGAAGAATTAGTTTGAAAAACTGTTCATGGAATAACTACAAACAAAAATATTTACAAAAAGCTCAGAAAACACTAATTGTGTATGACCGGAGGTGGAATCTGCTAAGATGTATTACAACTGATGGTGACAAAAATACATGTAGAGCAGAAAAAAGCTTAGATGAACAAATTTACAAAACTGAAATTGTAAAGTGGTTAAAAATCTATAGTTTTTTATTTTATCAGCAGGTATTTTGCAATGAATATTTGAATATACCACGCAATATAGAACTAGTAGCGTCTCAAGACTCAAGAACGTTGCTCTTTTGTATTTAGTCTTTGTCAGCTCCATGAATTTTTGTCAGAAATAGATGCTGAATATCCTGACTTGCCCTACCACACTGCAGTTCAGTGGCTTAGTAGTGGTAAAGTTACAATTTAGTTTTTTGAGCTTAGGGCTGAATTGAGGTTTTTCTGAACGAGAGGAACTGCTCTCAACCACTGTTACTGAACACTGAATGGCTTTGGAAATCAGTTTTTGCTGCAGACTTGATAATGTTTCTTAATGTACTCAACCTAAAATTACAAGCAAAACAGTGGTTATATGCAAAACTAAAAGTTATTTCAATGCCAACTAGTGTTGTTTAAATCACAAGTAATATTAAGTTGTTTTATGTAGCTTTCCATGCCTTCAGAAGTGAAGGTAAAGAAGTGATGTCACTCGATTTGCAGTAAATACAGTTTTTGAGCTCCATTTCAGCATCCTTCTGAGACTTTGATGCAAATGCAAAGGAAATTACCATATTACAAAATCCATTTAACTTGCACCTTAACCTTTAATTGGAAGTGATTAATCTGCAACGTAAGGACATGCTGAAAGACAAATATTAAAAGAAGAATAAAGTCTGTAGATATCTTCCAAACAATGAACATGCTGAATTGAAATCATATGTATGTGACGGCACCTTTCTGGGTAAAAAGACATTTTCAAACATGAAATACATAAAATCTTATTAAAAAGCAGCATTACCATATGAATGCAATTGATTTTTTAAAAAATATTTTATTTATGAGATAGAGCGAGAGCACATGAATGGGGCGATGGGCAGAGGGAGAGGGAGAAGCAGACTTCCCACTTGAGCAGGGAGCCCTGGGATCATGACCTGAGCCGAAGGCAGATGCTTAATTGACTGAGCCACCCAGGCACCCCTGCAATTGATTTTGATGATAGGGAACACAAATTTTGAATCTCAACTAAGTGAAATATTCTCCCCCCACCCGCCCCAAAGAGCTTCATTCTTACCAGGAGATGGGTTTTACAAAAAGTTGTACTCAACAGTTACTACTATAATGTTTTGAATTTTATCAATAAAAATTAGGGAAATTTTTGTCTCATTATTTAAGTATTTATATAATATCCTCAATTTTGCCTGTTGGCCCTTAAAGCCTAAAATATTTACTGTCTGACCCTTCCTAGAAACAGTTTGCTGGGGTGCCTGCGTGGCTCAGTCAGTTAAGCGTCTGCCTTCGGATCAGGATGATCCCAGGGTGCTGGGATCAAGTCCTGCATCAGGCTCCCCAAGCCTGCTTCTCCCTCTCCCTCTGCCTGCTGCTCCCCGAGCTTGTGCTCTCTCTCTGTCAAATAAAATCTTTAAAAAAAAAAAAAGAGTTTGCGGACTCCTGCTTTACATCAAGACATTTTTATCCTGCATAGTTGTGTACCTGCACATATTAGGAGAATTAATGCTTTTGTGTCACAGTGACTTTAAAAGAAAATAATATATGAAACAGCTTTGTTTCTCCCGGATTTATTATTTACAGCTCATTTACTGTAATAAGAATTTATTGCTTGGTGTTACTGTTCTGATTTGAACAAGAGGTTTTCCATGGTTTCCATGTGGGTGAATCTACTGAACACTGAAGTTTCTAACTGTGCAAAAGTAGTGTACTCTTTGCTGTGGTGTGATTCTCAAAAAAAATAGATGCTGCCTTCAAGGAACTTATGCTGGGCCAAGGGACAGATAATATGTCAAAACACATAAAGGAAACAGCTTTATTTTCAAGAATGTACTGGAGTTCTTGAGATGCCTAGAACTAGATGTGCTTAATTTTGAGGAAGAGTTTTTGAACCCCTTAAGAATAGAGAAGAGGTAGAGAGAAAGGACCAAGCAACACCAAAATTTGATTCCCTCAGAAAGGCATGGAGAAATATTTTTTTAATTTAAATTCAATTCAGTTAATTAACATAGTGTATAGTTTCAGAGGTAGAGTTCAGTAATTCATCAGTTGTATATAACACCCAGTGCTCATTACATCATGTGCCTCTTATGGTTTGTCTTCCTTTCTGATTTCATCTTGTTTTATTTTTCCCTCTCTTCCTCTATGCTCTGTTTTGTTTCTTAAATTCCACATATGAGTGAACTCATATAATTGTAAGACAATTGATTGACTTACATTGCTTAGCATAATATCCTCTAGTTCCATCCACGTCATTGCAAATGGCAAGATTTCATTTTTTTTTTGATGGCTGAGTAATATTCCATTGTGTATATATACCACATCATCTTTATCCATTCATCTGTCGATGGACATCTGGGCCCCTTCCATAGTTTGGCTATTGTGGACATTGCTGCTATAAACATTGGGGTGCAGGTGCCCCTTCGGATCACTACATTTGTATCTTTGGGGTATATATCTAGTCGTGCAATTGCTGGGTCATAGGGTAGCTCTATTTTCAACTTTTTGAGGAACCTCCATACTGTTTTTCAGAGTGGCTGCACCAGCTTGCATTCCCACGAATAGTGTGAGAGGGTTCCCCTGTCTTTGCATCCTTGCTAACATTTGTTGTTTCCTGACTTGTTAATTTTAGCCATTCTGACTGGTGTGAGGTGGTATCTCATTGTGGTTTTGATTTGTATTTCCCTGATGCTGGGTGATGTTGAGCATTTTTTCATGAGTCTGTTGGCCATTTGTATGTCTTCTTTGGAGAAATGTCTGTTCATGTCTTCTGCCCATTTCTTGACTGGATTAGGCATGGAGAAATATTTTGATTTTCTCTACTAAGTGGATTCATTGGTTTATTCTGGGAAATAAGAGTAGGGCAATTTGGACTCTTCCTGGATGTTATTCTACTGTATCTCTGAACTTCCTACTCTTTGTAGTCTTGGACGGAAAATATCTTTGCATAGAAGCCTTGGATGATTCTTGGATGAGTTTGGGAAGCCAGGAAGAAAAACCAGAATTACTGGGTTGGACGGCTTTGGTGGAAACCAGAGGTTCAGAAGATAACTCTTCTTCCTAGCATCTGCAGAAGGGAAAAGATCAATGATAGTTATTTGCACAGACAGAAAACTATAGAATGACAAAATAATAGAAGATTAAAGTTGAGGAGGAAAAAGGGCTCAGGTAGTTTAATTCACGGGGTTTTGCTTAGATTTAAGTTGTATGGGACAATTAAATATGTATAAATGATGCACGGACAACTATAGGCTGTTCCTTTAAAGGGTATTCCTTAAGTACGACTTCTGGTGTTGGGGGCCAGAATGTTTTAAAACTAATTTCTGCAGTTTTTTCAGTGGAAAAATATGTGATATTCATATACTTATTTCTACATTGTCAAGAATAAATTGAATACAATCAAGTTCATCTTTATTGTTATTACAGCTTATGGTAATTATAAATGAGCAAGGAAAACTAGTGTCCAATTTATGTACCTTTAACATAAGCCATAGTTCAGACCTGTGTAATTTCTCTCTGTGTTATCTCTTTAGGTGTTCTTTTATGATGTCCTTTGTACTTCCAAAATTAGAAACTTTGTTCAGTATTATAAGATGCATTCAGATAACCTCAAAGAAAAAGAGAACCATTTTGACTTTGAAAGTAGTTTTAAGCAGATATTTTAGAGAAAAGAAAAAATGTTCTAAAGTTGGTGCTGCAAACTTAATAAGAAGACATTATGTATTCTGTGTAGGTCTCTGAAGGAAGATGAATTTGGCTGAGATTTGTGACAATGCAAAGAAAGGAAGAGAATATGCACTTCTTGGAAACTATGACTCATCAATGGTATATTACCAGGGGGTGATACAGCAGATTCAGAGACATTGCCAGTCAGTCAGAGACCCGGCTGTCAAAGGCAAATGGCAACAGGTAAGACAGATTCAAGTATTCAGTGAGTGAGGGCAGTAGTTTATTATACTTGAGAGACCAGAGTTGGAAAATTAGTTGGAGGTTTTGTAAATAGTTCTTATTTGTCCAAATACTGAAATATATTTAAAATGTACTCTGAATAATTTTGTCTTGCCCAGTTAATATTTTATGTATTTTTCATAGCTTTCATGAGACATATTTTGAAGATATTTAATTCCAATTGAATCTACTTTGAATTTTTAAAATTTTCATGATCAGTCACCTAGTTGTGTGTGATCACAAATTTTTGATATAAGGTATTTCTTCTTGCCCTTTCCCCTTTCATTTTTACATGTAGTTTTGACCATTTCATAAAACTTTTCCTTTAAGAAAGTTTCCTCTTCTTTTGAAAGATTCCCTACAAATACAAAGGAGTCAATAATCTAATAAAACTAATATATTTGCTGTGTCTCTTGACTGTACAACTTGATTATATAATAGTACAGTTAATAAAAACTTGAATTAGAATTTCCCCACTTATTCTTAAAACTTAAAATCCTTCTAAGATTAAAAGTACAAAGTCAAGCATTTCTTTGAAGTTTCCATTTAATGTACTAATGCCTTTCAAGTGTTTCTTTTAATTTTTCCACGTCAGAAATTGATGTTTCACCAAGTTTTCAGGGTAGATTTGGCTTATTTTCTGACTTAAGCGTTACCAAATTATGTTGAGTGAGAACAATATACTTGCTTTAACCCAAGTTGAAGTTTTAGTTGTGTTTTTTCTATCCTGCATACTAGCCATAGGCAAGAGTGGTTTATTAGCTTGGAAATATTTTTGACAATTTCTTAATTGTGTTAAATAGTGACCGTTTCTATTCAGATATTTCTACTATGATTATTTCCATTAGGTTCTGTAATTTCATTTCTCCAAGTACATAATTGCATATATTAGCAGTTGAATTTTACCTAGATTTTTCTTTTCTCTGCTTTATAGTAAAGCATGCTTTCTGGTAAAAACAAATTAGAATTGTTAAAATGAATTTATAAATGTAATTTTCAATCTATTATCTGTTTGCCTTTGAAAATTAGTTTGGTCTCAAAGTTTGAAAACACAAGAATTTCCACATAGTAGGTATTCAGTGAAGTTTCTTAAATATGGGAAAAATCTTGCCTTTGAACTCATAATGAACTTTATCCAACACTTGAAAGAATTTAAACAAATCCAGAAGAATTCAGATTTTAGATGAAGGAGAATTTAAATAAAAATTGGAAATGGGTAATGCTTAGTATTCTAGCACTTCAGATTTTCAGATGCTCATGACAGGCATTTCATACTTAGTGATACTAGGAGTAGGAAATGCTGGTGAAAATTTTGGCTGATAATTTTCTGGAAGCTATTTACAAATATATTAAAAGGATTTAGCATAACATTTTAGATTTCTGGGAATGGCTAACTTGTTCCTGACTTAGTTCCTTGTTTCAAATTATATTAATGGTCATCCCATTCATTAGTAGAAATAAAAGTTCCATTTGGAAAAATATATAACTTCTTCCCTTACAACAAAGTATGTAATGTATTTTTTCAATCCAGTTCCTGCCCTCCTATCTATATTACTTTAAATAGTTCTTTGTTTTTTTAATATGTTTTAATGATTCATTTTGCATACTTGGAGTGACATTGAGAAAACGTGCGTTCTTTTTTTTTTTCTTTTAAAGACTTATTTAGGGGCACCTGGGTGGCTCAGTTGGTTAAGCAACTGCCTTCGGCTCAGGTCATGGTCCTGGAGTCCCAGGATCGAGTCCCGCATCGGACTCCCTGCTCAGCGGGGAGTCTGCTTCTCCCTCTGATCTTCCCCCTCTCACGCTCTCTGTCTCCCATTCTCTCTCTCAGATAAATAAATAAAATAAAAAATCTTTTAAAAAAAAAAAAATAAAGACTTATTTATTCTAGAGAGAGAGAGAGCACAAGTGGGAGGGGCAGAGGGAGAGAGAATCTCAAGCCGACTCCCCACTGAACACAGAGCCTGACATGGGGCTCAGGCTCATGACCCTGAGATCAGGACCTGAGTGGAACCAGGAGTGGGACACTCAACCGATGGCACCACCCAGGCGCCCCGAGAAAACTTGCGTTCTATAGCAATTTATTACTTGCCATTCATATAAACTTTAAACAGTTTCCAGCATAAAGGTTATTTTCTTTTAAGGTTCGGCAGGAATTATTGGAAGAATATGAACAAGTTAAAAGTATTGTCAGCACTTTGGAAAGTTTTAAAATTGACAAGCCCCCAGATTTCCCTGTGTCTTGTCAAGATGAACCATTTAGAGATCCTGCTGTTTGGCCGCCCCCTGTACCTGCAGAACACAGGTAAATGGGATTTTATATTCTCTTCAGGTACTTTTATAGTTAATTTTGATACTCAGAGTGAAGAGAATGGAGCTTTATTTAAATGAAGAATGAAAAAATATTTTGTGGGGTGTGCAAATTTAATACTTGTTTACAATTGTCACACCGATAGGTTTACAGAGTTCATTTTTGATACAGAATAGAAGTAAATCATTCGTCGTGTATCTTTTAGAATGTTTTACTACTATAAATCATAACAATAGAAATCTGCTAGTCCTAAAATTTATCAGTTATGTGAGGTCTTTTAGATTTTCTGTCAGCATCAAAACTTGGATGGCTTTTTTGCTTTAAAACTTTTTGCTTTAAGGGGCGCCTGGGTGGCTCAGTCGTTAAGCGTCTGCCTTCGGCTCAGGTCGTGATCCCAGGGTCCTGGGATCGAGCCCCGCATCGGGCTCCCTGCTCGGCGGGAAGCCTGCTTCTCCCTCTCCCACTCCCCCTGCTTGTGTTCCCCTCTCTCACTGTGTCTCTCTCTGTCAAATAAATAAATAAAATCTTTAAAAAAAAAACAAAAACAAAAAAAAACTTTTTGCTTTAAAAGATTCTAACAACTTTAGATGAAATGGTGGACAAATTGGATTCATCTGGTCGGGCCTACAGCCAGTTTCCAGAGTCATAGTGTAGAATGAACCTTATTACTCCTTAAAAGTTAAAGGTGAGATTTCCTAGTGCGGCCTATCAGGCTCTAAGTTTCTCTCGCTGATGTGCAGCCTGTGCATCATCTATATTAAACCTGTCTCTTGCTCTTCTTTCCTTTCTGTTTTTGCTCAGTCTATTCTTTCTTCAGGGCATTCCCATGATCCCCATCTGAGCAACTCATATTCATTGTTCCAGTCTCAGCTCAACTGTGTTTTTTCTCTCTGCAGCCTTTCTCAGTTTGCTCAAACACAACAGTTTGTTCATAGCAGTTACTATGTTGCATTTCTTTGTCTCTTCACAAAACTAGAAGCTTTGCTAGGGCAAGGGCCATGTTTTTATTTGCTCAAAACAAATAACAAACTTTTATTGCTAACACAGTGTTTGGCACATAGTAGGCATTCAACCAACATTGAATGAATAATTCCATTAATTTCACAGTGAGAAAACTGAGGCCTGAGAGACCCTGACCTGTAAGTTAGTCTAGGTCAGGATCCGAGTTTAGGGCTTTCTGGCTTTCAGTCTCCTTGATTTGTGAAGTGGTATTGTGGCCCGAGTGTTGCATCATAGAAAATAAATTTCCCTTTGGTCAATAGCTATGATCATGTGTTTAACTTGTTGATCTCTTGAAGTTTTCTAAAAGCATTTAAAGAACTGTGAAAAGTGGTTAATTTATTCCTTCAGGGTTTTTTCCACTGAGTTACAGATAATTTTATGATTCCCATTATAAAAACACTAGATGATGATTCCTTTCTAAGGTCTACAACAGTACAGCCCTTTTCACAGATGTAACCACTTTCAGGTGTTTTACTTTAAGGTTACCATTATCTTCTCAAAATGCAACGTTTCAGGAGTCATAGGGTTGTTACCATGGAAGTTCCAAAGTAAATACTGAGAAAAAGAAATAATGGCATTTTGATTTATCAGAACTTGAAAATTTTGTGTATATATGTGTGATAAAATACCTTAGTTTTTTTTCTGAAAGTCATTAATTCAGAAGTATATTTCTAGTTTACAGCTTAAAGCTGACAATAACTTTATTTAGATACAGTTGACATATAACATTATGTAAGTTAAGGTGTATATTTGTATTGATTGAATATATATATATATATATATATGTATTTATGGCAATTTGATTACCATGGTAGCATTAGCTAACACCTCCATCATGTCATGTAATTATCTTTTTTTTTTTTTTTTTTTCCTGGTGGGAACAGTTAAGATCTAGTCTCCTAGCCCTTTGAAAGTTATAATATAGTCTTGTTATATATTATCTCTATGCTGTGTATTAGATTTCCAGGACTTACTTATCTACTAATTGCAACTTTGTACCCTTAAACATCTTCCCAATTCTCCTGAGCCCCTGGTACTTAATTCTCTGTTGTTACAATTTTGATTTTTTTAGATTCTACATATAAGAGAGATCCTATAGTATTTGTCGTTCTCTGACTTATCTCACTTAGCATAATGCCCTCAAGGTCCATCCATGTTTTTGAAGATGGCAGGATTTCTTTCTTTTCCATGACTGAATAATATTCCATTACATATACATATATATGTATCTTCATTCATCTGTTGATAGACACTGTATGTTATGTTTCACCTCTTTATTCATCTGTTGATAGACATTTACATTGTTTTCATATTTTGGCTATTGTGCATAATGCTGCAGTGAGCATGGGAGTGCATGTATCTCTTCCATATCATGTTTTCATTTCCTTTGGATATAAACCCAGCAGTGGAATTGATGGATCATTTGCTAGTTCTATTTTAATTTTTTTTTAAGATCATTTATTTATTTATTTGACAGAGAGGGGGAGTGGGACAAGGAGAGGGAGAAGCAGGCTTCCTGCTGAGCAGGGAGCCTGATGCAGGGCTTGATCCCAGGACCCTGGAATCATGACCTGAGCCAAAGACAGACGCTTAATGACTGAGCCACCCAGGTGCCCCTATTTTTAATTTTTTGGTGAACCTCCATACTGTTTTCCATAGTGGCTGAACCAATTTACATTCCCACTAACAGTGAACAAGTGTTCTCTTTTTTCCACATTCTTGCCAACATTTTCCTCTTGTCTTCTTGATTATAGCCATTCCAACAGGTGTGAGATGATGTCTCATAGTGGTTTTGATTTGAGTTTTCTTGATAATTAGTAATGTTGTACCTGTGGGCCATTTCGGATGTCTCCTTTGGAAAAATATCTGTTTGGTTCCTCTGCCCATTTTTTAATTGGATTTTGTTGTTGTTGTTGTTGAGTTGTAGGGGTTCTTTATATATTTTAGATATTAACCCCCTTATCCGATACATGTTTTGCAAATATTTTTTCCCGTTCAAAAGGTTGCCTTTTCATTTTTTGATTGTTTCTTTTGCTGTAGACTCACTTGATTTTTGCTTTTGTTGCTTGTGCTTTTGATGTCATATCCATAATGTCATTGCCAAGACCAATGTCAAGGAGTTTCTTTCCATGTTTTTCTTCTAGGAGTTTTATGATATCAAGTCTTACGTTTAAGTCTTTTAAATTCAGTTCAAGTTCATTTTTGTGACTGGTGTAAGATAGGGGTCCAATTTTATTTTTCTGCTTGTAGTTATCCAATTTTCTCAACACTGTTTGTTGAAGAGACTATTCTTTCCCCATCGAGTATTCTTGGCTCTCTTGTCAAATATTAGTTGACCATAAATACAAGGGTTTATTTCTGCATTCTCTGTTCTGTTCCATTGGTTTCCATGTGTGTATTTATGTTAGTACTATATTGTTTTAATTACTAAAGCTTTGTAGTATAGTTTGAAATCAGGAAGTGTGATGCCTCTGGCTTTGTTCTTATGATTGTTTTGGCTATTTGGGGTTTTCTGGGGTTCCATATAAATTTTAGAGTTGTTTTTTTTTCTATTTCTGTGAAGAATGCCATTGGAATTTTGATAGGGATTGTTGTGTTGAATGTGTAGATGGCTTTGGGTAGTATAGACATTTTATCAATATTAATCTTCCAATCCATGAACATGGGGTATCTTTCCATTTGTGTATTCTTCAATTTCTCTCTTTAAAGTTTTGTAGTTTTCAATGTACAGATCTTTCACTTCTTTGGTTAAATGGTATTCCTAAGTATTTTATTGTTTTTGATGCTATTGTGAATGGGATTGTTGTCTTTCTTTTCAGATGTTTCCTTGTTAGTGTATAGAAACACAACTGACTTCTGTATGTTGATTTTGTATCCTGCAACTTTACTGAATTTGTTTTAGTTTTAAGAGAATTTTGGTTGAGTCTCTAGGGCTTTTTCTGTATAAGATCATATCATCTGCAAATAATGACAACTTTTGCTTCTTAATTTCTGATTTGGATGCCTTTTATTTTTTTGTCTTGCCTAATTGTGCTAACTAGGACTTCCAGCACTATGTTGAGTAGGAATGATGAGAGTGGGCAGCCTTGTCTTATTCCTGATACTAGAGCAGAAGCTTTCCATTTTCACTTTTAAGTATGATGTTAGTTGTGAGCTTAATTGTTTGTGGCCTTTATTATGTTGAGGTATGGTCCTTGTGGAGGTTTTTTTTTTTTTAATCACAAAAGTCTGTTGTATTTTGTCAAATGCTTTTTTTTTTTTTTTTGCATCTATTGAGATGTTCATATGATTTTTATTTTTTATTGTTAATGTGTTGATTTCTGTATGTTGAACCACCCTGATGTCCCAGGGATAAATCCCATTTGGTCTTGGTGTATAATCCTTTTAATGTATTGTTGAATTCATATTCAATGGGAATATTTTGCTAATACTTTATTAAGAACTTTTTTATTCCTGGGGCACCTGGGTGGCTCAGTCAGGCTCCCTGCTCAGCAGGGAGTCTGCTTCTCCGTCTCTCTCTCTGCCCGTCATGCCCCTCCTCCCCCACTCATCTGCTCTCTCTCTCTCTCTCTCAAATAAACAAATAAAATCTTAAAAAAAAAAAGAATTTTTGTATTCCTTAGGGATATCAGTCTATAGTTTTCTTATAGTATTCTTATCTGGCTTTGATATCAAGATAATGCTGGCCTTGTTAAATGAGTTTAGAAGTGTCCTCTCTTTTTGATTTTTTTGAAAGAGTTGGGAAGGATTTGTGTTAACTCTTCTTTAAATGTTTGGTAGAATTTGCCAGTGAAGTCATTTTGTCCTGGGAATAATTTACAATATAGGAAATAATTGCTAGAGTACCATGATGTATTTCAAAAAGCAGTGGCCACAGATACTAGTTCTAATATTTGTGGCTCAAACTGAATAAAAAAGTGTGGCTGGCATTTGCCCATTGATGAACACTTACCTGAAAACTTCTCCTTATTAGAGAAACGTTATGCCATTATTTCCTTTTATTTGTCCTCCCTTAGCTGCTCATAACACAGATCTTATTTATTTTTAAGCTTGTGTTTTAATCCTAACTCTTAATGAAGGCGACAGATGAATGGACCAGAATGTATTTCTATGAACCTCCTTTCTCCATACTAAATTAAAAGAAATTTTCCCTGTATGTAGACATTGTATATAGAATTTTTTTCTCTATACTATATACAATGGATATAGTATCCACTGTATGGATCAGAATAAAAAGCAAATCCAAGACTGTATATTGTTTGGGGGGGGGGAGATGAAGATTCCCATTCCCATGTGTATCATCAGCAACCATGGAAAAACACCTAAAAACTTCACAAGGTTCTACTAATGAAGGAATTCTGTATAAAACCTTGAGTATTCATAGGCTGATAAAATAAGTAAGTACTAAGATTGTAAGTTTAGTGTTGAAAGTTTTGGGAGGTTAGAGTCATAGGATATATTTTTTCTTTTACAATTTTGTTTCTTCTACAGGTCACATAAAACGTAATGAAATTTTCACCTAGAGATAGTGATTAGTGGACATATTCCTTAGATATTCTTAGTTCAATGGGAAGACTCTTAAGTCCATGAGACCCAAGTTTGAATTCTATTCTTGCCACTTACTTGCTTCTGGACCTTGAGTGAGTTATTTAATCTCTCCAAATGTTAGTTTCGTTATGTAAAATGGGAATCTCTACCTCATGGAATTAACTAAGAGTTTAATGTGTAAGACAGTAACTGACATGTAATGAATAATTAAAATGAATGGTCAGCTCTGGAATAAAGTACTACCATTTTTTTTCAGATAAGTAATAAGAGAATAACAATTAAAAAATGATAACTTTCCTCCCTGCTCATTCTGCATAAATCCTTTGTTTTCTGAAACATTTTGAATAACTCTGGCAGAGAAGATAATGGTTTTTTAAATGTCCAGGTCTTGTGAAGTTGGTGATCATTTTCGGGGAGGGATGACAACTAATTATTGGTCACTTACTATATGTTTTATAAGCATTATCTTATTTAAACCTCCAAGGATCCCATGAAATAGCTACTATTATTGTTTGCCCGTATTACTACTGTTAACTTATTATTATGAACTCCATTTGCAGCTGAGGAAATTGAAGCTTATAGAGTTTGTTATTTTCCCAAAGTCATCTGAACAAGTAAGTAGCAGAACCTGGATTTGAACCCAGATCTTCTCAACTTATTTATGTCCACTTTACTGCATTATTGTCCTACACATATTCAGTGATATCTATGGGTTTTAATGTACATCCATATATCCTATACATACATAGATCTATTATCTACTTGATTAAATTTTTATTAGAGGTTGTAAGAGAATAAAGCTGAAAATACTTAATGAAATAAGTATTGATATTTTAAATATAGTTAAATTTTTTTTCTTTTGATGAAATTTCTTTTGCTGAAATTACAGTGTGAATCAGTAGGAAAATAATAATTTACTTTGTTTTGTGTAAAATGTTTCTGGGATGCATCTGATGTATTCAGCATTAGCTACTAATTTGGTAACCCTGCTTGTGGGTCTGTCCTTTTCACTTAATGGACTTTTAACACAAAACTTCTCTATCCCTGTTTGTGCACACCAAGGTAATTTGTTGACTGTGGTCTCCAGCATGGTTTGCCACATTGTTTCAAGGTATACCTTATGTGTCATGCCTCTGCTGAGTTTAATGAGGATCCTGTTTTAAATCACCAGCAGCCGCTTGGATAAATCAAAACAATCTTTGAAAATGAATTAGATTCACTGTCTTAAATGTGAGGAAATTGAGCTACAAATGTCTTATGACAGGAGATAGTGGCAATATTAGAACTAAACTCCAGAAAGAGGGAGCCTCCAGATCATTCTTAGTGTCCTAAGTTAAAGGGTATTTTGTATTAATTAAATTACTTATAATATTTTCCATGTAAGTTTATTAAGTGCATTCTCTTTATTTTTAAAATTTTATTAATTTATTTGAGAGAGAGAGAGAGAACGAACGGTGGGGAGGGGCAGAGGGAGAGGAAGAAGCAGACTCCCCGCTGAGCAGGAAGCCCCATGTGGTATTTGATCCCAAGACCCTGGGATCATGACCTTGGCTGAGGCAGATGCTTAACTGACTGAGCCACCCAGGTGCCCAAGTGAATTCTCTTTAAAGAGACCCTTTCAAAATGGTCTCTCCTGGTGACATCCGAAGCAATGGAACAGATTTTGTGCATTGGAGCAATATTTGATATAGCATATGTTTAATAAACTATTCTTTATTCAACTTAAAAAATAAATGTGTTAAGTCTTTTTAAGTTACAGCTTTTGGGACAGATGGCAGTGAGAATAGGATCCACAAGCCTGATATTAATCATTTGGCTTATTCTGTATAGGTAAAATAGAACTCTTAACAGGCCCTCCATTTTTTTATCTGGAACCAAGGAAAATGGCATAATGTGTTTCTCTGTACATAGAAACAGTAAGATTGTTTTTTATTCAATTTATGCTATTCTGTAGGATTTCAGCAAAGAGGAAATTCTTATTGATTTGGTATTAAAATTGTTGCTTTGTTTCTTTGGGTACCAAAATAGATTAAGTTACTGCTAGTATTTTAAGTCCCAATTTGCAGTGGAAAAAGATCAAGCAAGGCCAATGTCAAGTACTGATAGAGAGTAGACTAACATCTCATCCTTATAGACATTTCATCCAGGCTCTTGCTGTTATTTTCCTGGGATTAAGAGTCAGGAGAGCAAGTTTTCTGTGTGTGTTTTTGTTTTTAACAGTTCCACTACTAATTGAGTAGTCCTCCAAGTTAAGTTCCCTTCTCCTTGCCTCATTGTTCCCCCTGTAAAATGTATATTATAATGAGATTGTTTTGTAAAATTGTTTTGAAGTCTTAGGAAGAAAAACACTGTATCATTGATATATCCAACATATATTTTATGAACATTCATCATATGCTAAGCATGATCTTTGGCCTTGTGAAAAGTGTAAATAGACACCCCTACAGACCTTGGCCTCCAGAAACCAGTAAGAGAAAATAATGCAGGCATCCTGGAAAGCTTGAGCTAGGGTGCTGGCACCTATTATATGCCAAGTACGGTGTCATATATCCCAGTACTATGCTGGGGATATGGTGGGATTCAGAAACAGACACAGTCCTTGCCCTCTGAAGCATATGGTCTTGTAAAATGAGTGTGAGAGCCATTAGTGAGGTAGAAGGATAGGATTTGGTGATTAATGAAATATAGAGAACTGAGAGAAAAATTGGAGCAGATGATTAAATTTCTAGATCAAGCTGTTTAATAGGAACTGGAAATGAGAATCAGAACTTCAGAAAGATTAGGGTTAGTGTTAGTTATTTAGGAATCATCAGCAAGTAAGGAATTTTAAGAAGGAAATTTTAATGTCATTCTTTATATGGTGGAATAGGTTATTTGTCTAATATGATTGGCAGGTTGAGATTATACTCATTTTTAAAAAACATTCTAGAGTCCTAGTCTCTTCTAAAATTCTGTCTCTGGAGGATGGAGTGGCTTTATTTTTAGATTGTGGGTAGAATGCAGCTAGCAGTGTTGATTAACCACAGTAACTGACATTTATTGAGTTCCTAATTGTGAATCAGGTACTGTGCTAACAAACTTTTTACATGCTTTATTTCTTAATTCTCACAACCACCCTCTAAAATAGATACTATTACTATCATCTCTATTTTTTTTAGAAGAAATTAAGGTTTCATGATTCTATTAAGCAACTTTATCTAATTCTGCATGTAGGTAAAGTAAGATAAGGATTTGAAAATTGTATTGGATTTAGCAACATGGAGATCATTGGTGACTGTGATGAATAGTTTTCATGGAATGGTACTGAAAAATGGAGTGGGTTCAGAGAATGGGAAGAGAGGAGTTGAAAACAATGAGTATATGTAATACTTTGAGTCTTGCTGACAAGGGGAGCAGAGAAATTGAGTGGTAGGTGGGGAAGACAGAGTCAAGATTTGTTGTTTTATTTTATTTATTTATTTAAAGATTTTATTTATTTATTTATTTGACAGAGCGAGAGATAGCGAGAGCAGGAACACAAGCAGGGGGAGTGGGAGAGGGAGAAGCAGGCTTCCCACAGACCAGGGAACCCGATGTGGGGCTCGATCCCAGGACCCTGGGATTATGACCTGAGCCAAAGGCAGACGCTTAACGACTGAGCCACCCAGGCGCCCAAGATTTGTTGTTTTAGAGAAGAGAGGACCGGCAGGCTGTTTGTAGGCTGGTGAGCATGCTGCAAGTGCAGCTGATTGTGAGTAACTGGAGGGAAGGCCGGTAGTTTAATAGAGTATGGATGTAGAGAAGTGGGCAGATACAGAGGTGGGCATTTCTGGAAGTTCTCTTCTGGTTATTTCAATGAGGGAAGAAAGCAAGCAAGATCATTTGAGAGTGAGGACAGAGGGAACAGATGTTTTCCCAGGGTCTAAATTCTGATCAAAAGTATCCTAAGAGTGGGAAGTCATTTTATTTGGCTATTTTATATTATTTTGTTTCTTTTATTTTTAAGTTTTCTCTAGGGAGCATTTGTCTTATTTTGTAGAACCCAGTTACTCATTTGAAACCTTCATTTTGGAATTCTAGATATTTATTACAATAAGTGCCTAAAAACTTGGTATTTCTGCCGCTTTTTTATGTTACAGAAAAGACAACTGAAAGATAGAAATTTTAATTCATTAGAGATAAACTAAAGAATGGGAACAAGATAGTGTAAGTCAGAATGAAATCTAACACATTACTTTTAAATTTGGGAAAAAATCTTTGCCTTGCTGCACTTGAGCTACTGGCAGTCCCTCTCTTGCTCCTTTGGCAAACTGCTGTCATGTGTACTGTACCCGTATCACCTTTCACGGCCGTGCTTTCCAGAATAACTAGAAATCTTGGATCTCCATCATTGTGGTATTGGGACTGAATTCTTGAAGATTGCTTCCTAATTTAATAATGGAATGCCTATTCTCAAGACTTACTGTATTTAACTTTTGTAACATTTGATCATGTTTACCATCTTTCTTCCTTGGAACTTTCTTCTTAGGGCTTCTGTGACATTACAGTATTCCTTTTTTCTTCCTCTTTTTCTTTTTGGATTGTTGCCTCTTCTCTTTCTCTTATCGCTCTTTTTTGCTAGTCCCCATCCCTCTGCTCTTTATATATTCAATTCAGCTCAACATACCCAGCACCCACTTTGTACTAGGCACTATGGATGCAAAAAATAGGAGGAAGATTCCTGCCCTCCAGGAGCTCAGGTTTTAGGAAGGCTGTTTCCTTTGGCAGGAGCTTGATAATTAGCCAGACTTTGAGGGTTCATCCTAACTTTGTCACTTAGTGTCTGTGAGGACAAGCCATTCAGTCTTTCCCTCATTTTCCTCCTCTGTAAACTGGGGATCAATGCTACAGTTACCTCGTGGGTTTATTTTGAGAACTGTATGATTGAATACAAGTAAAGTGTGAAGAATAGCCAGGCACATAGGATGTGCTCAAAAAATATTTGTAGTTTTCATCACCCATTCCCCTAGTCCTCAACCCAACCCCGCTAGGTATTTAGATGACTAATGTCCTCACCTTATTAGGTCTTTGTTCAAATGTCACCTAGAAAATCTTACCCTGACCACCTTATTTATAATACTTGTCCCCTTAGGGGGATGGGCAAAATGGGGAAAGGGGAGTTGGAGGTACAGGCTTCCATTTATAAGAGTGAATAAGTCATGAAGATGAAATGTAAAGCATAGGGAATATAGTCAGTGGTATTGTAATAGCTTTGTATGGTGACAGGTGGAAGCTACACTTGTGAGCACAGCATAATGTGTAGAGATGTTGAATCACTGTGTTGTACCCATGAAACTAATGTGATGTTATGTGTCAACTGTACTCAGAAAATTAAAAAATAATTTACCCCCTCACTTGTCATCACTCTGTCCCCTTACTCTGCTTTATTTTTCTTCATAGTACTTACTGCTGCCTAATATTATAGTCTGTGTTTATTGTTTATCATCCTTACTACGTTGGAAGCTTGGTAAGGTCAGAGCCTTTGACTTTTTTACTGCTGTACCCTCAACACCAAGAATAGTGCTCAGCACAGTGTAGGCATTCAATAAATATTTGTTGAATGAGTGAGTGAATAAAATACTTATTTAGATTTATTCATGTGTTTACTAATTGTTTTGTTCACCATTTCTTGCATTTCACTCTTTCTAGATTCTATTTCTTCTTTGCTGAAGTATATCCTTTAGTAGTTCTTACATACGTCTCTCTTAGTGGTAAACCCTCAATTTTTGTCTCAAAGTATCATTATTTTCCTGTCACTTTGAAATGATAGTTTTAGTATAGAACACCAGATTGGCAGTTATTTTTTCTCTATGTTTTGAAGATGACATTAGTAATAGTATTATTTTTGTCTTCTGGCTTATATCATCAGTCTAACTGTAGATAGATATCTTTTCTCTCCCATTGTTTTCCTGATTTTGTTTTTGTCTTTGGTATTAAACAGTTTTGTGATGACTTATCTAAGTGTGAATTTATTTTTATTTATACTACTTAAGACTTGTGTTTCTTTTGTTTCAAATTCTTCATGCTTTTAAAAACCACCTTAAACATTCATTTTATATTCTATAACTGATCTATTATCAGAAGTTTTTGGGAGTTTTATCTTTTTTTTTTTTTTTTTTTTAACTTCTGATGGCTCTTGTTTGTGGTAAAGTTAATAATGTCTCTTCAAAGTTTTAGTCATTCTAAGGTCTTGTTAGAGGGACGTCACTCCCGAGAGGGTCTGTGTTTGCTTCAGCCAGGTGCCTTGGGATGTCACCTGCCCAGGACCCCTTTTCAGTAAGTTTCTTTGCCTCAGGTAGTATAAAACTGAACCTCAGATCACATTACAGCAGGACCTTGGTTACCATTTCCAGGGAAGACATTGGCCTCACCCCACAAATAATGGAACATAGGCCCACATAAACAGATGTACTCGTTTCTTCCACATATGTTTTCGATTCCGCCCTTTCACTGAGGATGCAGTCCCTTGACGGGGCTGGCTGTATTTATGTGTTAGTCTCAGTTTCAAGTTCTCTGATTGGTGTGGGCCTAAGGCCCTGTCTCCGGTCTTCTTGTGTGGTCATTGAATCTCACACCCTTAGGTGTGTGAGGCCTGGAAACCCTAAAGGACTGCCATGCCATCAGCTTTCTTTTATTTTTTGGCCATTAGATATTTCTCTTACCCTCTGGTAAACTCACTTATGTATATAGAAGGGTATTTGTTACATTTTATCCAGAATTCCTACATTTCTAAAAATATTTCTATTATCATAAGTTCTTGAAGGTCTTATCCTACAGTTTGTTGGCTTTGAGGACTCTTGTTTCTAGTTTAGTGAGGAACTCCTCAGCAAGGCTTTAGTTGTAGGATTTATGTGTGGACAGAAAGGGATGTTCAGTATAATTCTTAAAATATGGATGTGTTTTTAGCTAAATTTTAAGCTTTTTGGATGCAGGGCCTGTCTCATTTGTTTTTTTGTGTCTGTGCGTTTTCAGAATAAGAATAATCTTAGAACTTGATTATATGCTAGACAAAGAACATGAGATATCTAAAGTTCAACTGGTATTATTTTAATATTTGTAGAAGTTGTGTAGCCCTTATACCCTGTAAGAATGCCATTGTCCATTTTAGTTTTAAGGTCTTTAGAGTTAGGCAGAAAATGGAATATTTTAAGGTTTTCAAGTTTAAAAGTCTTTAGAGTTACATGGAAAACACAAGGCTTGTCTATCTTTAGATAAAGAAGAGCAAGTTACAATCAAGTAATTAACCTTCCTGAGAGTGGTGGAATTCTACCATTAGACTAATGAATTAGTAATGTTATCATCCCCTCTCCCCCAACCTTTGAAGTGATAGAATGACTGGCGTAGCAGCTTTAAATAAGGATTTAGTGTGTCCCATCAAAATTGCTGACAAAAATTTTGTTACTATTCCAGCTGTCAGGTTGTGGATAATATCAAAATGTTAAGAAGGCAACCCCCATGATATTAAATAGGATTGTATAATATTTGGTGTGAGAATGTCTATAGCTCCAGATCTCATATCAGCTGAAATTTCTGGTTAAATGTTACCTTGGTTAACTTGGATGATAATTGTCTTCTGTAGTGGCTAAGCATCTTTCAACTCCAGGAAGATTTAGAATTAAGAATAGAAATGTCTAAGAGAATCAAAGCTGCAGTAATAATATTTTTCTGTTAAAGGATATGTGCATATTTGTTATGGCTAGTGAGGATGATAAGCATGCAATTCCAACTTAAAATGTATTAGGGAATAATGGAGATCTGTGTTTTTTTTTTTTTTACATAATTTATGTTAAGTACTTTTGGGGAACATTAGGAGAAGTTTAAGCTTATATTATTTATAAGTCTAATTTACTAGGCTTATAAAAATATTTATATGTAAATTATTATGCTTTATTGAGTAAGACAGTTGAGGAACTAAGAAGAAAATAAAATATATTACATTTATAAATGTAGGTAAAAAATTTTGGTGGCATTTAATTAACCAGGTATGAAATGGGACCAAACATTATGTAAAAGCATCTTAAAAATGACTTCTAAAATCTGCCACTTTTGTATGTGGGAAAAGATTTATAAGCTGGATCTATAAGCTTTAAGGAATAACTGAATTTTTGCATTTTTTAACTTGAATAAGTTGAATATTTTAAATATCAAAGTGAGCTTCTGAAGAGTACAAAAATTACCCTCGCGGATACAAAACAGCTCCTGTCAGCATGACCTATAGTATTCAATGTGTTTCTTGATTTGATTGATTTGTTTGTTAGGTAATAGGGAAGATTTAATGTGGCCTTTCATATTGTGTAGCATATGTCTTGTATTCATTAAGATTTCAGATATTTATTGAAAAAATTAATATTTTGAACAGACTCCTGAATATATCATCATAAAATATTTGTTTTTAATCTGATAGCAAACAACTAAAATTTCTAAAGTTCTTTTTTGGAACTAGAACTTATCATTAAAGGTTAACTTTTGTGAAGTCACTTGATTTATGAAGAAGATGTCACCGCAATTCAGTAGGGAAAGGTGGGTCTTGTCACTAAATGCTTCTGGGTTAATTGAATGTTTATGGGGGGGGAATCTTGACCCCTCCTAACTCATACTATATAGAAAAATTAACTTGAAATAGATCATTACTTAAAATGTAAAAGGTAGTAAGAATACACTTCCAGAAGAAAACATGGAAGGATGTTATCATGATCTTGGGGTAGCAAAGATTTATTAAACTGGACACTAAAGTATTAAAGACAAAAGACTGATAAATCAGAATTCTAAAACTATGAACTTCTTTTCATGAGGGGATACACCATTAAGAGAGTGAAAAGGCAAGCCATATACTAGGAGAGGATATTTGCAATAAATATATATCTGACAAAGGACTTGTATCTAGAATATATAAAGAATGACAGTCAATAAGAAAAAGTCAGACAGCTGATTGAAAAAAAAAAGTGTACTAAGGACTGGAATAAGTTACTCTGCAAAAGACCATGTTTACGTGGCCAATAAGTGTATTGTTGAAAAGGTGCCCAACATCCATAGTCGTTCAGGAAAGGCGAAGTAAAATCACAATGAGATACCATTACACCCCACCAGAATGGCTAGGATGGAGCAACTGGTACTTTCATACATTGTGGATGCGAGTGTAGAATGGCATCACCACTTTGGAAAATTGTTTGGCTCTATTTACTAAAGCTAATGTTATATATACACCCTATGATCCAGCAATTCTATTCCTGGGTACATACTCCAAAGAAATGAATGCTTATGTTTACCATGAACATAATCCCCATATTCATAGAAGCTTTAATAATACCCTCAAATGGAAAACAGCTCAAGTGCTCATGAACAGTAGAATAGAGAAATTGTAATTATATTTATACAATAGAATACTACACAACATTGAAGAAAGATAAACTCATGCTACTTGCAGGAGCATGGATGAATTTCACAGGTAATGTTGAAAGAAAGAAACCAAGTACAAAGTATGTACTGTAGGATTCCATTTTTCTGAAACTGAGATAGGCAATACTAATCCATGATAATAAGGTCAGAATAGTGCTGACCTTACCGGCTGACATTGGCTAAGAGGAACCCTGAAAAAGCTTTCTGGGATAGCGGGGAATGTTCTATGTCTTCATCTACAGGTTGTTATATGGTATTAAAATTTATTGAGTTGTGTAATATATGTACATTTTACTGAACATATGTTATATCAATGAAAAATAGATTTACAAATTTTATGAAGTATTATCATCTCCACCGACAGAGGGAGAACGTGAGGCTTATAGATGTTAAGTGATAGGCTTATATAATCAGTAATTGGTGGACCTGGGAGTAAAAAGCCACCCAGGTTTTCGGATTCTAAGTCTAATGCTGACTTCAGATCACCATGCTGTTTTTCTGTGAAGTTAGGAATAGTGTTTGCAGTGTTTTTTTTTTTAGATTTTATTTATTTATTTGACAGAGAGAGAGACAGCGAGAGCAGGAACACAAGCAGGGGGAGTGGGAGAGGGAGAAGCAGGCTCCCTGCTCAGCAGGGAGCCTGATGTGGGGCTCGATCCCAGGACCCTGGGATCATGACCTGAGTGGAAGGCAGACGCTTAACGACTGAGCCACCCAGGTGCCCCTGCAGTGTTTTTATGTCAATATAACATCCAGCACAGTTCCTATACTTATTAGGTAAATAATAACTTTACTGATTTGAAAAAATAGCAGTCATGTATTTGATGAGATGGACATTAAAATTCTTAATCTTTAATGTTTGATTTCAAATCATAGGTCCTCTCATTTCTGTTTAAGCTTTGTTTTTTGCCTCCTGATTTCTTAACAAACAATTTCTCTTGGACTCAGAAGTCTCATATATTGACTCCAAGTTCTTATAGCAAAAGTATCATTATGAACTAATTGGAACTTATGTTTCTTATCTTTTTATTAGATAGGGAAAGAGATGTTTCATTGTTTATTTCTGGAGTTATAGGTTATAGATTAATATAATAGCAAAATAAGACTATTTTGCTTTCTTTTCCAGAAGTTAACTTTAAGCAATCTGGCTTATGTTCTTGGGCATATCTAGGACTTGTTCTAAATTACTTATTCTTATACCAGAATTCTAACAATGTATGAACAAAAAAATTAGAATAATCATTAAGCAGAATGCTAGAAGAAATAGAGCTCAATAGTTAGGAATCTTAAGAAGGAGCCTGTATAACAATTGGAGAAAATTGTGTTAGTATCTTAGACCCTGTTTCTTAATATGGTGTGGAATGAAGGACCTCTTTGAAAGAGGTCTTTTTCCCTTTGAGTTCTGGAACCACAGAAGAGTGGTGCTATAATACAGACATAAGACAGTTTTCTCTCTGTTGCCTGATGTTTTATGGAGATTTGCCAGGCAGTAATCTAGTAGGTCAACTAAGGATGTGAACTCTGAGCCCATGTCACTAGGACATGTGTATTTCTGGAACATGCCAAAAACTTTGTAGCAACTCTATAATTTCACTTTTTGGGTGCTCAGATCTTTTACTTAGTGTTGTTGTAGTACAATCACATTTAAAGTTTTATTAACTACTGAGTAGATAATGTGAATAATTAAAATTTATGTAAGGTATAAGGAGTCACAATACAGTAGCTTCTATGTACCCACCAAGGAGTTTAAGATAAAGAACTGTACTATTACCTTTGAACACCCCCTATGAGATCCTCTGCATTCTGTCCTCCTCCCCTTTCAGAGTAAGACACTGTCCTGAACTTGGGATTTATTGTTCCCTTGCTTCCCTTTACTTTTAGTACATATATTTGTGTCCCCAAACGGTATCCTATGTTGCCTACTGTATGTGTCCTTTGAACTTACTTTTTCACTCAACATAAGGATCCTGAGATTCATCTATTGTTGTTGCATGTAGTTATAATTCATGTTCACATGTATATTGTATCCATTATGTGAATATATAATAATTTATGTATCTGTTCTGATACTGGACATTGGGTTGTTTTCAGGTGTTTGCTATTACAAGCAGTGCTGATAAGAACATTTACATATAATATTGATAGTTAATATGGCTTAGAAAGAAGAAATCCTGGATTTTGGAGGAGATTAGGTTTATTTGCATATGATAGAAAAAGGCCTATTTCTTCCCATTCCTAGAGGGGAACAGAGGAGAACTGAGCATAGTGTAGACCACCCAGTCTTTGGTCTGCACATCTACCAGCAGTTCTCTACATTTGGAATACTGGGAGCTAGTACAGTGTCGTCTTCTCTTTGACGATCAGGGCAGAGGTTGATGATGCTTTGTAACCCTACTGACGTCTCTCTTTCAAAAGAGGCCAGTAAAAGAAGCCTTGAGACTTATTTTTTACCCAGCTTGGAAGCTGTCACTGAGTCCTTAAATTGAAGCATGACATTGTGCAGTGACGCGCTAATGGACGAAGTACAGAGCAGAATCAAGGATGTCCTTTGGGAAGCTGACAGAGTCTGTTACAAATGTAATGTCAACCTGCAGTGAGATGGAACTGAAGACTCACAGACACAGGCACACTTTCTGGGAGATATGTGACTTGCCACCAGGCACATCTGGCTTCCCGAGTGGTTTCATTCAGACCATTTATGAGCCTATCAGAATATTGAGTGGCAGGACAAGGTCAGCAGCCGCAAGCACTTGGAATGCAGCCTGTGTAAGAGCTTTGAAATAATTCTTCTCCCAGCACAGCTTTCCTGAGCCGAATGCGTGTGCAAAATGGACTACACAGGACTCCAAAGCGACTGTTAAATAGCAAGCCGAAGTGGGGAAAGCACAAGCTGAGAAGGCAGAAGTGTTTCAGGATTTCTACCATTCAGCCCTAAGCAGTGAGGCCTAGCGGGGCAAACCCAGCAGCTGATGAGCAGCCTGGCATGCAGCTGGAAGGGACAGGCTTGCTGTTGGGGAGCAAAAAGCTTCAGGCCGGCTGTGCGTCTAAAAAGCAGACCCACAAACAATGACGGACTATTTGAATAGCCGGTGCAGCTGCTAACAGAAGGGCAAACTTGACGCGTGTTCTCTGTGGAGGAGATTGTTGCTCTCATTTTATTGTCTTTGGCCTTACCCGTGGGTCTGATTCAGGAAAGACATTTATGCATGCACAAATGTATAAAAATAAAAGTAAAGTTCTGCTCTACTACTTTCCACTCCTTCATCAAAATAGAACAAAAGTTCAGTCAAAAAATAGTGGTTGCAATGAAATAGTAGGAATAGAGCATGTAACATTTTTAGTTTTGTTTTTTTTTAATCAGTCTCATCACATGTTTATTTTATTGGCAGATACTTAAGAGACTAATCATGCACTAGAACTAATACCACAATAATATCTTTATATTTGAAAATGCCTTGTAGCCATTGTACTATACACTATTTTCTGTGATTTCCTTTTCTGTGATTTCTTTCACAAGATTGCTTATTCATCTTTGTCTCCTCCCAGAGCCTAGCAAACTAGTGGCCATATACCTCCTAATAGGTGGTCAAATACTTGTTTAGCTGGACTGAACTCCAAGGATTCCGATGTCAGCATGTTATAACCTAATAGACAGACATCCAGTTTTCACCAGCTTCACTTATCCTTAGCAGTTTCATGTAGTGGTCTAATTCCAACAGTCTGATGATGCTCTATTAGACCTGCAATATGTCAACAGTCTTTCACCTTTGTTGCCTCGAGTTTGCATTCTTCCTGGCTTTTCATCTTATTTTCCTGTTTTGCTGGATTCCAAGTTATATACTTGTTTAGCTAACATCCTTCACCATACATAGTTATCGAAGTTCTTAATTCACATGTGGGAGCCTATGTAATTTGAATGTTCCTGTGATTACTTTTGACACTGTCAAAACATGAATAACATTTTCACACATAAATTAATTTGTATATAAAAAGATTTCATTGTTTAGCCTACTAATTTGATGACTGAAATGTTGGATTTTCCAGTAAGGAAGCAGAGGAAATCATTTTGATTGTCAATAAATTAATCAACTATGCAGATAGACATATTTTGAATCCTCTCCTTTCAGCTTTTAATGCTTTTGTAAAAATTGAAGTGTAATTGACAATATTATATTAGTTTCATATGCTTTGGTTTTTTTTTTTTTTAAGTTACTTAGTTTTGGCTTAGGACAGTAATGAATAAAGTAATTGGCTTTCCATTACACTATTATTAGATGGAAATAGTCTGTATTGCCCTCTATTGGTGATTAGTTATTTTTGACAAAATAGTTGCTGTTATACATATTTATTTGTGTTTAAAAATTGTGTCAACTGGTATGTTTTACAGAAAAGCACTTTTTTTTTTCCTTAAGAAAAACACTTTTAGAAACTGACCTAATAGTTATAGCCGTGAATTGGCAAAAGGGGAACAACTGAGATTTGGGGCTTCTTGATTTAATAGTTTTATTGACTAAAGTAGTTTGAAATATTTTTGCCTTTGATTAATTTTCATTTTAATTTTTTCTTGTCAGAGCTCCACCTCAGATAAGGCGTCCCAATCGAGAAGTAAGACCTCTGAGGAAAGAAATGCCAGGAATAGGAGGCCGGGGACCTGTAGGCCGAGCACATCCTATATCCAAGGGTGAAAAACCCTCTACAAGTAGAGACAAGGATTATAGAGCAAGAGGAAGAGATGATAAGGCAAGACTCTCTTTGTAACTCATTCTCTTGAAGCCCATGACTTTTGGTGCATATTATATATATATTTTTTGGCTTTTCAGGGTACCCCGGTTTTGACATGGAAGAGATTAAAAAACAGTCTGATTATAAAACCTAAACAGTCTTTGCATTTTGAGGCCATTCTGCAATGCTAATAACCTCAGAAGTATATTTAAAAAAACATACACACAGATCTTTAGTAAAATGGATCTTGGAAGAAATATTCAAAATAAAGTTTTAAAACTTAAAATATATTTTAACAACTATTCTATATTAAAATGAGCAATAAATGAAAACTGTTGTAGGGGAAAGACTTATTAGAAGGATGTAGATTTTTTTCTCTTAATTAGAGAATTTTCCTTGGTTGGGGTTCACTGTGTACATTTACTTTATCTGGGAAATTGATGGGTGAATGAACATAGTACTAGGTGGAAATTCTGTCCTGCCCTTAAAATGGACTTTAGATAATGTTACAGAGGAGGGAGCAGGCCAGGGTGATCCAACCCATCTTTTAGCCTTAATTTTAGGGAAAAGACAAAATTAGATTTTTAGTGATAGCATTTTCCATTTCCATTGTGAGATCATACATGAATGATGATGATTATTGAATTGCCACCAAGAAGTTTTAAATTTTCCTAGCTAGGGGTTCAGGATATGTCCTCATGTTGATGCCATGACATTTATAATGAAAATATAATTTATCACTAATAGCAAGTTGTTATCCTTCAAAATTAGATGCTGTGTTTGAATATTTTTACCATGTATAATTTCAGTCAGTAGATCAGGACTCTGCACAGACCACCTTCCCAGGCCTTGTGCATATTTAATCTGTGGTAGAATAAAACTGGTGTTTTTTGAGTATTTCTATTCATGAGATAGATTCAAAGATAGATTCTACTTGTTTTTGTAATTTGTCAGAGCTATTATACCATAAAACAGTGATTCCGTCTCTGATACTTGTTGGGATTCGTGAGGGGGCACTAATTAATGAATGAATTAATCATTCCTGCTGGTGAAATTGAACTGGTTTTCTGCCATTATCAAAAACCACCTGAATGGATACTTAAAAATCTCTGTCTTATGTGTCATCTTTGTTTCCTCCCTTGTTCTTCATTTTTGTCAGCTAACCTTGGTTTGCATTTTAGAGCATAAAGTAGGGGCTGAAGTTCAACCCTCACTCTGCTAGTAGCTTTTAGGTAAACTTTTAGAACTGGGTGGGGAACTTTTAGTCTTTACCTTAATTTCACATAACACAAGAGAATAATCTTGGTCATGGTTTATTGGATGCTTCCCTGCTAGGCACCATTCAGAGTGATTAGACAGTAATTCAGGAAACAATCCCATGAAGTAGGTAGTCATCTTATAAATGAAGAAACTGAGGTAGAGAGCTGAAGTACCTAACCCAAGGTCAGAGAGTAAGGAATGGGGCTTGGAATGGAATTTGTGAAGTCACAGATCTTTTTCCTCTTTATTTTAGGATTTTTTCATATTATGTAGTTATCCCTACCAAACTAGATTAAAAATATGGATTGGATTTGAAAGGAGTCCCAGAACAATTAAATAAATGTTGATTTTTAAATGTGATTCCTAAGCAAAGAACAAAGCAATGAGGCAGCATTTGTTGAATGTCAGATTTTTCTGGAGATTGCAAATTGTCTCTTAAAAAGTTCCAAATAATTTTCTAAATCTTATTCTTTCATTGACATGTAAGTTTACTCAAATGTCACTGGAAAGTAAGCCCTTTATTTAAAAAAAAAAACAAAACCCTAAAGTTGTTTGAAGATCAAAGATGTTTTCTGAGTCACTCTGGACACAAAAGGGACTACAATTTAGAAAAACAAACTCATGCAAAGTTTATTAGAATTTGAAAAGTGTACTTGGTTCAGTTATTATTATTGTAAGCACTGAAATGCCCATTAGAATACTAGTGTCCTTAAAATTTACTGAAGGCTGTGATAGGGTTTGAGGGAGTTTAGGTGAAACTGACAGATATCCACAGCCTTTGAATGCTAATTTGAAAATGAGTACCTTGTATTGGAAGGCTCCTCAGAGATATTGTAGTCCCCAGTGTTATGTTTTGAAAATTAGTTTTGTGTACTGCAACCAGCTTAAAAAAAAAAAGGAGAACAGACTAGAAAATTCAGAATGCTTTAGTGATAGTAAGGACACTGTTATTTTGAGAAAAAAAATATTTAGTTATATGAATATATATAAAAACTTAATCATGTAATTATATATTAGTATATAGTAGCTCATGATCTCAAATGAATTTATTATTTTGTGTCATGGTCAAAAGTTTGAAAGCTGCTGCTGTACTCCAACCACTTAACTTTATAGATGTAAAAAAAAAAAAGTAAGGACAAGAGAAATTACATATCTCGCCCAAGATTCTTACTGTCTTTGGATTTTTTAGTTTAGTGTTGCCCAAACTGTGTTATGGGGCAACTAATAATAATTGCAGGAGCAGTTGTTACTCGTCCTTGAGTACACTTAACCTGTACTAGCCCCTTTTTGAAGTTTTATATGTATATTGGCTTATTTAATTTCTATAAATTCCTGTGACCTCAGCATTATTTTCCATGTTCTACATATGAAGAAATTGAGGCACCAGAGTCACACCTGCAAGTAGATGGGGGAACTAGGAGCTGAATTCTTTAACACCTGAGCTTTTTTTTTTTTTTAAGATTTTATTTATTTATTTGACAGATAGAGACATAGAGAGAGAGGGAACACAAGCAGGGGGAGTGGGAGAGGGAGAAGCAGGCTTCCCGCTGAGCAGGGAGCCCGATGTGGGGCTCGATCCCAGGACCCTGGGACCGTGACCTGAGCAGAAGGCAGACGCTTAACGACTGAGCCACCCAGGTGCCCCTAACACCTGAGCTTTGAAAATGCTTAGCATCTTATTTTAATGTATCATCAATACCTGTTTCTTGTAAGAGTTCCAGTTCATTTTCTGGGAGTGATTAAATCTTCTTTTCCTCTTTTTTTTTTTTCTTAAACTGTTGACGGGCTTCAAGTTGGGTCCAAGCTTAAAAATACTGTTTTTCAATAAGTAACAATCACTTTGTATAGTGATCTGTTGTTCAGCCCTTACCGTTTTTCTCTCCCTGAGGTCCACAGAGTCATCATAAAGCAGGTTCATTACCTTGTTTACTTAACACACCTTTATTATGTGCGTACTTTGTGTTTGTCATACTTGCAGGTACTGGGAATAGAGACTTTAATAAAATGTGACTCCTGGCCGCACGTTGATTATTTTCTTATTGATGAGAGGGAGTGAGATGAATCAATTAACCTTGACAGCTATATTTTTCAGTCTTATTTGAATGTACCTGAGAAAATTTGATGTATTACTATTTAACTATTTAAGCCTAGAGTCAGTATAGAAATACACACAGAAATAACAAATGCATTTTTTTAATTGAAAAAGGATGGTTTAAAATTAAATATTAAGTAGCAGAGGAAATGTTTTTGTATTATAACCAAAAATAAAGTTAATTCATAAAACTCTGATTCTCAAGTATTTTTAAAACTATGACTTTATGGTTAATTAACTCTTAGCGAAATGAGCAGTGCTTCCATTATGATCTCATGATTAAAGCTATGTATATATGTTTTTAAATAGAATTCAGATTGAAGTATGATAAATTATGTTAATAGAATTGATTTAAAGTTATTAAACTTAAAGGAATTCATTTCATTGAATTACATGTAACAAATGGCCCTTTCTGAATACTTTCCTTCTCATCACTGAGTAAGTCTAGGGATGTCTGATGTGGAGAGATGTTGTAAACTGGATTGAGAACTGTTGATAAGTGATTATACAAATGAACAGTGAGTTCAGAAAAACTTTTCTTTTTCTTATGAAGAAAAGGATACTGTCATATGGGGTACTATTTGGTGAACAATGATCATCTGACTAGCAGTGTATTGGTAAATGTTCAATAACTAGTTTTCTGAAAAAAGTGTATATATACACATTCACACGTTTGTTATAAATCTGACTGATATAAAGGATGTCATAATTTAAAAATAAATATATGGTGCTCTTTATTGTAAATTCTGTAGAGCGAATGGACTCTCACAGAATGCCTTTGCTGACTTTTGCTCAGCTCTTATATCTGTAGCCAACCTATGGTTGCAGTTAACAATTGAATAAAGATGTAGTTCTGACATGAATGTTGGTTGGTATTTTTTTTTTTTTTCATTAATGAGTCAGATGAAAGTAAAACAATAGAAATGCATGTTGGTAGTTCACTCATTCATCAATTATTTGAGCAACTTTCGTGAAGCAGTTAATAGTTTTCAAATACTGGAAAAATATTTCCTTAATTTTTGTACTATTTACAATGTAACAGCTACAGAAATGGCATACTTTTAAGTATCCTCAGCATTATTAACATTTTCCCCATTATTTTCTTAAGTCTAGACCATTAACAAAACAATAAATCAAGCCCTGATTTGTAGCATCAGCTGATTTCTGTGATATAAATACTTTTATGACCCATTTCAAGCTACCAACATGATGTCGCTCAGCTCAGAATTGAGATGAGCTTGGACATCCCTGTGACTGTGGGCCAGTGGTTTTTTTATTACTAATTAGTAATTCTGATGTTGGGTAGCTCACAGCCTAATAAGAGCAATGATCCCTTTGGTAGACAGAACTCATTGTTAGAAAATTGTTTTGCTGATCTGAAATTTATATCTTTTCTTACTTTCTATGGGTCCTGGTTCTTTCTTTTGGAATAATATAGAGGAAATAGAGGTAAATAGGTCAGTTGGTCATGTGGCTCCATTAGTGTTTTCTTCTTCAGCTTAAATGTCTCTAGTGTCCCTGATCCTCCTCTAGATGATGTGGTTTTTGAATCTTTCATTGCCTTGGATATTCTTCTCTGGGTGCAATTCACTTGTCACTTGAAATGCAAGACCCAGAGCTAGTAACTGACCATCTTTCACTTAATCTGCCAATGTGAGAAGACATGCAATAAAATGTAAAAACCATCATTTGTGCTTTAGGCCAACGTGTGTCATTAATTGACTTTATATAATACTGGGTTAGTCACTAATTTTAGCCTCATTTTTTTCACATAGAATGATTAGCCAATACTAATGAAAGATCATTATCAAACCTTTCCTTGATAAGGGTAATTTAGATGTTAGTAAAAAGATGCTAAAATATTTGCTTTAATGAGGAAAATGGTCTGTCAGACTTCATGCTACATATCAAATTCTTGCTAATGTTGACCCTTGTCAATTAATGTGAAAATCTAAGCAAAGATTTCTAAGATCATTTCAGTGTTACTGCAGCTATTATTATTATTATAAACTGTTCAGGTGGTATCTTGGGTGAGGTTATCTTTATTGCTTGAAATAAAGTCTCTTTTAAGTGTTACAGTTAATCTAGCTCATTAACTGAAACCACAATTACTTATATTTGATATCCCTATTCCAGTTTATCAGAGTATTTGTTATGAAGGATAATGGTCACCCATTTTGTTGATTTCCCAATGTCACCAAATTAATTATTTATTTTTAGTTTATCTAAATTTGTTTTTTAATAACCTCACCATTTTGACTTGGAAGAGTTCCTAGAATCTTTTTTGGAGTACTTAGGTTGTATCCAAATCTCATCTCTACCTTTGATAAACTTTGGATTCTAGGGCAAGTCATTTTATTGGCTTACACCCACATTTTCTCTTCTGTGAAGAAAGGCTTGACCTTGAGTACTATAACACAGGCTCTTCTTTCTCTGCTTCTATTTCTCCCTCTACCCCATCCGTTTTCCACACAGTAGGCAGAAGGGTCATTTAAAAATATAAATCAGATCCTGTCATTCCCCTATTTAACACATTTCAAAAATTTCCCGATGCATTTAGAGTAAAATCCAAACTCCTCCCTGTAGCCTATAGGGGCCTAGTTGAGCTGGCCTCTGCCTGTCTCTCCAATCTGTTTTATTTGTTCAGTACCTCTTAGCCATACAGACCACTTAGTTTTTTTTCATAGCATTTCACAGTTTGATTATATGTGTTTTTGTTTTGTTCACTTGTTACTTGTTTCCCCTACTAGACTAGATGCTCAATGAGGGCAGATAGCGTATTTTCATTCACTGATAAAACCTAATGCACAATGAAATATATTAGACAGATACTCACATGGTTATTCTTAAATCCTCTGATTCTTACTACTTAGAGATAGGTGTACAGCTTTTTCTTTCCCTTGGCAGTGTTTATCATGTCTTCCCTACCATTTGGGCATTCATATTAAAATGGATGTCTACTTATATTTTTTAATAATAATTTTTTGGTAAGTCGAAATTACAATGCCATATCATGGCATATTAAGTCCCAGATATATTGGTTTCTGTTGCATTCTTTAGTTGATTTATTTTTAGAAGAGTTTTTAAAATGATTACAGAGAATTTCCAGTGATTTGTTTGAATGTGACTTTGTAGCCTTGTCCTCCCTGTATTATAAAGTGTGATTCTAGGCTGAGCTTATTTTAAATTTGTAGATATTATGTTTGTTGTGTTAGGTATGCCAGAAATGTACTCTTTTTGATAGTGTCACTATTGGTATCTATCATCTGAAATACAAGAATCTTTCTGAAAATTTAGCTTAATATTGCCACTGTGCTACCCAGAAACAGTAAATTACTCATTTTTTGGGTCAAGTCACCAAGACTACTGTTTGGTCATTTACCTAGTGGCTTAATGAACTTAAGCATTTGCCCAAGGGGAGCCATTTAGTCCCCTGTCAGCACTTAGGATCAAGCCTATGGTTAATTTCAGATGACGTGTGGTAGGAGAGGTTCATTCTTTTCTCTCTTCAGATTTAAGCTTAGGAAATTCACGCATTTTTTTGACCACTTTCCCTTTCATTTTTGTATTAGACAGTAACTGTGGGGCTGAAGCTCTAGGGAGGTATTTGGCTCTGTCTCCTGAAGTAGTTCCAGTGGTTGAACTATCTCTAGCAACTGAGCACATTTCATTTAAAGCTCTTCAAAGCTGAGTAAACCAGAGTATGTAATTCTTTTTTTAAGCCACCATATTGTTAAATAAAGAATTTGGGGTAAAGTATACTGCTTTAGTGGTCTTAATAATACTATTTAAAAAGGTCCTTTTACCATTATCATTGCAGTGACTTTGTGATGTGGTCCAAGGACTTTACTGGGAAGAAACCTGAATCCTGGGAGATGCTTAGAGTAACAGGGAAAAGGCTTTGTAAGATGCAGTTCAGAGTCCCAAGGGTTTCCTCATCTGCAGCCTCTTTCTCGGCTTTGGAGGATTCATAGTTTGTAAAGGTCTTAAGCTTTAAGCTGACTTAGTTAGGCATGAGGTGGTCTGATGTTGTGCAGAGGGCATAGGTTTGAGGAGTCAGGAAGAGCTGCATAAAAATCTCTACTCTGACATTTAATAATTATGAACTTGATTAAGGTACTTCACCTGAGTCCCAGTTCCTTATTTGTAAAACAATACCTACCTTATTGTGAGTATTAAATGAGATAATATATGTGAGATTTATTGTCATGTAGTAGGTTCTCAGTACATTAATGTTGTTTCTTCCTCTGCATTAATATTCTGTATATTCTTTGGTGGTGGTGGGAATTCCCTGCATCCACAAATTCAGAAGTATCTAGCAAGGATCATTTTAGTCTTACTTGAAACTGTACCCCCAAGGATGTAAATGTGAAGAAGTGTGTAATAAAGTTGGCCAATTCATCTGTTTCTGATGAAATAAACGGGAGGATGGCATTTGGGTAATCAGAAAACTCTATCTTAAAATAATGAAAAATTACTTAAAATGATTACATTATAATATTTTGAAAGCTCAATGATGTTAAAGTTATCTTGTTATTGACCAGTACTTTTTTATACCTGTCTACAGGGAAGGAAGAATATGCAAGATGGGGCAAGTGATGGTGAAATTCCTAAATTTGATGGTGCCGGGTATGATAAGGATCTAGTGGAAGCGCTTGAGAGAGACATTGTGTCCAGGAATCCTAGCATTCATTGGTAAGTCTTTTAAGTTCTTGAATTAAAGCAGCAGAGAAAACAAGTTATTGGTTGGCCTTGTGTGAATCTTTTCTTATTATCTATGACTGTGATTTCATCATAATAAATGGATGTGTAAAATTGACAGGACAGTTCTTCTTTCAAAATCTAACCAAGACATTTTACATGTTAACTTGATGTTGACATAAATGACAAAGGTTGTTAAGTGAATAACATATCCTAATTAATAACTGCAGTATGTTTTCACTGATCATTTTATGCAGTATTAATTAAAATAGTGTTCTTAATATAATTTCATAAATAAAAAATTTAAAAAATTAGTATTGACCGTATCTGGTATCCGTGAATAAACATGAAACTTTGCTGCTCTTGCAAAGGGATGACATAGCAGATCTGGAAGAAGCTAAGAAGTTGCTAAGGGAAGCTGTTGTCCTTCCAATGTGGATGCCTGACTTTTTCAAAGGGATTAGAAGGCCATGGAAGGTGAGCATTTATTAAAATAAAATAGGTATAAAAATGATGCTTGTGTGATCATGAATGACAGCATTGTGGTTTTTTTTATGTGTTTGTTAACTAAGTTAGTAAAGATTGGAGGAGGTTTTTGTACATCCTAAATACCTGGATTTGAATTTGTAGTTGAGATGTGTTGTCTCTCAGAGGAACAGAGTGTTGAAACTACAGTCTTTAGTTAAGTCACTCCCCTCAGGTTTGCCGGGTTAGAGATTAGCTTTAAGAATTTTCTAGATGTCTGTTTCTGTAAATAAGTTAAGAAGGAAATTAAATAGTAGATAGTCTTATAGAATAAGTATTTGATCAAATAAACCTTTCTAAAAGTTGGCATATTTCTCACTAATTAATTGCTTTGATCACTTCATTTAGGCTTGATATTATTCTCAGACATGCCTTCCATTTAAGAGTAAAAAGCCTGCTTAGGACTAGTTCCTAAATCCATTGTTTTTATTTTAGCATATTAAAAAGCCCTTCTAACAATGGCTGCCTGGAACTTTTTTTTTGGTCTTAGTCATAGGCAGAGGCTTCCTTTAATCTGATTGGTGGAGTGAAATAAAACCATGATTTTACTTTGCCCTTCTGAATTAGCTAGGAAGGCTGTTTCCCTTCTCAGTATCTCTTCCTCTTTTGACACGCCTAAAAGTAAAGAGGAGGAGAGATTTTATATTTACACAAATAGCTTGGAATATTCATGGCATTTTGATTGTCTTCTACAACTTAAAAACTTTTATAGACTGGTATAGATTTACCTAATTTTGGTAACATATTACCATACATTCCCTCTTTATTTTAACTTTTAAAACAGTATTTAAAAGAGAGAGAAAAAAAGTCTTAAAATAGGTATTTAAAGGAGTTTTAAGACAGTGAGCTTGGTAGGTATAACCTACCTCTATCATGATGAGCCCTGTAAGTCTTTACCAGGAAGGTGGTTTGCACATGTAGAAAGATCACCTTGGTCAGCAGTGTGAAGGATGGACTGGAGATGGGCATAGGTGGATATAGGTGAGGAATCTGATGAAGGAGGCTGTTGTAATAGTCGAGCTGAACAATGAGAACCTGAAAAAAGACATTTGTTATTTGACTAGTAGAAATGGGTGGATTTGTGACAGATGTTTAAAATGTAAATGATAACATTATGACTGAGTGTTTATAGGGTGAGGGACAAGTTGTATGACTCCCAAATTCCAGGCTTGAAGGAGTGTGCAATTACTTCTGACACCAGCAACCCCAAATTGGACCAAACCTTACAGGTTGAAGGCACTTTTCCATGGGACTGTCCTCATTTCAGATGCCAAATGCAAACTTGGGCATCCCCAGGTCACCCTAACTACTGGTCAGCTGGCTATAAATTTGGGGGTTCTTACTACCCTCTTAGGTTTGGTAATTTTCTAGAATGACTCACAGAACTTAAGAAAATACTGTACTTAAAATTACAGTTTTATCCTAACAAAAGGAGGCAAATCAGAGCCAGCCAAAGGAAAAAATGCACAGGGCAAGATCTGTAAGGATGCTGAAAGTGAAACGTCTGTTGTTTTCTGCCCATAGAATCAGAATGCTTTGCCCTCCTAGCGCATGGATGTGTGACAATACATAGAGTATTGCCAACAGGGAAGCTCACTCAAGCTTCAGTGTCCAGGGTTTTTATTGGGGTTTCATTACATAGTCATGGTTGATTGAATCACTGCCCATGTGTCTCAGTCTCCAGTCTCCTTTCTTTCTCTAGGTCTAGTTGATATCATATGACTCAAGGTCCAGCCCTCTAATCCCATGGTTGGTTTTTCTGGCAAGGCCAGCCACCATCTTGAATCATCTCATTAGCATAAACTATATAGGGGCCCACCATGAGTCACCTCAGCATAAAATCTCACGGTTCAAATGAACAACAAAACACTCTTGTTACTTTGGTAATTCCAAGGATTTATAGTCTGCTTCCTAGGAACTGGGGAAAAAGACCAGCCAAATTCTTTATTAAACAGGGTGCACACTGTAAACTGATACTGGAAATTGAGAAGATGAGCAGGTTTAAATAGAAACAAAATATGTTTAGGTAAATACTCAGCAAGTAATTGGAAATAGAGGTCTGGAGCTTAGGATAGAGTTTGAATTTAAATTAAAATTGTAATAATATAGGTGTGGATGAGATTGTTCAAGGAGGTCTATAAAGGAAAAAGAGCAAGAAGCTTGGAATTGCTTTGAGAATGTAGAGGGTAGGTGAGGAGGAAACCTGGAAGGCACTGAAGAGAGTCATGAGTAGGAGGAGCAGCAGGGGAGAACAGTGTCTTAGAACCTAGGGCAAAAGCATTTCAGGAAGAAGGGAATGAACATAGGTATCAGCACCATCAGAGGTCAGGGAGAAGGAAAGAAGATGTAAGTTGAAAAGTGACCATTGGATTAGTAAATTAGGTCATTTTAGTGAATTAGTGGAGACAGAAGTGAGATTGTAGCTCATAAAAAATAGTAAGTATGAACCGTTTCTTTAAGAAGGTTGGCTGAGAAGGGAGGAAGTGGATAGTATCTAGAGGATTTGTAGGGTCAAGCGAAGGATTTTTTTTTTAAACAGGACAGATTTAAGTATGTTTATATACTGAGGGAAGGAGCCAATACAGAAGGAGAGAGGAAATAGAGGAGATAATTGAAAGAGTAATGTCACGAGGAGCTGAAATTTATAAATACTGTGTGATTTTATCTATGTACAGATGCTAATGTTGGAGATTAACTCATATTAGAGGTGGCCACATGAAAGACATTACAAGAACTGAGAGGGCCTTCAAAGGGGACATTAGAGAAAGAATGAATTTTGCTATAGCTGTGCTTATACCATTAGTTGTTTTTACAGTTTTCAAAATATCCATCTCATTCACAGTTATAAGCTCCTTGGAAAGCAAAAAAATTTTTATAAAAGTAGTGTTTCAAATCCTCTTTCTGGGTGTCAGAATTCTATAGCTAGTGTTAACCTTAAAAATAAAGCTGTCAGTTATTTTATCAGCAAAAAATGGGTTTATTTGGGAATAGCAGAGAATTGCAATTTGGGACACGCAAGCTATGGCAGAACCATAGGCAAGTCTCAAGAACAAAGGAGAAGAACACTTCTTTATAGAGAAAAGGGGAAATTGGGAGGGCTGTAATAAAGAAAAAGTCTATTGGAATAAAGTGTGAGGTTAAAGTATAGTGGTTTTTCATTGGCTGGGTTTTGACACTGTGTCATTGGTTTTGACACTCTCTCATTGTTGCCAGGGCAGGAGAAAAACCTTTCTTCCTGCTGGGGTGGTGAAGTAGCTAATGTAGAATAGACTTGCAAGGCTGGTCTCTTCCAGTTGGGTCTGCAATTGACTAAGAGTTGTAGGGCATGAGAGCTCCCCCTTCTGGCCTCGCAGCTCTATTTTAAAGGAGTTTTCCTTTCATTAATTTTCACACTAGAAAAGGGTTTAGACAGTTTCTGAATTTGTGAAACTTTATGTGTGCATAGTTTTCAAAGTTTAAATCCCCAGAAGCTTATTAAACTAAATTAATAAATGGGACAGAATTCTTTTAAAGATCACCAACTAATATACAAAAAAAAAAAATGTAGTATTAACTTTGTATTTGAACTCCCACTGGAAGAAGAAAATACTGAGTATTTGAATATCCAGTAGTCTTCAACACTAGAGGATTGGTGTTTCTTGAATAACTTTTACTCCTTATTGACTTATTTTTACAGAAGAGTTTTTTTGTTTTCAAAGTGAGAAGTAACTAAAATTTAGTTTTTAGTCTATATTTAGTGGCTCTTTCATCAGTAACACTATTTTATATAAACTATTAATTGTGTAGCCCATTAAGCTGATAAAATGCTAGCTAAATTGATTACGCTTGAATTGCCACTGGATTTTTAATTACTTTAGTAACTAATAAGTGGATTTCTACTTTTGATTAAAAACTGTGTATTATGTGTTGTGGAAGACAGGTTTTGTCCCTTAGGAGGGTAAGGGATATATAGTTCTACTAGATGTGGTAGAAAATGTCTTACTTTCATTATGTTTAAGCAGAGCAGTCACTCTTAAGCCATGCTCAAAACTGTACATATTTATCTTCTTCCAGGTTTAAGAAAATTGGGTAGGTTCTTTCTCAACGTATTAGAAGATTTCTTATTGTCTGGGCCTTTTGTTAGCCCATCTCTAAGTACCTCTGATTTGAGATGTTTTGTGAAATCAGTCATTTTTTTAAATATATGAAATGATACTATGTCAAATACACCGTGATTTTGCTGTGACAGTTGAGTTTATCTTTTGATGGGAAAATTTTTATGTACATCAATAGCTGATGATATTTTATAAGAATGCATTTTATATCTGATAAAACATTTAATACAGCTTTTGAAATTTCAGGGTGTACTGATGGTTGGACCCCCAGGCACTGGTAAGACTATGCTAGCTAAAGCTGTTGCCACTGAATGTGGCACAACATTCTTCAACGTTTCCTCTTCTACACTGACATCTAAATATAGAGGTGAATCTGAGAAGTTAGTCCGTCTGTTGTTTGAAATGGTAAGTGATGATATATGCAGATTTCAAAGTACTGTTTGTGTAGGCAGATGATACCCCTTTTATATCCATTCACTTAGGGATCTGTTTTTAAAAGGGCAAATGGAGTTGTAGTTGAACAGTTCATCCTGACACATGAGTAAGGTATGGGGTGGTGGGTTTTGTGGAGTAGTTGATGTGTCTTCAGTGTTTCTTCCTCTCTGAGGTAAGGGAAGGCCCTTTGGCATCCTATCCAGTGAGGGTGGAAGACACTTTGGAAATGTGTGTGGTGTGATATTTCTGGATTTCTAATGAGCTGGTTGAGCAGAGTATATTTTAGTATATGTTTTAAAAATTAGAAATCAATCTATCATTAAAGTTTGTTCTTTTTTTGTAAGGGACTTGCAGTAGCTATTTAAGAATATATATTGGAAGATAGAGATGGATGATTTATCTTTAAAAAGATTTATATTATGGAAATTTTCAAACAAAAAAGTAGAAATAATAGTACTATGAATCCCCATGTATCTGTCACCCACCTTCACCAACCATCTTTTATTTTTAGAAATTTCCATTTTCTGATGTAAATGATTTAATCTCTGTCAGTAGCCAAATGGTGGCAATAAAGCAGTGAGAAATTTCTGCTCTTTTTTTAACCATTGTTTTAGGAGGAGGAAATGGCATTAAAAAATTCAGATTGTTTTATGAGCTCATTGAATGGTTTCTTTAAAATGTTTTTTACAAAGGCTAGATTTTATGCGCCCACCACGATCTTCATCGATGAGATAGATTCTATCTGTAGTCGAAGAGGAACCTCTGATGAACATGAGGCAAGTCGCAGAGTCAAGTCTGAACTACTCATTCAGATGGATGGTAATTGATATTTAATTACTGTCCCCAAACTGTTATATTTCCTTTTTGAATTTTGGGTAGATTCATGTTGTGGAAATGCTCAGTGAATGGACTCGAAGGCAGCCTGAATTTATTTGTAATCGTTTGTTCATCCACCTACTTGTTCAGTTTGTTCATGCACTCAGATAGCATTTACCGCATACGTGTTATGAATCACATGCCATTTCAGGTTCTGAGATTACAAAGAAAAGGAATGTCATGGCCGGTAAGGACTTTACTAGGACTGCAGAGCTTCCAGAGATGTGGTCCGGGGCCCCAGGGATCTTTAAGGCCCTCTTAAAAGGTCTGCGAAGGCTAAACCATTTTCATGATAATATCAAGACGTTATTTGCCCTTTTTCGCTCTCATTCTCTCACGAGAATACAGTGGAGTGTTTCAGAGGCTGCAAGACATTTGGGATGTCATCATAGATGGAAAGCAGCAGCAGATAAGAGAACCCAGCTGTTCTCTGTTGAGTCACACGTTAAAGAGATTTACAAAAATGTAGGAAAACGCCACTCTTCTTACTAAATTTTTTTTGGTTTTGAAAATCACAGTTATTTTTCATAAAATGTTATTTATATTAACAAATACTAGATTTATTGTTACTTTAAAATGAATTAATATTTTAAAAAATTCTCAGTTTTAATTTCTAATGGTAAATATTGATAGATGTATTCCACATACACAAAAGCTCTTTGGAGCTCAGTAATTTTTAAGAGTATAGACAACATATCATGAAACCAAAAAGTAGAACCACTGATCTAGTTGGGAAGCAGGGAACTTAACAATACATTTTAAATTGTGTGGTAGAACTAAACTCTGGGTGTGGTGAAGACGCAGTAGGAGAGGTACCACCCAGACTGAGGGAGTCATGGAAGGGAACAGCCAAGTTGGGCTTTGAAGCTTTGGTAGAAGTTATTCAAAGAAATGGCAATGAAGGAAGAGAGTGATGGGCCAGAGCTGCCTTCAGAGGTTTATTATTCTGGTAGTTGTGTGGCAAATGTAAAATGTGTTAAAAAAAAATATCCAGAATGTGTTGTTTCAAAACAGCTATGGTTCTACAGCAACTGTGGATACTTACTGAATACTTACAGTGTGTGTTATATAGTGCCAGGCACTGTAAGGATGCATAAAACAGTGTAGTATATGAATCCCTGCCCTCCCTGAGTTTATCATTTTAATTCCTGCTAAAGTATATTTTGGGGGAGGCATCCAGAGGAGAAATACATTAGATGTTTTAAAAATATCACTGAATATAAATTTAGTCAGCTGAATTTCATCAAGGGGTGTTTGTGACTACTGTTGGGGATTATTAGTTGCATAGCTTGATTCTTTGTGATAATGATTGAAACAGGAGTTTGGTAATAATTTATTAAGAAAATACCATATTGAACTGGGTTGCTTTAAATTCACTACTTTGTTATGCCAGGCCACAACTAGAAACTCTTAGTAATAAAGTTTGTGAGTTTTGTTTTGTTTGTTTGTTTGTGTTTGTTTGTTTTTTACTGCACATTTTCCAAAGTTTCCATTGTGTAACCTGAAACTTTTTATTCTAAAACTTTAATTCTGAAAAAGTAGACTCAAGGTATATATGTTTGGTTTGGTATAAAAAGAAATGATATTTTCAGTAGTGATGATTATTAGGTTCATTCTCAGATTTTTTGTTTATTTTTTCGAAGTCGCTTAGAAGTTTGAAGGATAAAATTATTGCAGTATATCCTGCCATATTATGATTGCTTGCTAGTACATTAGCAAATGTGAACCTTCTTCTGTTCTTCCTTCTTGAGAAAATAAATTAGACTAACAACTAAAATAAAAATTTTTTGAGGGACTTCATGATTTAAAAAAGGAATAAAACAGCGTAATCTCCCATGCCTTTTCTTTTCAGAGCAACTATACACTCATTTTCTTATAAAAAAAATGGTTTTTCTTACTGGACTAGAATCCTGTAATAGATTATATGAATTCTATTGCCTCCTTGTTTTATAGTTACCTGTTGGTGTGTCTGGTTCTGCCACCATACAGAGGTCAGAAGGACTGCATTATTTCCGTCATTGAGCCTATGACAAAACCTCTAGCTGATGCTTAGAAACGTTAGTTGAATGAGAGAATAAAGGACTTTAAGGAAAATGCCTTCTTTTCCCCTAATTGTGTATAGGAGTTGGAGGAGCTTTAGAGAATGATGATCCTTCCAAGATGGTTATGGTATTGGCTGCTACTAATTTCCCATGGGACATTGATGAAGCTTTGAGAAGGAGATTAGAAAAAAGGATATATATACCTCTCCCAACAGGTATGATGCCTTCCTTTTACTATATTTTTCTTTTTTTTTCTTCCTGTTACGTTTTTCTATTTCTTTAAGTCTTTAGTCGTTTGGCATTCCGCTTAAAGTTTATAACATCACAAAACCAATTTGTAATAGATGGAAAGAAAGGCCACAGTAGTACTCTGTTGAAGTTCCTTACATTTCAGAGCAGTTCTTATATTCAGAGCAGTATTTTTTTTTTTTTTAAGATTTTATTTATTTATTTGACAGAGAGAGACACAGCAAGAGAGGGAACACAAGTAGGGGAGAGAGAGAGAAGCAAGCTTCCTGATGAAGGGAGCCCGATGTGGGGCTCAATCCCATGACCCTGGGATCATGACCTCAGCCGAAGGCAGATGCTTAATGACTGAGCCACCCAGGTGCCCTGAGAGCAGTATTCATGTTAATAAATTTGATAGGATATCTAAAGTTTTACTTTTAAATTTAAAGTCCTCATTAAATCTTAAGTGATTAAAAATAAAGTTCTCTTGGGGTTTTCTTAAAAATATGCTGCTTTGAAAAATATAACTTCATCCTATTGATGACTTGAAATTTTCAGAAGTGAATTTTTTTCTTTTTATACTGAGATAAAATTTACATGGAATGAAATGTATAAATCTTAAGTGTGTAATTGGTGAGTTTTGTCAAATGAATATTCCTGTTTAATCAATACTCTACTCAAGATGTAGGATATTTCTGTCACCCCATGAAGTTTCTATGTGCCCTCTACCAATTAATTCAAACCCTGAATAGGTATTAACCTTTTCTGATTTTTATCACCATAGATTAGTTTTACCTATTATTAAACTTCATATAAATGGAATCATAACATGTGTACTCTTGTGTGTCACTGTCACTCAACATAATGTTTTGAGATTCATCCATGTGGTTACATGTATTGGTATTTTATTCTTGAAATGATTATACCACAATTTATTCCTTTTTTGATGGACATTGGAGTTATTTCTAGTTTGGGGCTATTATGAATGAAGCTATAAATATTCTTGTACAAATCTTTTTATGGATAAATGTTTTTGATCCTTTTCAGTAATATAGCTAAGAATAAAATAGGTGGGTCCTAGGGTAGATATGTATATATTTAACTTTGTAATACTCAAACTGTTTTCCTAAGTGGTTGTACCATTTTACACTTACACCATCAATGAATGAAAAGTCCAGTATTTTCATATCCTTGCCAACATTTGGTATGGTCAGTATTTTAATCTTAGTCATCCTACTAAATTGTATCTCTCTAATGACTATGTGGAGTGCCTTTTTTGTGTACCTCTTGGTCATTGGTATATCTTTTGTGCAGTGTCTTTTCAAGTCCTTTGCTCAGTTTTTAATTAGTTTATTGTTTTATTAATGCTATGTAGTTCTTCATCAGATATGCATTGTGAATATTTTACTCCAGTTTGGTTTGCCTTTCAATTTTCTTTATGGTGTCTATTGATAAGAAGTTTTAATTTTGATGATGTTCTCTTGTCAAGTTTTTCTCTTACGGATAGCTCTTTTTTTGTCATAGGAGATCTTTGCTTACCCCGAAGAGCAAAGGTTTTCTCCTATTTTTCTTTTAGAAACTTTAGTTAAATCTATGATCCATCTTGAAGTAATTTTTGTATATAGTGTCAGAGATTGAATTTCACTTTTTTTTTTATATATATGCCGAGTTGTTTTAGCATTACTTGTTAAAAGGAGTTTTCTTTTTCCATTGAGTTATTTTGACACCTTTGTTGAATTGTTTTGCTATGTATGTGTGGGTTCTAGTTCTCAGTTCTCTGTTCTGTTCCATTGATTTAAAAATAAGTATAGGGCTATCTAGTTAGGTTATCTATTTTTTCTTTTTTTTTTAAAGATTTATTTATTTATTTTAGAGAGAGAGAGAGAGCAGGGGGTGGGAAGGGCAGAGGGAGAGAGAAACTCCAAGGAGACTCCCTGCTGAGTGCAGAACCTGATGTGCGGCTCAATTTCACGACCCTGAGATCAGGACCTGAGCCAAAACCAAGAGTCGGATACTTAACCAACTGCACCAGCCAGGTGCCCCTCTGTTTTTTCTTGAGTAAGCTTTGGTAGCTTGTCTTTCAAAGAATTTGTCCATTTCTTCTAAATTGTCAAATTGGGATTTGACCTAATACAAACATACAAGCTGACTAAAGGGTTTATGTGAGGCTGTTGATTTCATGTCTGGTTCTGGAGCCTGAAGTCAATAGTGAGGGCAGTTGGGAAGAGAAGATGAAGTGGTGGAAACAAGGACAAAGTATAACCTGTGTGGATGAACTGGAACCTCATGAGGATAGACTGGAACCCATGTTGGGCTCTCATTGCTTCTGAGACTTCCAACTTTGATGACTGGGGTGTCCTATTGTAACAGTACTAAATATATACCTGGCTAAGGAGTCAAAAAAGCTGAAGGAGGAAATCTGGCAGGAGCTGCTCCATACTAGTAGGGTGAGTCAGAAGATAAGTGACAGTATGCTTGAACTGCAAATGCACTTCACGCCCTGAACCAACTTTCTTTCAGATTTCACCCATAATGACTCATGTGGTCCACACTGAACCAGAGCTATGCAATGTAAATCCTGGGAAATGAAATTACGGCTTTGCTTAAGTTAACATAATACAAATCTACACACTTTATTTTCTTCTTGTCTGTAGAATTTACAGTAATGGCTCAGTTTTCATTCCTAAAATTGGTCATTTGTGTTTTATCTCCATTATTCTTGATCATCTTGCTAGAGATTTATCAATATTATTAATCTTTTCAAAAACCTAATTTTTTGCTTTGTAATTTTTCTGTTGCCTATTTCAGTGACTTTTTTCCTCTTATTTTTATTATTTCTCCATTATACTTTGAGTTTAATCTTTTTCTGAAGTAAGAAACTTATACTATTGGTTTTAAACCTTCTTTTTTTAAATATAAATATTTAAAGCTGTAAATTTCTCTTTATGCACTGCTTTGGCTTTATCCCACCAATTTTGCTATAGCATATTTTCTTTGCTATTCATTTCTAATTTTCCTTTTTTTATTTCTAACTTAATTCCACTGTAGTCAGGGACTACTCTGTAGAATGTCAATTTTTAAATTTTATTGAATTTATGATTCAGCATATTCTTTCTTGGTGAATGTTTATTCTGTACTTGTTGATGATAATATTCTATAATTGTTGGTCATATCAAGTTAGTGTGATAATATTGTTCAAGTCTTCTAGATCCTTACTGATTTTTTTTACTCTGGTTTTTCTACCAATTACTTAGAGTGGGTTGTTAAACTCTTCAGATATTATTGTGAATTTGTTTATTGTTTGCTTTAATTCCGTCAATTTTTGCTTTATGCATTTTGAAGTTCTATCATTAGGTACATAAACAGTTATAATTGGTATATCTTCTTTGTTCTTCTACCATTATGAAATGTCTCTACTTAGACCCTTTGACTTGATGTGTACTTTGATAATAATACAGCCTCATGATCTTTCTTTTGCTTATTGTTTGCATGATATATCTGCTTTCTTCCTTCAGTTTTCACCCTGTCCTTGTATTTGCAATGCAGTTCTTGTAGACAACATATAGTTGGGTCTGGCTATTTAGCCACTTTATTTCTGGCTTTTAATTGGAGTATTTAGTCCATTTAAATATAATGTAATCATTGATATGGCTGTGTTTAAGTATGCCATCTTGCGATTTTCCTTTTTGTTTCTCTGTGTACCTCTTTTCCTAATTTCTTTTGATAATTGACTTTTTTAGTATCCACTTTAATTCCTTTATTGGATTTTTACCTATACCTGTTTTTTTTTAGCAGTTAATCTAGGGATTACAATATGCACCTGTAACTTTTCACAGCTGACTTTGAGCTAATATTATACCATTTCATGTAAAATATAAGAACTGTTTGCCTCCCCTGCCCCCAGCCTTTGTGCTATTTTGTCATGTATTTTATACCTACATTCATTATAGATCCCACAATATAATGAAATTTAAATTGTTAGTTTAAACTTCAATTAAGAGGAGCACAAAAAATAGTGTTTTCTATTTGCCTACATATTTAACACCCCCACTGCTCTGCTTTTCTATTTTAAGGTCCACATTTCCATCTGGGTTCATCTCCCATTTTCTAGAAAACTTCCTTTAATATTTCTTCTAGTTAAGGTCTGCCAGCATCCAGTTCAGTTTTTGTTATTTGACATGTCTTTCTTTCACCCTTATTTCTGAAGGATATTTTTAATTGATAAATAATTCTGGGTTGGAAAAAGTTTTTTGTTTTGTTTTTTCTTTCATTACTTATAAAGATGTCATTTTGTCATCTTCTGGCCTCCACTGGTTTCTGATGTGAGGTCCGCTGTCATTCACACCATTGTATGTAATGTATATTTTTTCTTCTGGCTATTGTTTTTTTAAACCGACTTTATTGAATAATGATTTATCTATAATAAACTTTATCCACTTAAAATTTGTTGATTTTGACAATTTTATACAGCCCTGAAACCATACCACAGTCAGGATGTAGAACATGTCTTTCATTCTGAGATGATTTCTTGTGTCCCTTTGCAGCCCATTCTCCTCTCTCCCCAACACCTTCTACCTCAGGCAACCATTGATCTGATCTTTGCCACCATAAATTATTTTGAATTTCACAAGCAGGATCATACAGTATGAATTGTTTTGGGACTGTCTTCTTTCATTCAGCATAATTATTTTGAGATTTATTAATGTTGTTATTTTTTTTACTGGTGGGTAAGATTTCATTATATGGCCATATTACAGATTATTTATCCATTCTCTTATTGATGGATATTTAGGTGGTTTCTGTTTTGGAACTGTTGTAAATAAAGCTGCTGTCAACATTCATGTTCAATTCTTTGTGTGAACATATGTTTTCAATTCTCTTGGATAAATACCTAGGAGTGAAATAACTGGGTCATGTGATAGTATATGTTTATAGAAACCAGGTTGGAATTTTCTTGAGTGGTTGTCCTCTATGGTTTTTTTTTTTTTTTTTTTTTTTTTTTTTTTTTAGGCAGGGAGGGGCAGAGGGAGAAGGAGAGAGAATCATAAACAGCTATTGGGGGAAAGACATGCTTTGTGGTACAAAGGTAGGAATTTAGCTTTCTTTGAAATAGTGGAGAAGAAAATAGATTTGGCTGACTGAAAGGCTTTCTTCTAAACTTCTTTTCCCTTATGAAAACGTTATGTCCATTATAGGTAATCATTTTTGGGTGCTTCTCTTTGCTCATTATTAGTCTGAAGGTGTGTACCTTGTGACCGTAGAACTTGAGAAATTGCTTTCTCCTGAAGTGTATCCAAACAGGTAATCATAATTAGAACTCCACTCTTTCTCTATTAGTTCAATAGGTGTTTATCTAGCTCTTTGTTGTTAGACATTTATTATTATTGCGGAATTCAGATCTCATGACCCTGAGATCATGACCTAAACTGAAATCCAAGAGTTGGATGCTTAACTGACTGAGCCACCCAGGCTCCCCTCTTCACGGTTGTTAAGATATTCTGTTTATCTTTTTGCTTTCAGCAATTTTACTATGATGTACTCTGTGGAGTTTTCCTTTTATTTATCCTATGTATGTTGGACTTTGATATTGTTGCACAGGTCACTGGGACTCCATTACATTTTTTTTCAGTCTTTTTTTTTAATTCTTCAGGTTGGGTAATTTCTGTTCATTTATCTTCATGTTCATTGACACTTTCTTCTGCCATTGCTAATCTTTTAATCTCATCCAGTGAATTTTTCATTTCAAACGTATTTTTCAAATCTAACATTTCCATTTGGTTATTTATTATAGTTTCCATTGCTTTGCTGGGATTCCCCAGATCTTAATCCATTTAGTCTATCCCTTTTCCTGTAATTCTTTGAGATTTTTCCCTTCAAAAGGTGGAGCTTAGTTCCCCTCCCCCTGACAATGTACTGGACTTAGTGATTTGTTTCTAAGGAATAGAATATGGGAGAATGATGCTATAAGTGACTTCTGAGGCTAAATCATAAAAAGGATAGTTTCTGCCTAGCTCTCCCTCTCTCAGATTATATGCTTTTGGGGAAGCCAGCTGCCATACCACGAGGACAAATAGCCTAGGGAGAAGCCCGCATGGGAAGAAACAAGTCTCCCACCAACAGCCAGAACTAGCTTACCTGTTATGTGAGTTGGTCTTTGGATGACTATAGGCCTGGCCTGTACATTGACTAAGATTTCATGACAGACCCTGCATTAGTCAGGGTTCTCCAGAGAAACAGAACCAATAGAACATGTATATAGGGACAAATTTATTTTAATGAATTAACTCATGGAATTACAGAGACTGGGAAGTCTAAAATCTGCAGGGTAGGCTGGCAGGCTGGAGACCCAGGGAGGAGTTGATGTCACAATGCAAGTCTGAGGGCCCTCTTTGGGCAGAATTCCCTCTTGCTCTGGGCAGGTTTGGCTTTCGTTCTGCTTCGGCCTCCAGCTGATTGGATGAGGCCTTCCACATTATGGAGAGCTGTCTGCTTTACTGAGTCCACCAATTTAAATATTAATCTCATACAAAAACATCCTCATAGAAACATCTAGAATAATGTTTGACCAAATATCTGGCCAAGTTCACAAAATTAGCTCTCGTAGACAAAAAAAAAAAAAAAAGACTAAAAAAAAAAGTGAGAGCTTTTTAGCTAAGTTTCTCCCAAATTCCTGATGCACAGTAACTGTGAAGATAATAAATTGTTATCTTAAGCCAATAAACTTTAGTATAATTTTTTATTCAGAAATAGATAATTGATATACTACTTTATAGTTTTTGTCAGCCGATTCTTACATCTGGAACATCAGTTTCTAGAATTGGCTACTTTTTAATTTTCTTAATTGTGGGTCACATTTTTTCTGTTTCTTCACATGTCCAGTAATTTCTATTATATGCTCTACATTATAGGGTGTCTGGATTATGTTTTCCTTTGAAGGGCATTGAATTTTGTTCTGGCAGGCACTCATATTCTTGGCAGAACTTAAGAAAAAACTACAGTTATTTGCTGTCTGTTGGCTAATGCATGAAAACAGTTGCCTCTTATCTCTTGTTTTATATTTGTTTACCATAGAAAGACAAGTCTGGTACCAGTTTTTTCATGATGGCCAGAATGGAAGCCTCACCTGTGACTTTTTTTTTTTTTTTAAGATTTTATTTATTTATTTGACAGAGAGAGCACAAGCAGGGAGAGTGGCAGAGGGAGAAGGAGAGGGAACACGCTCCCTGCTGAGCTGAAGGCAGATGCTCAACCGACTGAGCCACCCAGGCGCCTGAAACTTAATTTTTTATAACATATTCCTTACTCACTTTCTTGACTAGATCTCAAGACTCTATTATGTAATTAATTGGTAGATTTCTAGCTCATAGTTTCTGACTTATATTGTCTTTCCATTAATACTAACAATCTCGTTACTTGAAAAATGTTCTTTTTCTTAAAACAGTGCTTAAATTACTTGTTGAACTTAAAATAATAATAAACTTACTTAAAGCAGTAATGAAAGTGATTCAATTTAGAAGCTGTAAGCCACCCTGGAATATTCCACCTCCCAGAAGCAGCTCCTCAGTTCCTGGCTTGCTCTCATATTAGCCACATGAAGGTTTGAAATTTGAGTGGTTTGTTATCACTTCTGATTTAATGTTTCTTTCCTTTCTCTTTTTTCCCTTTTTTCTCTTCCTTGTTTTCTAAGCCAAATATCTGTGTGCTATCTAGTGTATTTTTATGAAATGGGTTTTAATTTTACTACTGTGTACAATGATTATAAATAAGAAATTAATACTAATGGGGGAAAATAAAAGTTTTACTACTTGAACTGACATCATTTAAACTTTGGTACTTTGAACTTTAATTCACTGTAATAGGGAGGAAAAAATGTAACTGGAAAAATAGTTGATGATAGCAATTTTATAAACTGCTGAGGAGAGCTTAGCTATTGGGGGAAAGACATGCTTTGTGGTACAAAGGTAGGAATTTAGCTTTCTTTGAAATAGTGGAGAAGAAAATAGATTTGGCTGACTGAAAGGCTTTCTTCTAAACTTCTTTTCCCTTATGAAAACATTATGTCCATTATAGGTAATCATTTTTGGGTGCTTCTCTTTGCTCATTATTAGTCTGAAGGTGTGTACCTTGTGACCGTAGAACTTGAGAAATTGCTTTCTCCTGAAGTGTATCCAAACAGGTAATCATAATTAGAACTCCACTCTTTCTCTATTAGTTCAGTAGGTGTTTATCTAGCTCTTTGCTGTTAGACATTTATTAGGTACTATGGGAATAAAAACAATGGACAAGCCTTGTCCTTAGAGAACTCACGATGCAGTTAGTTGGAAGGTAGCCATACACTTAACCTAACTGTAGGGAAAACAGTGTAACGTGATATTAGTGTTTTCCATGGTACTTTTTTTTTTTCAGGTTTTTTAATTTAAAATTCCAGTTAGTTTATTCCAGTCCAGTGTAAATTCCAGTACAGTGTAATATTAGTTTCAGGTGTATAACATAGTGATTCAACACTTACATACAACACCTGGTGCTCATCACGACAAGTGCACTCCTTAATCCCTGTCACCTATTTAATCCCCACCTCCCCTCTGGTCCATGGTACCTTGGAGTGGAGAATGAGGAATAATAAATTCTGGTCAAAGTGCTTTGGGGAGACTTCATGGAGGAAGTTACATTTTCACTAATTTTCATAGAGAAAAACAAACAAAGGTGCAGTTGCTTGAAGATGAATAGACAGGTAGCTCTTGTAGCTGGAGCATCTGGTAGGATAGAAGGGTCTGGGATAGACAAAACAATAACATGTGGAAAGACGAGAGACCTGAAAGAAAGATTTCTAAATCCAGGGTAAAATTAATGGAAAGAAAGATTATATGAAAGTAAAAAATAGTTGAAGGACTAAAATTTTATGAAAAAAGCAACCCATGAAAATAAATTTTTAGTTGGAAAAGGAAAGAAGTATAAAAATGAGAGTAGATAAAACTAAAGGCACCCCTGAGGCCTCAGCTGGAGCTTGTCTTTCTGGAGCACTTCCTTTTTACCCTGTGGCCATTCCCTGTGGCCTGGGCTGCTTCAGGCGTAGTGGGTTTTAAGATAGTCAGATTTCATACATAGGTAGCTCAGGGCTCCAGATGTTCCACCGGAAAAAGGTAGTAGGGGCATCGCTTTTTATAACCTAGCCTTAGAGGTCATATAGTGTCACTCCTGCTGTACCCTGGGTTGAAGCATTTACAGCCCCATTCGTTTTCAAGTTAGACTACCTCCGGGTGGGAGAGTGGCAAGACCACGTTGTAGGAGCATGTGTGGGATGAGACTGTTGCGGCCATCCTGGTGAATACAATCTGCCATAGTTCACAAAAGGCAAAACAACAGGCAGAGCTACAGCTCGGCCTTACACTAAGTCTCTTCTTCCTTTGTGCATCTAAATTATAGCAGCAAGCGCCTCGTCAGCTTAACTCCTTTTTCAGCCCCTTTCATTTAACTGTATTTTGCTTTTAGAATAATCTCCCTAAATCACTGAAATGTCATAGAGTCTCTTAGACTCTGAGTCTAACTTCCTATCACATCAGGGTCAGAGTGCTTTTTGGTTCATACCTTATCTGTCTTAATTGTGTTTATTTCCATTTCTCAGTCCTCCTTTGTACTTCCCTACTTACCTTTCCCCCCCTCCCCCAACTCTGGTATGCTCATGCTTCTTCTTACTTCTATGTCATTATTTATGGTACTCCCATTTCCCAGATTGTTCTCTCTCTTTGCCTCTATTTAAATGTTATTGGGGCCCCTGGCTGGCTCAGTTTGTATAGCATGTGACTCTTGATCTTGGGGTTGTGAGTTTGAGCCCCATGTTGGGCATGGAACTTACTTAAAAAGAAGAAATTTCAAGAACAAAAAATCCAGTGGGGTGCCTGGCTGGCTCAGTCAGAAGAGGATATGACTCTTGATCTTGGGGTTGTGAGTTTGAGCCCCACGTTGGGTGTAGAGATTACTTAAATAAATAAAACTTTTAAGAAAAGTTTATTGATTTTTTTCAAAGTTGACATTAAAGCATGCTAATTCTATGAAGGTTTTTTTGGCCTGGCCTATCTCCCTTGTGTAGAATTTACTTCTCTGGGTTATCTGTGTCTCAGATGGTCCTTAATAGAAGGGATCTGGGTTTTCTATGTCTCTCTCTAATCTTGTTTGTTGACTAGCCAATGGTGGTGGTGGTGCGGGGGAAACAATGAACATTTTTTGAGTGCTGACTGTGGGCCAGGCTTTACATGTATTAACTTATTTAACCCTCACAACAGTCTTCTGCAGTAGATTCTGTTCTTATCTTTATTTGACATGTGAGGAAACTGAGGCACTGAGGGGTTAAGTATCCCACCCAGTGAGGCAGAGCAGGGCTGTGAGCCCAGACAGTCTGGCCCCAGAGCACATACTTGCTGTCTTCTGTGCTGGACTGCCAAGTGTGCTTAAGAAGAATTGTTAGTATAAGAAGTGTATGATCCTTTTAACGATGTTTATTTAAATTTAGAATGTGTACTGACTTGGTTATGTGGCATTCGCAGTTCTTTATTATTAACATAATAATTTCTGGTTAAATCCTTCTACAATATCATTCAGTTTTATACAATTGATAAATCCTACTTGGAATCTTCTAACAAATCACTGATACAACCAGAATTAAAAGTTATTTTCCCCAAATTATAGTTACTAGGGAAAAAGATGCTTCCTACTATGCAGGCCTTCCCTTTGAGCAGGCTTATGCCCCAAAGTTCATTTAAGGTGACTGACTGGAACTTTGTTTCTGTGGGATAATACATTATATTGAACTTGGTGTTCGAGTTCTTAGGGCAGCCTGCAGTAAAACATTTTGATTTACAAATATGGTGATACTCTAACTTTAGGACTAAGAGAGCAAAGTGGTATTTGTCTGCTAACATTCACTTGCTATGCATGGAGCACTATGAAATCACACTTAGGTTAAAGTCGGAGTTCTTACTGAGGCATCAGGAGCACAACCACTTTCTGTAGCAGCAAACCTAGGGGCTTCCTGCCCTTCCCTCTTTTTTCCCACTCCCCTCTTGCTGACCATCTGAGTGCAGGACTTCTTTGCCTCTATACCATGGTGAACTGTAAGGTGGGCCTTTTGGCTGGGGATGATCAAGGATAAGGAGCTCTCAAGAATAAGGAATTCTGGAGGTAAAGATTTCTGACTTAGTACTCGTTCTTTTTTTCTGGCAATCCCGGATAATGCCTGCTTACTTCTCTTTCACTGTGGCTGCTCTTTGCATTGCTTTGCTTTGTCTTACTTTTTGTGTGTGATTGAGAAATATAACTCATTATAGAACTAAATTGTATTAAAATTTAGTTCAGTCCATCCAATAATTGGCAAACACCATGTAACTACTTTCTAGGGCAAGAAATGGAGCATTATCAGACCTCAGAAGCTGCCGGTATATTCTTTCCCTAGCATACCTCCCCCTGGTGGTAATCACTGTTATTCCTTTTATGGAAATAATTTATTTTTATCTTAAAATTTTCTCACCTAATAATGTATCCCTAAACAAAGTTTTATCTTTTTTTAAAACTTAAATTGAATCACACTAATTATGTTTATTTGTATTTTGCTTCTTTTGTTCAAGTACATTTTTAAGATTCATCCATATTATGGTATCTAGATGCTGTGCATTTTTGTTGCTGTATAGCATTCCATTGTATTAGTCAGCTAGCGCTGCCATTACAGAGTAGCACGGACTGGGTGGCTTAAACAACAGAAATTTATTTTCGCAGTCTAGAAGTCCAGGATCGAGCAAGGTGTTGTTTCATTCTGGGGCCTCTTTCCTTGGCTCATAGATAGCCATTAGATAGCCATTTTCTTCCAGTAGTCTTCCACCGTGTATGTCCTAATCTCCTCTTCTTGTAAAGACACCAATCAGACTGGATTAGGGCCCACCCAGATGACTTCATTTTACTTTAATCGCCTTTTTAAAGGCCCTATCTTCAAATACAGTCACATTCTGAAGTATTGGAAGTTAGAGCTTCAACATAAAACTTCGGGGGTTGGGGTAGACATAATTCAGCCTATAACATCCATTATGTCATTATACAACAGTTATCCATCATATTATTTGGTGGACATTTTGATTGTTTCCAATTTTAGGCAATTATGAATAGTACTGCTATGAATATTTTTATACTTGCATAATGGTGAAAATGCCTAAGTTTCTTTAGGTCGAGATGGAGCATTCCATCCTTGCAGTGAATTGCTGGTCATGTTGCATAGCTGGAACAATAAATAAATCCAATCTGTCTTCCCAAGTGGTTGTTCCAAAGTGGTTGTTAAACGTTATACTCCTACCAGCAAGATAGGAGAGTTCCCGTTACTTCACATTTTTCCAAAACCTTAGACTTTTTAAATTTATACCAGTCTCTTGGTGTGCAGTGCTATCTCATTGTGGTTTAATTTTTATTTCCTTCTTTATTAAATAATTTGACTATCTTTTCCTTTAGTAGCCATGTTACTATGTTATTTGATTATAACAAAATCAAATGGCTACTAAAGGAAAAGATATATAACAAATATCTGTTCAAGTCTTTTGCCCATTTTTCTATTAGGTGGTCTGACCTTTATATTTGTAGGAGTTCTTTATATATTCTGGATATAAGTTCTTTGTTACTTATATATGTTGTAAATATCTTCTCAAACTCTAACTTTTGTGTTTTCACTCTATTTACAGAGTCTTGGTGAATTAGAGTTCCTAATTTTAATGTGGTCAGTTTCTCAGTCTTTTCTTTTGTGGGTAACTTCTTGAATATATGTATCTACATATCTATATATATCTTGAGGATATTCACTCTGAAGTCATTAATATATTTCCTGTTTTATCTTCTAAAATGCTTGTAATTTTCCATCTTACATTTAGAGTAGTAATATATCTGGCACCGATTTTTATGTATGGTATGAGGCAGGATGCAATTTCTTTTTTTTTTACCCTGTAGATAGTAGTTGTTCTGGCATTTTCTCCCACTGCTTGAACCACATATATCTTAAATCAGGTGTTCATACTATATGCTTTGATCTGCTTCTACACTCCCTGTTCTGTATCATTGATCTATTTGTTTATCTCTGCAAGAGTATTACACTGATTTGAATACTGTTGCTTTGTAATAAGTCTTAAATTCTAATAGAGCAGTTCCTCCCACCTCACTTTTGTTTTTCTAGTGTGTCTTGGTTGTCCTTGATTCTTTCCATTTCCATAAACATTTTAATATCTGCCTGTTCAGATCCACAAACAGACCTATTGGGATCTTTACTGGAATACTTTGACTTTATATGATCATTGGAGGAATTGTCAATGTCAGGAAAGATAAAACAAACTTTGGGGAACTGCTTTAGATTAAAGAAGACTAAAGAGATATGATAACTAAATGCAGTGTGTATTTTGAGAAAGTCATAAGGGCCTGGGGAAAATGGGGACATTTTAATCTGGATTGTGTATTGGATGATTCTAATATAACAATGTTAAATTTGCTGGTAATGTGATAATTGTATGGATACCTTTGTTCTTAGGAGGTACATGCTGAAGAATTTAAGGTGAAGTGTTGCAATGCCTACAGTTAGCTCTCAATTCAAAAAAGAGGAGGGAGGAGAGAGGAGATGGGAGTGATAATGGCAAAATATTGACAGTTGATGGGCCTAGATGGAAGGTAAATGGGTGTTCACTGATTTTTTTTTTTTAACCTGTAGATTTAAAATTTTTCAAAATAAAAGTTGGGGAAGATTACATTTCATTTTACATATCAGGAAATAGTAGAAAGCCAGATGCAACCTACGTTTGCATTATCTTAGTATGCTGTATTAAATAGAAATTTGCCATTAAAACTGATAGTAAAACAGTAAGCATGATTGGTTATTTTATACAATTCTGTAATTCATTTGAGCTTACATAGTACAATACACATTTCAGTCATATTGGAACAGCAAATGTCTGTGGGCTGGCTCTCCAAGTAAAAAAACACATTAATATGTGTTCTGTGCTAAGGGCTGATTTCCTGTATCCTGGGAAATCTTTTTCTATATCACACTAAAAGGTGAGCAAAATGATTCACAGGAGTTACACTCCATGCAATCTAGTTTTATAAAGCTAGGCTAAATGTTGTTTTTTACTAAAAGCATGTTTGGTACTTCAATATTAATGATTTTATTTTTCATAAAGGATCACAGACCCTTTGTTTTCACAGCAAGTATCTTCACAATCTATAAGGAAAACTCTGAGTTTTGTTTCAATTTTTAGTTACTGCAGCCAAGGCACTTAGGATATTCATGAATTCTGAGTCATACAATGAGTTGGTAATACTAGGTGGACTCAAGTTACTGACTCCTCTTTCTTTTCCTGAATGTTAATATGTGATTTCTTATCAAAATGATTTGTAAAGTAAAACATCCAACAGTAACAAAAAAATCTTCTACAGCGAAAGGAAGAACTGATCTGCTGAAGATAAATCTTCGTGAGGTTGAACTGGATCCTGACATTCAATTGGAAGATATAGCAGAGAAGATTGAGGGCTATTCTGGTGCTGATATAACTAATGTTTGCAGGTATTTTTTTTAATGATCCGTGACCTTAGATATTAGGTATAGATTTGGCAGGAGGATTGGTCTTAAAGTTAGTATCATTATTAGCCCTTGATGCGAAAACAGCGACCCATTTCCTTGATTTCTTATTTGTCTTGTTTCTTTTCTATATAACCTCATGGGTCATTGTTAGATGAATAATTTTATAACAATATGGTCACCTTTTCTATTCCTTTGATTTTTTAAAAATTTAAATTCAATTAGCCAACATACAGTACATCCTTAGTTTCAGATAGAGAGTTCAGTAATTCATCAGTTGGTATCCAGTGCTGATCACATCACGTGCCCTCCTTAATGCCCATCACCAATTATCCCATCCTCCCACCCACCTCCCCTCTAGTAACCCTCAGTTTGTTTCCTAGAGTTAAGAGTCTCTCATGGTTTGTCTCCCTCTCTGATGACTACCCATTCAGTTTTCCCTCCCTTCCCCTATGATCCTTATTCAACATATGAGTGAAACCAAGTGATAGTTGTCTTTCTCTGATCTATCCTTTGATTTTAAAGAAATTGTACTTAATTTGGCAATAATGACTCTGACAGGCCAAGGTCAGTTTAGCCCTGAATTGGAGCCTAGTTGCATCAACATAAAATAATATTAGTTTTGGTTGGCATTATTTTACTACATGCAGATGAGCAAGCAAAGTTGCATCAGTTTAAGCTGGGAAATACATATTTCATATGTGTAAAATATATCATATATTTCCTTTTCAATTTAGTGACATCATATTTTGTAGACAATTCACATCACTCAATAAGGATTTTCTTTCTTACCTTCTTAACTATACTTAAATTGATAGCAGTAGCCTTTCTTTAAAACTGGAGTATCTGTTGTTTCTCACTTTTTGTACTAGTATTTTTCTTACGTGCATGTAAGTTTAGTGGCACACAAGAAGCTCCCAATAGTTTCTAATATCACTGTGTAAAATATATAAAAATTTGAGGTTTTGGTTGGGTTGGCTTCCTAATAGTTTTTTTGTGAGCATTAATTGTCCAGTTCTTCCAAACCTTCATAATTATTTACAGCTGATCAGAATGGAACTAAACGTAGGATCTGGAGAAGCCAGGTTTTATCCCTTTAGTTGCCCACCAATGCTCCATGTGGGGGATTCCACATCCACTCTATGTAGATACATTCATGTTCCAGAGAAGGAGTTTCCTGGCTTTACCTCCTCTAATTAGGTCGTAGACAAACTGGTTAAGATTTGAATTATCTTAACATTAGCCATGTGTTCATTTTCAAGTGTGCAATTCAGTATTTCAAAACTCTACTTCTGTTTCCTAACTTTCTTGGCTGCCTTTGAAGAGCAAGTGGGGAAAAGAAAGTTCAGTACTATCTGAGCCCAACCTTGACTTTTAGGATTCATTAATAGTACATTTTATGTTTAAGTCATTTACATCCTGTTTTAACCTTTTCCAAACTGTCAGGATATCTCTAAAATGGGAACTTTTGAGCAGCATCGTAAAAACACATAAAATGATCTTTTGAATGTTTTCTCTTAACTTTGTTACAGTTGACAGTGTTTAAAACATTTGCATCAGTATGGATTCACTGATTTTGTATGTTTTTAGGGACGCCTCTTTAATGGCAATGAGACGGCGAATCAATGGCTTAGGTCCAGAGGAGATCCGTGCACTTTCTAAAGAGGAACTTCAGATGCCTGTTACCAAAGGAGACTTTGAATTGGCTCTTAAGAAAATTGCTAAGTCTGTCTCTGCTGCAGACTTGGAGAAGTATGAAAAATGGATGGTTGAATTTGGATCTGCTTGAATTTCTGTCAGCTCTTTCATTTCTGGTATTTTTATTTATAAAATGTGAAGAAATTCCCTGCAGTTTTTTTTAAAAACAGGTTTAGAACTTTTCATTGGAGAGATGTTTCCCTTAAGGGCAAAAAACCTAAAACCACAAAGAATATAAATGTAGTTGGGAAAGAAGGAAAGCTTACATAGGGAGCCTGATAGTCTCCATCACCGGGCTTTGTGCCGGTACTTCCACGTATTCACGCGTTAATATTGCACATGCAAAGCGGTGTGCAGGGAGGCTGAAGAGCGATCAGTATGCTCTTGTAGAAGCTTGTTTACAAAAGGGTTAGAAGGACCTCTCTTTCTCACTTGCATTTGTTGCTTTTTGTTTTTTTCTATTCTTTGCTCTGAGCGTGAGGGACCCATGTATGTTGACTTTTAACATCAGAACTGGGTTTGTGTCAAATTCATTATTGTTAAAAATGATAGTTTTGAATTAAATAATGAATTTGTTAGTTAAACCTTTAGAATTTAACTCTTACTGTCACAGTCTGTCATATAGTTGAATTTTTACCCTCTGTTCCCCCACCATTTCTTCTATTAGCTATTTATTCATTTATTCAGCTTTATGATCTCCTCAAGCCTTGTGGTCTTTGAAGCATTTTGTCAGGTTGTTTCTCTGGTCTTTAATATTTTTTGCTGGTACTTATGTTGGAAGGATGGGAAGAATATTATGATTGCATAAGAAGCATTTCTTCATTCTTGAATTCTAGGTTTGTTTTCACTTTTCTTTCAATACATTCAAATGGATAAGTCCTTTATTTTCCTCAGCTCTAACAATGTTTGATTTTTGCTGAACTTGACTTTCATATTCTAAATAAATACTTTGATATTCTAAGGAAGTCCACTCTCTTGTGGCTAATGCAAAACAAACAACAAAATCTTTATAGTTTTCCAGACAGCTAGTTTAACAAAATAGCATTGTACATAATAAGTGATGTTCATTTTAAAATTTTAAAATTATTCCTTGTCTAGGTTGAGAACTTGTACACTACAGTAAGATTAGGATAGAAATCTGACATACACATTGAGTTCAGCAGGAATTAGACAATAAAAAGAGGCCAGAAAAAGTAGATGGCATGTAGGATATCCTGTGTTCATTTTTTTTTAATTACATTTATCCCATTTGGGTTGGACAGCCTTTGCTTTGGATGGTGATGCTTTTTAAAATTTGTATTTGATGCTGTCTTCAATTCTCAGTTTTGGAGAGCACCCAGCTGGTTTAAAACTAAAAATAATAGAACTTTTTAGACACTTAACAAAAAAACTCTTAGTATCTTGCTTTAAAAGATTTTTTTCCCTATTAAGAATTATGTAATTTTTAGATAACTTAAGTCTGATTCTAGACTTTAGGATTTTATATAATGCTATAAATTACCCCCCTTTCCTCTGAGAAATAGTTTATAAAAGTTAAAATCATAAGACATCATGATTTTATTTTAATTGAATGAATTCATTTAAAACATTGAAGTAAGTTTTCTTTTATTCATTAACTTTTTAAATAAAGAAATAAATGATCACATTAAGATAATCTTGCATACTGTTGCCATCCAGTAACATATTTTTTTCCCTGAAGTCCCAGGGGCAGCCATTAAAACGTGTGTTTTGATTGCTAAAACTTGTTAGACTGTTTTTCTAGGTTTTGTGTTATTTGCGTTGGCATGTATTTCTTCTTTTTAAAATTCTTCTTGGATAATAATATGGTAATTGTGATTTTTAAAAATTATCAGTTAAGTAGTATTTGGACACTCAAGCTTCCTAGAAGCTTATCTTTGCTATGATGGTGAATTGGGTGTGCTTTTTTAATTTTTTATTTCCCTCATTTCTCATTTGGCTCTGTCAGTGGATGGTGATTGCTTTGTATTTCTTAACCCCCTTAAAGGATCCTGAGGAGATTGCTCAGGTGTTCTAGCCAGCCTTTACTGTACATTGTATGTACGCTGTCTTTATCGCAAGACAGTGTGTTGCCTTACCCAGAATGAGAAAATTGTTGTGTTTTGCTTTGTTTTTTTCTATGTTGCATTATCAAATACTTCATCTGAAAACATGAGTGTTTTTGGGCTCTGCAACACAATGAGGTTAGGACTGAGTTTTATACAGTTCTGTCTTGCAAATATCAGATAGTTCCTTCGTTCAGCAAATTTATATTGGTTGCTTACCATGTACAAGACCCTCGGGCGGGAGCTCTGTGGCTTACAAAGTTGGACCAGGCTGTGCAGTTCTGACTGGGCACTTTCTATAATTACACTGTGTGGCTTCTGGATCCAACTAATGAAACAAGTTCAGATCTTAAAAGGAGAGGCACAGTAATCTGTGTGTGCTTTGGAAAGATAATATATACAGGTTTTTCTCTTTTTCTCCTTTAAATCTGTTTTAAAATAAGTTTGTTTGAACAGTGTAATTATAATAGATCTGGTGATTTTCACGAACTATTTCCCAAAGTTCATGTTTATTGTAAACATGTACACGTGTAATTATGGTAAACATTTTGCTCTTATAGTCACTTTATTTTTTAAAGGAACTTAGTATAGATGAAATGTACCAGACAAATGGCTTTTAAATGTAGGCTGAAACCTTCTAGAAATCCAAGCAGGAAAACAGACAATGGCATCACAGACTTTCATCTTCTAGTCAGTAGCAGTGTAGACATTCTAGCGTGATCAAAATACACTTTGGACTTGGACCTCTATCTCCAGAAAAAGCAAGACAGCTTGGAAGAGGAAATGTGTTGTGATCTAGCTGCATAATTAGGGGCTTCAGTTGAGCTCCTGAGATTGCAGTTTTTATGATGTGATATTTGACTGTCAAAGTATAGGCTGAAACCACTAATTACTCAAAAAGTGAGCAAGCAAATATCTGGTGAATCTACTATGAACAAACATACAGGTACTTAAAGAAAAAAAGCGTGTTTACAGCCCCAATGTACAATATAATGCTCACTCTTTCACTTGGCTATATGTAGCCTGACTCTATTGAACGTGAAGTTATTGATATTCTTTAGGTTTTGCACAGCTTGAGTTTGTGTGAACTCCTGCACTGGAAGTTTTTTGTACTATATACTGTTGAATTTAGATGAGAATTGTAAAATGGTAGCCAGTTGGCATAGTTCTGTTATCTCTCTCTTCCACCCTACCTGGAGGTAAAGTGAAGGACTTAGGCAGGTATTTTATATTGTGTGGGCTTTGCCACCTTCAGTATTATCTTGACTATTGAGTCCTTTTTGTGTAATAGTAGATCCCCACTCTTTCTTTTATCTTAGTGATAAATCACCTTAGCCTATATCCTGTGTGATAGGCATAAAATGTTAAGGATATTTGCTGGCCTTTTCCAAGAAAGGGCCACATTAACTTGAATGAAACCTTTTTTTTTTTTTTAGCATTTTTTGTGTCTTTTGTTCTTAACTGTTTTATGATTTTTTTTTACATATCACTTAATCTATGATGCACATAATATTTATGTGAATCTAAAAATCTGTCACAATAGAGAAGAATAGGAATTACAGTTGGAGGGCTTGTTAGGGAATAAAAATATTTGAACCCCAAATGTTATATTCTCATCTCCACTAATTATATTTGCAGAAAAAGCTAAAAACTCTGTTAATTACTATATTTACTTATTTATACTTTAAATTGGGCTTTATTTATTTAATTTTTAAAGGCTGTTTGCTTTTAATATTGTTTCTTAATGTAGAAACGGCATGAGCACTTTAAAAATAAAATCCCTAAGATAATAGATACATTTTTAAACATTCACAAATTAACAGTAATTCTTGAAATGTTTACTAGGTTTTTTGGCTCCAGACAACTCTTTAACCCAGTGGTATTTCTAAATTTCCAAGTGACTTGTTAATAAATAAAGGAAAACTAATAAGGTAATGTCATTTATTCTTTTTATTTTACCATTCTCATGTCTTGATCAACCTTATTTCATGTATGTCTATAAATAACCTGGATACTGCTTTGTCACCGGCAGTGTGTAGGTTTTATACATTTGGAAGTTTGGCACAACAAATAGGGAATTAGTATAGAGGTTTTCTTCCTGTAAAAGGGCTTCCACTTGATTCTGTGCTCATAAAATGCGCTTTCATTTTACAACCTCTGAAATGACTAAATATTGCCCTTTGGAAAACCTGAATCTTTGCACTTGTTTTTTCCAGAGTCTACCTCAGTTAACCAGGCATAGTTTTAGGAGGAAATGAACTGAAACCATATTTAAATTCTGTTCATCATCTATGCA